>NC_133412.1:95805909-96108939 GCF_049350105.2 Macaca mulatta
GTTGTTCATTTACTTCTCAAGGCTAACTAGGTGCCTGGAATTTCCCTTGAAGAAATTTGAGATTTTTCTTTATTTCCATGCTTTGTGGGGAAGGTCATCCCTGGCAGGCCCCTAAGAGGGGTCCCTGCTCCATCTCAGAGTCTATGTATGACTGGAACTCTCATACATTGCTAGTGGGAGTGCAAAATGTTATAATCACTTTAGAAAATAGTCTGACCTTCTGTTATAAAGTTAAACATACACTTACCATACAAACTACCAATCCCCTTTTTAGATGTGTACCCAAAGAAAATGAAAATAGATGTCTACTCAAAGACTTATATGCAGCTTTATTAATGATAGCCAAAAATTAGAAAGAGCCCACATGTCCATCAACTAGTGAATAGATAAGTGTATTGTGGAAGACCCATACTATGGAATGCTCCTCAGACATAAAAAGGAACAAATTAACATATAATATAGGTAAACTGACACCCATTTCACTTGGGAGGAATATGGCCTTCTAGTGAGAATGAGTAATGAAGGTGTGATATTGAAGAGTTGGCCCAGCTGTACTCATGCACTGCTGTCCACTCTATTATCCATAGCCTCCTTCAGCCTCAGTTCCTGTTTTTTAAAATGAGAACAATGTTCATCTCAACACATAAAATTGGCAAAACAATAATAACTATGTTGTAGAGAATTCAGAAAATTGATGCTCTCCAACAGCTAGTGTGATCCTCAGGAGCACAGTCTAGGAATGTGAAAAAAAAGCCTTAAAACGTGCAGATCTCCTGACCCAGCCATTCCACTTTTAGGCAATTATCCTAAGACTATAATCACTTATGATGAACATATTGGTCCTAGTGACATTGACAAAGTTACTCATTTTATCTGATGTATATTAGTTTCAGAAAAATAGTGCCAATATTATTAGTAATAATAAGACTATGATCTACATTTAAAAAAAAAAATTGTGTTATCTCACTTACCTCAAAACAGCCCGATATGATACTTTTACAGATTTCACAGGTGAGGAAAATGTTGTGCCTAATGACACACATCTAGTAAGTATATCCTTAGTCATCAGGATGCAAACCTCAACAGTCTAAGACAATCCTCACTGTTAACCACTGTCTTACACAGCCAGATATACAAGGCCTGGGCAATTGTACCCACTGTTAGAAATTCAAATAACTATGTTTTAGAGACTGCTAGTAATGACTACATCAAACAAATCAATACATTGAACATTAATTCTCGAATTGGCTCATTGCTGTTCCCTATTTACAGATATGAGCCCAAGTATAACTTTATAACAGACAAATGTCACCTAATTCTTCTGAGTTCCATCCCAGGTTATAAATCTCCTCTTTCTTCTAGTTTATTAGACAAAATGTAAAGAACAGTTGGTCTGTCAAGGAGTTCTGGAAGTTTATTAACACATTAATAGGGCAACAGAAATTGTTAGATTAGATTAGAGCTGAGGAATGACGGCAAGGTGTTCCCCTGCCCTGCAAAGACCATTTTGACTTCTAACCTGGGGACAGAATCCTGGATATGACTTTAAAGAACCTAAACACTGGGGGTGGTGACTGATGCCTGTAATCCCAGCCCTTTGGGAGGCTGAGGGGCAAATCACTTGAGGTCAGGAGTTTCCAACATGGTGAAACCTCATCTCTACTAAAAATACAAAAATTAGCCAGGCATGGTGGCGAGCGCCTGTAATTGCAGCTACTCAGGGAGCAGAGACAGGAGAATCACTTGAATCCGGGAGGCGGAGGTTGCAGTAAGCAGAGATCACGCCACTGCACTCCAGCCTGGGCTACAGAGTGAGACTCCATCTGAAAAAAAAAAAAAAGAAAAGAAAAAGAAAGAAAAAGAGAAAAAGAAAATAAGGGTCCTAAGTCTAGCCTGATCACTGGTCATCTGGGAAGGCCAAGTTGATTCCAAAGCCATTCTAAAATGTGCATTCTCTCCTTGATGGATCTGAAAACCTACTTTCCATCGCCACTCCAACCAACCCAGCCTTTCTACGGCAAGCGCGTGCTCTGGGGCATGAGCACTGGTAAGAATCATTGCCCCTATAAAACTAAGACTGGAGTTGAGTTCTGTCCATCCCCAACTAGAAGGGTGATTATTTACCCTTTCCATTATTTTCTCCCCTCTGTCTGCTCCTGCTGGTTCTCTTTCCCCTATTCTCACTCAACACTAACTCATCTTGCAAATATTAGTCACTTTAAGTCATAAAATAACCCATCACACTAGAATATCTTGAGGTGTCAAACTCTCAGTGTGTATCAATTCCTGAAGAGTGTTGGGTTCTAACTAAAAAGCCAGGGAAGGCCTGGCGCAGTGGCTCACACCTGTAATGCTAACACTTTGGGAGGCAGAGGCTGGCAGATGGCTTGAGCTCGGATGTTCAAGACCAGCCTGGACAACCTGGTGAAACCCCGTCTCCATTTGAAAGAAAAAAAAAAGAGCTAGGGGAATATCAGAATGGCTCTTCCTCTTCCTTCTTCCCTGCCCTTCCTGTCTATCCCATGAAGGAGGCAGAATGGCCACAAAAGAGGCAGCCACAGGGAGGCAGACAACCAAGGAAGATGTTGGCCAAAGAGGTGGCACCAGAGCTGGGGCTGAGAAGTTGACAGGGTCAAGAAAAATGGAGTGACCTTCTCCCACATGGAATGGAAGAAAGCTAGAAAAAAACTGAGATATTTGATTGGAATTGAGGATACTGGTGTGAATTTATATTCGCTAGTTGATGATTAGATAGATAAGATTAGATAGATATAGATAATCAATGTGTGCATGTGAACACTAGTTCCAATGAGCCTACTAAGCACCCAGATCTTGGTTGCTAAATACCATCCTCCACTAAAAGGAACCAGGAATCCTTGCAGAAATGACAGATTCCAGGGCTGAGGTATAAGTTGAGTTTGGAATATTCTATAATAGCAGAAAATAAGGAAGTACTCAAAGAATGATGGAGATATATCCAAAGGAAGTGGGACTCGGCTTTGAGAGGGTTTTCACTGACCAAAACTGGGACAATCTGAGCATCGTAATAAATGATGATAACAGATCCTAATCTATTGACTAACATAAGAGTCCATGAGTTCACACTGACATGAATAAATGAATGAATGAATGATTAAGGAAGAAGGGAAAGTTTTTCTTTTTCTTTTCTTTTCTTTTTTTTTTTTTTGAGACGGAGTTTCACTCTTGTTGCCCAGGCTGGAGTGCAATGGTGCAATCTCGGCTCACCGGAACCTCTGCCTCCCAGGTTCAAGTGATCCTCCTGCCTCAGCCTCTCGAGTAGCTGGGATTACAGGCGCACGCCGCCACGCCTGGCTAATTTTGTATTTTTAGTAGAGACAGGGTTTCTTCATGTTGGTCAGGCTGGTCTCCAACTCCCAACCTCAGGTGATCTGCCTGCCTCGGCCTCCCAAAGTGCTGGGATTATAGGTGTGAGCCACCATGCCCTGCCAGGGTAGTTTTTCTTTACAGAAGAGTATCATCTAATAATATAAAAGAAATGATGGACTTTAAAAATCAGCATATGATCAGGGCATGGTGGTTCACACCTGTAATCCTAGCATTTTGGGAGGCTGAGGTGGGCAGATTGCCTGAGCTCAGGAGTTCGAGACTAGCCTGGACAACATGGCGAATCCCGTCTCTACTAAAAATACAAGAAATTGGCTGAATGCGGTGGCTCACGTCTGTAATTGCAGCACTTTGGGAGGCCGAGGCAGGCGGATCACAAGGTCGAGAGATCGAGACCATCCTGGCCAATATGGTGAAACCCCATCTCTCCTAAAAATACAAAAAATTAGCTGGGTGTGGTGGCGGGCGCCTGTAGTCCCAGCTACTCAGGGGGCTGAGGCAGAAGAATCGCTTGAACCCAGGAGGCGGAGGTTGCAGTGAGCCGAGATTGTGCCACTGCACTCCAGCCTGGTGACAGAGCGAGACTCCGTCTCAAAATAAATAAATAAATAAATAAATAAATAAATAAATAACAAAAATAAATAAATAAAAATACAAAAAATTAGCCAGGCTTGGTGGTGCACACCTGTAATCCCAGCTACTTGGAAGGCTGAGGCACAAGAAGTGCTTGAACCTGGCAGGTAGGGGTTGCAGCTGAGATCATGCCACTGCACTCCAGCCTGGGCAAAAGAGTGAGACTCTGTCTCAAAAAAAAAAAAAATTCACCATATGGCAAAAAAAAAAAAACAAAATTCACCATATGGCAAGTGTCACAGTGGCGGCTGATTCAGGTAGGACTCATCAATGAATACCATGGCTGGTGGGTAAAGATTTGACGAAGAACAAGATATTAGTATGGTCTTTGACTATCTCCTCACAAAATACTATTCATTACAAATTGAGAAATGTCTTTACAGTGAGATACTTGGCAGATATCAGCTTGGCTACGTAATCAAGGTTAACATCACCAGCAATGGGACAGGTTGACAACAGATGTCTCCTGCTGGAATGCACTGAGAACAGCATAGCTTTTTTTTTTTTTTTTTTTTTTTTTTTGAGACGGAGTTTTGCTCTTGTTGCCCAGGCTAGAGTGCAATGGCATGATCTCGGCTCACAGCAACTTTTGCCTCCCAGGTTCAAGTGATTCTCCTGCCTCAGCCTCCCAAGTAGCTGGGATTACAGGCATGCGCCACCATGCCCAGCTAATTTTGTGTTTTTAGTAGAGATGGGGTTTCTCCAGGTTGGTCAGGCTGGTCTCGAACTCCCAATCTCAGGTGATCCACCCGCCTTGGCCTCCCAAAGTGCTAGGATTACCGGAGTGAGCCACCGCACCCAGCCAGCTTAGTATTATTTTGGGGCCACTCCTGCCAAAAATTCATGAGCTGAGTCTGGACAGGAGAAAGCATTAAACAACCCCCAATTGAGAGTACTTAGAGAATGAAATAAAATATACTGTTTAAAACTGTAAAGGTCATGAAAGACAAGGAAACATTAAGGAACAATTCTAGATGGAAGAAGACTAAAAAGACATAACAACTAATGCAATGTGATACTGGATCACATTCTAGACTACAAAGAGAGAACGGAACAGCTGGCAAAATTTGAACAGGCTCTGTTATGTTAATTGCATAGTAGCGTTGTATCAATGTTGACTTCCTGAATTGGGATAGTTGTATTATACGGAAAAATGTCCTTGTTCAGGGGAAATTCACAGTAGTATTTAAGGGTTGGATCATCATGTTTGCAACTTGTTCTTCAATGGTTTGGAAAAAGAATCATCATATACGTTAGAGAGAGAAACTTGTTCTTCAATGGTTTGGAAAAAGAATCATCATATACGTTAGAGAGAGAGAGAAATATGGCAAAATGTTAACAACTTCGAAATCTGAGTAGAGAGTATGGAAGTTTCATGTTTGAAATCCTGAATTGCAATTACATGGGGGAGTTGTTTCATAAACTGTATTAAGTTGTACACTTTTGGTGTGTGCACTCCTCTGTATACATATTATACTTTTTAAAAATATTTTACTTAAAAAAATTAACCCTCACCAAAATATTAAGAATTGGGCTTATTTGGTAACTTTTTATTTTGATATAATTTCAAATTTACAGAGAAGTTGAAGAATCATACAAAGCATTCCTGTATACGCTTTCTCTAGATTCATTAATTGCTTACATTTTTCCCATATTTTATCATTCTCTCTCTGCAAATATATGTGTATACATTTTTCCTGAACGCTTTGAGATTAAGTGGCAAACATCATGCCTATTTGCCCCTAAATTCTTTAATGTTCATTTCCTGTAAACGAGGACATTCCCTTACATAACCATAGTACAATTATCAAAATCAGGAAATTTAACGTTGGTACAATACCATTTTCTTTTTCTTTTTTTTTTTTTTTTTTTGGAGACAGAGTCTTGCTCTGTTGCCCAGACTGGAGTGTAATGGTGCGATCTCAGCTCACTGCAACCTCTGCCTCCAGGGTTCAAGCGATTCTTCTGTCTCAGCCTCCCGAGTAGCTGGGATTACAGGCATGAGCCACCACGCCCAGTTATTTTTGGTATTTTTCGTAGAGATGGGATTTCACCATATTCGCCAGGCTGGTCTTGAATTCCTGACTTCAGGTAACCCACCTGCCTCAGCCTCCCAAAGTACTGGGATTACAGGCATGAGCCACCGCTCCCGACCTACAATCCATTTTCTAATCCAGTACATAGTCATCTGTCATCAGTTATGCCAACATGTCTTTTTTTTAAGTCCAGTCTCCAATTCCAGGATTATGTTACATCCAGTTGTCATGTCTCTTTAGTCTCCTTTAATCTGAAACAGATCATCAGTCTTTCATGATTTGACTTGTTTGAAGACTGTAGGGCAGTTTGTAGAATATCCCTCAATTGGGGTTTGTCTGATATTTCCTCATGTTTAGATTCAGCATATGTATTTTTGGCAGGAATACCACTAAAACGATGTTGTGTCCTTGTTAATACATCACATCAGAAGGCCAGGTACTGTGGCTCACGCCTGCAATCTCAGCACTTTGGGAGGCCGAAGCGGGTGGATCACCTGAGGCCAGGAGTTCAAGACCAACCTGGCCAACATGGTGAAACCCGGTATCTACTCAAAATGCAAAAATTAGCAGGGCGTGGTGGCAGGTGCCCCTAATCCCAGCTACTTGGGAGGCTGAAGTGGGAGAATCACTTGAACCCAGGAGGCGGAGGTTGCAGTGAGCCAATACCTTGCCACTGCACTCCAGCCTGGGTGACAGATCGAGACTCTGTCTCAAAAAAAAAAAAATACATCACATGAGAAATGCATGATGTTACTTGGTCCCATCATTAGTGATATAACTTTGATTACTTGGTTAAAGCAGTGTTTACCAGACAGCGCCACTGTAAAGTTACTATTTTTCCCTTTGTAATGACTAGGTAACCTTAAGGGAGATTATTCAAGACTAGTAAATACCATGTTCCTCATCAAACTTGCTGGCTAACTTTAGCTACCATTGATGATTCTTGTCTGAAGCAATTATTAATATGGTAGTTGTCAAATGGTGATTTTCTCATTCCATCTACATTTATCACACTTATTAGTTGGCATTCTGCTGTAAGGAAAAGGTGTTCTGTTGTCTTCCTTTTATAGGTTATTCATTCCTTCACGTACATCAGTTTGGACTCTTGGATTCCTATTTTGGTCAGTAAGTTATTATGTGTTAACTATCATTGTAACTTTGAGGCTCAAATTGTCCCAGAATTGGCTAGTGGGGAATCCAAGATGCATTTTTGTCCTGACTTCCTCATTACTAGCCAAGTCACCTTGTACTCTCAACTTCTTCACACCAAAGTAAAATTAGATTGTACATTTGAGCTGCACAATGTACCCAACTACAACATATGTGTAGGAGAAAAGGCAATACAACATAAAAGAATAAAAAGGGGGAAGTAGGGAAATTCTATGATCTATAAGTAGTAAAATCTCCCTACTTTCAGCAATATAAGTTAACTCATGCTAAATGACAGCAGCAGGGATAAGTGTTAAGGCTCTACTAAAATCTGCCATGTTTGAAGGCCGGGTGCAGTGGTTCACACCTGTAGTCCCAGCACTTTGGGAGGCCAAGGTGGGCAGATCACCTGAGGTCAGGAGTTTGGGACCAGCCTGACCAACACAGAGAAACCCCATCTCTACTAAAAATACAAAATTAGCGAGGCAAGTGGTTAATACCTGTAATCCCAGCTACTCAGGAGGCTGAAGCCGGAGAATCGCTTGAACCCAGAAGGCAGAAGTTGCAGTGAGCCAAGATACTGCCATTGCACTCTGGCCTGCACAACAAGAGCAAAACTCTGTCTCAAAAAGAAAAAGAAAAAAAGAATCTGCCATGTTTCAAATCAGGAATAAGTAACAGTTAAAGTTCAAAAAACTGTAGTCTTCTTTTTTCTTTGTTGTAGAGGCCTCTTTTTCCAACGACTCACAATGCTCAGTTCTCTTTCTATTTGGTCTAAAGCGCCATGATAGATATCAACTAACAACACTAAGAACGAGAAGTTCCTCTATAACTTTGCACAACACCCAAAAAATTGTTTATAAGACCAGGTTATCCTTTCTTATTTTTATCCAGTCTCATAGAATGATGGCATTTTTCAAATTAGCATTTTCTATTTATGGATAGAATTATTCTTATACAATAATAAACCCTATTTTCTTCATCTTGAATAACAAACATAAAATCTCCAAGAAGCATTCTACTTTTCAAAATCAGGATCATGTTAAATAACTTCTACATTTAAGGAGAGAGAAAAGCCCAGCCTAGGCAACATAGTGATGTTGCAGGACTTTCCTTAGTCGAGCTAAAGACAGGGTTCTTGTCCATCCCACCGCCATGAAAATGTAGGCTCACAGACAGTTTAAAGGGTGAATGAAGTAGGGTTTTACTGAGTGAAAAGGGGAAAAAAGGGGGGGAAACAAGGATCCTCAGCAAGGCCAGAGCCCCCTGCTGGAGCGCATCTGCTCACCCTTTGAATCTCAGGTTCCACACAGGAAGAGGAGGGGCCAGGCTCCTCTCCGCTGCGAAAGTCATGAACTTCCCAAGGCTCCACCTCAGTTGGCAGGCTGGTTGGAGTTTCTCCAGGGACCACCTCCCACCTGGCTGTCTCAGTGAGACCCCATTTCTATATATTTTTCTAAATTTTTAATTAGCTGTGTGTGGTGGTGCACCCCCGTAGTCCCAGCTACTTGGGAGGCTAAGGAGGGAGGATGGTTTGAGCCTAGGAGGTCGAGGCTGTGGCAGGCCATAATCGCACCACTGCACTCCAGACTGGGCAACAGAGCAAGGCCTCATCTCAAAAAAAAAAAGAAAAAGAAAAAAATTAAAAATTAAAAAAAGAAAGAAGAAAGAAAAGCCTATCAAATGAAGTAGGTTCTGTTGTTGTTGTTGTTGTTGTTGTTGTTTTTCTTATAGAGCACTGTGAGTTACTCTTAGGATGGCAGAAAAACCTCCAGAACTCTAAGTTTAGTGAATAGAACCAATACATGCCACTGGGACATAAATGTAAACAGTCAGAAGATAGAACTTGATCATATCCTAAACAATGAATTAATATATCTAGATCAGAAACTGGAAGGTTAAAACAAGGAGAAATGAAAGGGATTGGAAGGGCAAAATGTGTCAGCGATTAGCTAGCTAGCATGGTTCAAGGGAGAGACTATACAACAAGCACTATTCTCTGATGAGACTGGTTACTTTAACCAGCTTCTGACACAATCAAATAGTAAGACCTCTCAAGCTGAAGACAGACCCCTAGTTGATTTTAACATCACTGGGCAAAATTATACAAAGGCTATCTTAGCAGCAATCAGTTTTTGGTGACACCACTATTTCTTCATGCCCCATCAAACTGCAGTAGATATGTTGGAATTTAAGCTCAGCATATATAGTCATCCAAACTATCTCGAAAGGTTAAAAAAGATAGGAAGAAAATTATATGTTGCTCTATGAAGACTATGAAAGGAGAGTGTTAGAAAGAAAGATAATCAACAGTGTCAAATACCACTGAGAAATCTAAGACAATGAGGGATGAGAAAAATCCACCACGCCTCAGGATGAGGAACCCAGGGTTGCCTTCAGCAATCAGTTTGAGTGGCAGAGATGAGGGCTGAGGGAGCAGCAGACGTCAAGAGGGCAGAACAAGAAATGACTCTGCATTGAGAAAATGGAGTTCTGTCCTCAAACATGTAACAACAAAAGGATGAGGAAAATAGGATAAAAAATGCAGCAAGGTCAAATGAAGGCTTTGGGGTTTGGGGTTTTTGGTTTTTTTTTCAGCAAGGAGGAAAAAGGATTATGTCTGCAGGCAGAGGAGAGAAGAAGAAATTAAAGGTGCTTAAGCTAGACAAAAAGGAGATAATTAAGAGAGAAAATCTTTGATTGCAGATGTTATAGCACCCACCAGGGAGAAAAGGGAGAGAACAGAGAGGACTGAAAACATAAGGTTAGTTTAAACTTAGAAAGAGGAAGTTCAGTTCCTCACCTAAGATGGGGAAGAGAAAGAAATAGCCACAGAGTTGTTTTGGAATGGATTAAAAGGCTTGTCTCACATGGTCTTTATTCTGCCAGCAAAGTAACACATAGCCCCTGTCAAAGGAGAAGGGGGCACGGAGGGGCACCAAGAGGAGAGTGCAGAAGAGAAAAGGCTTAGAACAATGGTGGGCAGGAAACTGCAAAGAAATGGACACCTGACACCAGGTGTCAGTACCTACTCAGTAGATGTCTGAATAAATTGATAAGACATTTTAAAAGGCCAGGCTCAGTGGCTCATGCCTGTAATCTTAGCACTTTGGAAGGCTGAGGAGGGATGATAACTTTGGGCCAGGAGTTCAAGACCAGCCTGGGCAACATAGTGAGACCCCATCTTTACAAAAAAGTAAAATAACCGTGTGTAAAAAGATATTTTAAAAAATAGCTGGTTAGTAATGGGGAGAGCCCCATTGATCAGATGATAAAATTTTCTCATAACTTTTATGTCTTTCTGCAGTACCACTATAATGTTGACAGTAGACTCACAGAATCAAAAGAAGGAAGGATAAATTACTGTCTTCACTGTGACCTGGTGGCTTTCCCTAGTGGTGCTAGAGGAAAAGTAAGAGCTCCAGGGTACCTAGGCTTTGCTTTGTAAGGATAGCCTCAGTATTGGTACATACTTTGAAACACGGGCTGGGTAAGAATTTAAGGGTAGCCAGAAAAAAAATCTTGGTATGAACTTCATTTATCAATACTTTATCATAAATTCATCATTGTATGTTGAAATTTGTGATTTTTTAAAATGTTGACACCTTTCCTTTGTTTTTTGTGTTTTTTTTTTTTTTTTTTTTTTTTTGAGACAGAGTCTTGCTCAGTCGCCCAGCTTGGAGTGCGGTGGCGCCATCTCGGCTCACTGCAAGCTCTGCCTCCCGGGTTCTCACCATTCTCCTGCCTCAGCCTCCCGAGTAGCTGGGACTACAGGTGCCCGCCACTACGCCCAGCTAGTTTTTTGTATTTTTAGTAGAGACGGGGTTTCACCGTGTTAGACAGGATGGTCTCGATCTCCTGACCTCGTGATCCGCCTGTCTCGGCCTCCCAAAGTGCTGGGATTACAGGCTTGAGCCACCACGCCCGGCCGACACCTTTTCTTTGTGAGGCTGTTCTCAGTCATCTGCTCTTGGCACTTCACACCACTCACCCAAAGAGCTCAAGCAATCATAGTTACTGTGACCACATCAGTGCTGCCGAGAACAAAACATTTTCAGATCCTGTCTCTCCCACAAACTCCAGGGCCATAGTTGATCTACATACAAGGTATCTCCACTTGAATAGCCTGCTGTCATTGCAAGTTCAATATATTCAAAACCAAACCTGACACCTTTCAAAAACCACCCCAGCTGCACTTCTGTAACTGGCAAGACCCAGTCAGGAGACAGAAACCATTCCAGTATATGGAAAGAATTAAATGTAAAGGATTGTTAAGTAATTATAAAGTTGTTAATTAGGTAACTGAAAGAGCAAAAAGAGAACTCTAAAGGACCACAGAGATAGCAATTGAAGAATGCAGTTGCCACCCCTACACCTGAGGGAACGAAGGGAAGAGGCCAGGGTGATTAAAACTTTGAAGCTTAGGCCGGGCACAGTGGCGCACGCCTGTAATCCCAGCACTTTGGGAGGCTGAGGCAGGTGGATCAAAAGATCAGGAGATCAAGACCATCCTGGCCAACACTGTGAAACCCCACCTCTACTAAAAATACAAAAATTAGCTGGATGTGGTGGCACACGCCTGTAGTCCCAACTACTTGGGAGGCTGAGGCAGGAGAATTGCTTGAACCCACGAGGCGGAGGTTGCAGTGAGCTGAGATTGCGCCACTGCACTCCAGCCTGGCGACAGAGCGAGACTCCATCTAAAAAAATAAAAGGCTCCCCCAGAACTGAAATTCATATATCTGAGGAGAGAGCACCACTGATGTCTCTGAGTGGGCATGATAAGACCGGCTCTGCAAGTGTTAGAAAGATAGGAAACTGGATACAGTTCCTGGATGAGAGGCACTGCCGGAATAAAGAAGTGTCACTTGACGGTGTTCACAGGATGCAATTAGATAGGAAACCCACATGGAACAAACTACAGGTAACAATTCATTCTCCCACCTCCAGCCTTCTAGCCCCGATCTAGCATCCCTCACTGGCAGAGTGGAACAGGGAGCCAGTTGCAGAAGCAGAAAAGCAGTTTGTGGACTATCAGCCCCAGAATCACAAAGCAGTGGGTTTGGAGCTAAGAGATAATAAATTAATAACTGACACAGCTTCTGAACTATATTAGTTAGGGTCCAGCCAGAAAGCAGAAACCACTCTAAGTATTTCAGAAGGATTTTACCACAAGGAATTGCTACATGGGTAAGAGAAGAGCTAAGAAGCCAAAAGGGGCACAACGAAGCAATCTGGAAATGCAACAGCAGGCATCTGCCGCCACTCCCTAGGCTGGAGGGACAATGGGAGTTAGTGGAGTTAGTGCAGCCCAGAATCTAAGGGCATCCAGAGGTCACAAGAATCATGGCAAGGTCTGCATGGAGGGAACTAGGATCGTGGAGAGAAAGGCTGTCTGGCCAAGGAGGAAGAGATGTTGCTGCTAGGAATAATACAGGAAGCAGAGAGAACAGGAGACAACTACCCTGGGTTCCCTGGGTTCTCTTCCCCACTGTCTACACTCTTGGGCCAGTGACTTTTGTGAACTTAAAAGTATCTGAGACAGGTCTCAATCAATTTAGAAAGTTTATTTTGCCAAGGCTAAAGACGTGCCTGTCACACAGCCTCAGGAGGCCCTGACAACGTGTGACCAAGGTGGTTGGGGTACAGCTTGCTTTTATACATTTTAGAGAGACATAAGGCATCAATCAATACATGTAAGATTTACATTGGTTTGATCTAGAAGGGCAGAACAACTCAAAGGAGGGAGGTAGGGGGTGGGTCTTCCAGGTCATAGGTAGATTTAACAATTCTCTGCCGGGCACCATGGCTCATGCCTGTAATCGCAGCACTTTGGAAGGTCAAGGCGGGCAGATCACCTGAGGTTGGGAGTTTGAGACCAGCCTGAGCAACATAGAGAAACCCCATCTCTACTTATTTATTTATTTTTTTATTTTTTGAAACGGAGTCTCATTCTGTCGTCCAGGCTGGATTGCAGTGGCTTGATCTCGGCTCACCGCAACCTCCGCCTCCCAGCTTCAAGCTCTTCTTCTGCCTCAACCTTCCAAGTAGCTGGGACTACAGGCTTGTGACACCATACCTGGCTAATTTTTGTATTTTTAGTGGAGACGGGGTTTCACCATATTGACCAGGCTGATCTCAAACTCCTGAGCTCAGGTGATCCACCTGCCTCGGCCTCCCAAAGTGCTGGGATTACAGGTGTGAGCCACCACACCCAGCCCAATTTTTTGTTTGTTTGTTTGTTTTGAGATGGGGATCTCACTCTGTCACCCAGGCTGGAGTGCAGTGGTGCGATCTTGGCTCACTGCAACCTCCGCCTCCCAGGTTCAAGCAGTTCTGCCTCAGCCTCCTGAGTATCTGGGACTACAGGCATGCACCACCATGCCCGGCTAATTTTTGTATTTTTAGTAGAGGTGGAGTTTCACCATGTTGGTCAGGCTGGTCTCAAACTCCTGACCTCCTGATCCACCCGCCTCAGTCTTCCAAAGTGCTGGAATTACAGGTGTGGGCCACCGTGCCCAGCCTGTCTCTACTAAAAATACAAAATTAGCTAGGCATCGTGGTACATGCTGGTAATCCCAGCTACTCAGGAGGCTGAGGCCGGAGAATTCCTTGAACCTGGGAAGGGGAGGTTGCAGTGAGCCAAGATCGCGCCATTGCACTCCAGCTTGGGCAACAAGAGCGAAACTCTGCCTCAAAAAAAAAAAAAGAAAAAGAAAAGAAAAGAAAAAAGAAACCATTATCTGATTGTCATCAGGTTGCAAGACTTATTATCAATAGAAAGGAATGTCTGGGTTACAGTGAGGGGTTGTGTAAACCAAGGTTTTATCCTGCAGTTGAAGCATCCAGGTAGCGGGCTCCTGAGAGGGTAAATTCTAAATGTTTCTGATCAGACTTAAGATATGTGTTGATGTCAATGCTGGTCAGGTTTTTCCTGAATTCCAAAAGGGAAGAGAGTATAATGAGGCATTTCCGACCCTCTCTTCCGTCATGGCCTGAGCTAGTTTTTCAGGTTAATTCTGGAATGCCCTTGGCCAAGAGGAGGGGTCCATTCAGATGGTTGGGGGGTCTTAGAATTTTATTTTTGGTTTACACTTCCATTGCCAGAACCCACCCAGAAGCCAGGGGGCAAGATAACCTGGGAAATGTAGTTTCATGTGATATGAGTCAGAGAGGGTAAAAGCAGAAAAGGATCTGGGAGCAACCAGGCAAATGGCCAGTTCATGGATGTATCCATTTATGACAGTGACACTGCCCTGCCCTTTCCCAGCTTTCCTGCTCAGAATCCCCAAAATCTTTCATTTTCTCCACTTCAAGTTCTGCATTCCAATCATCACCTGGTCTGCGTCCTTTTCCCCTAAAAGGGCTCCAATATATCTCCATTTCCATCACATTGGCCCAGCTTAATTCTGGCCCTCTTCACTGCAGATATTAATTATTGCCATATTCTCTTCCTAACTGTGCTTGAACCTCCAGTTTTTATCTGCTACTGTCCCTTCTACGAGGTCTATTCCAGGAGTCACCAAACTATGGCCAATCAACCAAATCTAGCCCACGACCTGTTCTTATACATCCAGGGTTTTTTAATTGATACATAATAGTTGTTCATATTTGGGGGGTATGTGTGATATTTTAATACCTGTATACAACATGTAATAATCAAATCAGTATAATTTGGATATGCTTCACCTCAAATATTTATATTTTCTTTGTGTTGGGAACATTGCAATTTTCCTTGTACATAAGTTTTATTGGAACACTGAGTTAAAAGAAAAACTTCAGCCAAATTAAATTTAAGAATTAATTGAGCAAAAAATAATTCATGAATCAGACAGCCTCCCGAGCTAGAGTAGGCTCAGAGACTCCAGAGCAGCCACGCAGTGGAGGGTTTATGGGCAGAAAAAGGAAAGTGACATACAGAAAATGGAAGTGAGGTACAGAAACAGCTGGATTGGTTGTAGCTCAGCATTTGCCCTATTTGAACACAGTTTGAACAGTTGGCCATGTTTGATTGGCCGAAACAGTGATTGGCACAAGAGTAGGCTACAGTCTGTTTACAATTCCATTTAGGTTGTACTTCACAATGCACAAAGAAACCTTTAGGCTGAACTTAAAATATGTAAGAAGGTAGCTTTAGGTTAAACCTGAGATTTAGCAGCTGCCATGCTCGTTCATTTACTTATTGTCTGTCACTGCTTTCATATTACAATGACAGACTTCAGTATTTGCAACAGAGACCGTATGTATGCCCCAAAATATTTACTTTCTGGTCCTTTACAGAAAGGTTTGCTGATCCCTGAAATTAAACTGTCACTAATCCATTCCTTTCTTTTTTTTTTTTTTTTTTTTGAGACAGAGTTTCACTGTTGTCTCCCAGGCTCCCAGGCTGGAGTGCAATGGCGAGGCTCACTGCAACCTCCGCCTCCCAGGTTCAAGCTATTCTCCTGCCTCAGCCTCCTGAGTAGCTGGGATTACAAGCACCCGCTCTCATGCCCAGCTAATTTTTGTATTTTTAGTAGAGACAGGGTTTCACCATGTTGGCCAGGCTGATCTCGAACTTCTGACCTCCAGTGATCCGCCCGCCTCGGCCTCCCAAAGTTCTGGGATTACAGGCATGAGCCACTGCGCCCGGCCCACTAATCCATTCTGTTACCAAACTAATCTTTCTAAAATACCCTTCCTGTGGCCGGGCACGGTGGCTCATGCGTCTAATCCCAGCACTTTGGGAGTCTGAGGCAAGCAGATCAGCTGAGTTCAAGAGTTTGAGACCAGCCTGGCCAACATGAAGAAACCCATCTCTATTAAAAATACAAAAATTAGCCAGGCATGGTGGTGCGTGACTGTAGTCCTAGCTACTCAGGAGGCTGAGGCAGGAGAATCACTTGAACCTGGGAGGCGAAGGTTGCAGTGAGTCGAGATCACGCCACTGCACTCTAGCCTGAGTGACAGAGTGAGACTCCGTCTCAAAAACAATAATAAAAATAAATGGACAGGCACGGTGCCTCACGCCTGTAATCCCAGCACTTTGGGAGGCTGAGGACGGTGGATCACCTGATGTCAGCAGTTTGAGACCAGCCTGGCCAACATGGGAAAACCCCGTCTCCACTAAAAATACAAAAATTAGCCGGGCATGGTGGCGCACGCCTGTAATTCCAGCTACTCAGGAGTCTGAGGCACGAGAATCATTTGAACCCAGGAGGCGGATGTTGCAGTGAGCCGAGATTGCGCCACTGCATTCCAGCCTGGGCAACAGAGCGAGGCTCTGTCTCAAAATAATAATAATAATAATAAAATAAAAATAAATAAAATATCCTTCCTCATGTCATTTTCCTACCTTCAAATCATTTCTTATGTCCATCCAAAGTCCACAGCTTGTCATGATTCAATGTTTTCCCAAACTTGATGCCATATTAATCAATATTTAAATCAATGACTTCATGAGACTGTCAATATATCTTAATACAATGCTCAGTACACAGTGAACAATCAATACTTAAGCTATCATTGAAGTTATTTCACCTACACTACTATTGCTATTTGCCACGTATCTTTCTACTCTAGTCAGGCTTGCCCCAGTTTTTGTGTCTGTATTACCAATAATATACCAATTACTTTTTAAACTAGTATATACGTTGAATCATGTCTTCCCAAAATTTGTGTAAATCCTAAGCCCCAGTACTTGAGAATGTGACTATATTTGGAGATAAGGTCTTTAAAGCATTGCTTTGGTTAAAATGAGGTGCCCTGCTTTTTTTTTTCAGGGTGGGCCCTAATCCAATGTGACTGGTGTCCTGGTAAGAAAGAGAAATTTAGGCATGCCAGGAGACACCAGAAATATGTGCAGACAGAGGGAAAACCATGTGAAGACAGAGTGGGAAAGCAGCCACCTGCAAACCAAGGAATCAGGCCTCAGAAGAAACCAAGCCTACTGGTACCTTGATCATGGACTTCTAGCCTCCAGAACCATGAGAAAATAAATTTCTGTTGTGTAAGCAACCAAGTGCATGGTATTTTGGTATGGCAGCTCTAGCAAACTAATACAAATATTATCTAAGAGTATAAATAAAATATGTAATCGTTACAATAAATGTTAAAATTACAGAAAAATATAAAGATGGAAATAAAAATCAACTATAATTCCATCAACAAATGATAACCATCACAAAATATTTGGAGGCCAGGCATGGTGGCTCATGCCTGTAATCCCAGAAATTTGGGAGGCTGAGGCAGAAGGATCACTTGAGCCTAGGAGTTCAAGACCAGCCTGGGCAACATAGGGAAACCCTGTCTCTGTAAAATAAATAAATAAATTATATTAAAGTAAATAAAATGCTTGGAGTATTTTCTTCCAGGATTTTTTCTAAGATATGAATTTTTTTCATTTTCACAAAATTAGCATCATAATGTACTTACAATTTTATATTCTGCTTCTTTTACATAATTATGAACATTTATATTTCATCATGGACATTTTACCACCTTGTTATCAAAAACATTTTTTGCAATGGCTACATATTGTTCTATTGAATGAATACAGCCTAAGTAATTTCTATTCCCCTATTGATTAAAATGTAGGTTGTGGGGGTGGAGCAAGATGGCCGAATAGGAACAGCTCCAGTCTCCAACTCCCAGCGCGAGCGACACAGAAGACCGGTGATTTCTGCATTTTCTTTTTTTTTTTTTTTGAGACGGAGTCTTGCTGTGTCTCCCAGGCTGGAGTGCAGTGGCGTGATCTCGGCTCACTGCAAGCTCCGCCTCCCGGGTTCACGCCATTCTCCCGCCTCAGCCTCCCAAGTAGCTGAGACTACAGGCGCCCGCCACCACGCCCGGCTAGTTTTTTGTATTTTTAGTAGAGACGGGGTTTCACCATGTTAGCCAGGATAGTCTTGATCTCCTGACCTCGTGATCCACCCACCTCGGCCTCCCAAAGTGCTGGGATTACAGGCTTGAGCCACTGCGCCCGGCTGATTTCTGCATTTTCAACTGAGGTACTGGGTTCATCTCACTAGGGAGTGCCGGACAATCGGTGCTGGTCAGCTGCTGCAGCCCGACCAGCGAGAGCTGAAGCAGGGCAAGGCATCGCCTCACCTGGGAAGCGCAAGGGGGAAGGGAATCCCTTTTCCTAGCCAGGGGAACTGAGACACACAACACCTGGAAAATCGGGTAACTCCCACCCCAATACTGCGCTTTCAGGAAACGGGCACACCAGGAGATTATATCCCACACCTGGTCGGGAGGGTCCCATGCCCACGGAGTCTCCCTCATTGCTAGCACAGCAGTCTGTGATCTACCGGCAAGGCAGCAGCGAGGCTGGGGGAGGGGCACCCGCCATTGCTGAGGCTTAAGTAGGTAAGCAAAGCCGCTGGGAAGCTCGAACTGGGTGGAGCTCACAGCAGCTCAAGGAAACCTGCCTGTCTCTGTAGACTCCACCTCTGGGGACAGGGCACAGTAAACAATAACAAACGCAGCAGAAACCTCTGCAGACGCAAACGACTCTGTCTGACAGCTTTGAAGAGAGCAGTGGATCTCCCAACATGGAGGTTGAGATCTGAGAAGGGACAGACTGCCTGCTCAAGTGGGTCCCTGACCCCTGAGTAGCATAACTGGGAGACATCTCCCACTAGGGGCAGTCTGACACCCCACACCTCACAGGGTGGAGTACCCCCCTGAGAGGAAGCTTCCAAAGCAAGAATCAGACAGGTACACTCGCTGTTCAGCAATATTCTATCTTCTGCAGCCTCTGCTGCTGACACCCAGGCAAACAGGGTCTGGAGTGGACCTCAAGCAATCTCCAACAGACCTACAGCTGAGGGTCCTGACTGTTAGAAGGAAAACTATCAAACAGGAAGGACACCTACACCAAAACCCCATCAGTACGTCACCATCATCAAAGACCAGAGGCAGATAAAACCACAAAGATGGGGAAAAAGCAGGGCAGAAAAGCTGGAAATTCAAAAAATAAGAGCGCATCTCCCCCGGCAAAGGAGCGCAGCTCATCGACAGCAATGGATCAAAGCTGGACGGAGAATGACTTTGACGAGATGAGAGAAGAAGGCTTCAGTCCATCAAACTTCTCAGAGCTAAAGGAGGAATTACGTACCCAGCACAAAGAAACTAAAAATCTTGAAAAAAAAGTGGAAGAATTGATGGCTAGAGTAATTAATGCAGAGAAGGTCATAAACAAAATGAAAGAGATGAAAACCATGACACGAGAAATACGTGACAAATGCACAAGCTTCAGTAACCGACTCGATCAACTGGAAGAAAGAGTATCAGCGATTGAGGATCAAATGAATGAAATGAAGCGAGAAGAGAAACCAAAAGAAAAAAGAAGAAAAAGAAATGAACAAAGCCTGCAAGAAGTATGGGATTATGTAAAAAGACCAAATCTACGTCTGATTGGGGTGCCTGAAAGTGAGGGGGAAAATGGAACCAAGTTGGAAAACACTCTGCAGGATATCATCCAGGAGAACTTCCCCAACCTAGTAGGGCAGGCCAACATTCAAATCCAGGAAATACAGAGAATGCCACAAAGATACTCCTTGAGAAGAGCAACTCCAAGACACATAATTGCCAGATTCACCAAAGTTGAAATGAAGGAAAAAATCTTAAGGGCAGCCAGAGAGAAAGGTCAGGTTACCCACAAAGGGAAGCCCATCAGACTAACAGCAGATCTCTCGGCAGAAACTCTACAAGCCAGAAGAGAGTGGGGGCCAATATTCAACATTCTTAAAGAAAAGAATTTTAAACCCAGAATTTCATATCCAGCCAAACTAAGTTTCATAAGTGAAGGAGAAATAAAATCCTTTACAGATAAGCAAATGCTTAGAGATTTTGTCACCACTAGGCCTGCCTTACAAGAGACCCTGAAGGAAGCACTAAACATGGAAAGGAACAACCGGTACCAGCCATTGCAAAAACATGCCAAAATGTAAAGACCATCAAGGCTAGGAAGAAACTGCACCAACTAACGAGCAAAATAACCAGTTAATATCATAATGGCAGGATCAAGTTCACACATAACAATATTAACCTTAAATGTAAATGGACTAAATGCTCCAATTAAAAGACACAGACTGGCAAACTGGATAAAGAGTCAAGACCCATCAGTCTGCTGTATTCAGGAGACCCATCTCACAGGCAGAGACATACATAGGCTCAAAATAAAGGGATGGAGGAAGATTTACCAAGCAAATGGAGAACAAAAAAAAGCAGGGGTTGCAATACTAGTCTCTTATAAAACAGACTTTAAACCATCAAAGATCAAAAGAGACAAAGAAGGCCATTACATAATGGTAAAGGGATCAATTCAACAGGAAGAGCTAACTATCCTAAATATATATGCACCCAATACAGGAGCACCCAGATTCATAAAGCAAGTCCTTAGAGACTTACAAAGAGACTTAGACTCCCATACAATAATAACGGGAGACTTCAACACCCCACTGTCAACATTAGACAGATCAACGAGACAGAAAGTTAACAAGGATATCCAGGAATTGAACTCATCTCTGCAGCAAGCAGACCTAATAGACATCTATAGAACTCTCCACCCCAAATCAACAGAATATACATTCTTCTCAGCACCACATTGCACTTACTCCAAAATTGACCACATAATTGGAAGTAAAGCACTCCTCGGCAAATGTACAAGAACAGAAAATATAACAAACTGTCTCTCAGACCACAGTGCCATCAAACTAGAACTCAGGACTAAGAAACTCAATCAAAACCGCTCAACTACATGGAAACTGAACAACCTGCTCCTGAATGACTACTGGGTACATAACGAAATGAAGGCAGAAATAAAGATGTTCTTTGAAACCAATGAGAACAAAGATACAACATACCAGAATCTCTGGGACACATTTAAAGCAGTGTGTAGAGGGAAATTTATAGCACTAAATGCCCACAAGAGAAAGCAGGAAAGATCTAAAATTGACACTCTAACATCACAATTAAAAGAACTAGAGAAGCAAGAGCAAACACATTCGAAAGCTAGCAGAAGGCAAGAAATAACTAAGATCAGAGCAGAACTGAAGGAGATAGAAACACAAAAAACCCTCCAAAAAATCAATGAATCCAGGAGTTGGTTTTTTGAAAAGATCAACAAAATTGACAGACCGCTAGCAAGACTAATAAAGAAGAAAAGAGAGAAGAATCAAATGGATGCAATAAAAAATGATAAAGGGGATATCACCACCGACCCCACAGAAATACAAACTACCATCAGAGAATACTATAAACACCTCTACGCAAATAAACTGGAAAATCTAGAAGAAATGGATAATTTCCTGGACACTTACACTCTTCCAAGACTAAACCAGGAAGAAGTTGAATCCCTCAATAGACCAATAGCAGGCTCTGAAATTGAGGCAATAATTAATAGCCTACCAACCAAAAAAAGTCCAGGACCAGATGGATTCACAGCCGAATTCTACCAGAGGTACAAGGAGGAGCTGGTACCATTCCTTCTGAAACTATTCCAATCAATAGAAAAAGAGGGAATCCTCCCTAACTCATTTTATGAGGCCAGCATCATCCTGATACCAAAGCCTGGCAGAGACGCAACAAAAAAAGGGAATTTTAGACCAATATCCCTGATGAACATCGATGCAAAAATCCTCAATAAAATACTGGCAAACCGGATTCAGCAACACATCAAAAAGCTTATCCACCATGATCAAGTGGGCTTCATCCCTGGGATGCAAGGCTGGTTCAACATTTGCAAATCAATAAACATAATCCAGCATATAAACAGAACCAAAGACAAGAACCACATGATTATCTCAATAGATGCAGAAAAGGCTTTTGACAAAATTCAACAGCCCTTCATGCTAAAAACGCTCCATAAATTCGGTATTGATGGAACGTACCTCAAAATAATAAGAGCTATTTATGACAAACCCACAGCCAATATCATACTGAATGGGCAAAAACTGGAAAAATTCTCTTTGAAAACTGGCACAAGACAGGGATGCCCTCTCTCACCACTCCTATTCAACATAGTGTTGGAAGTTCTGGCTAGGGCAATCAGGCAAGAGAAAGAAATCAAGGGTATTCAGTTAGGAAAAGAAGAAGTCAAATTGTCCCTCTTTGCAGATGACATGATTGTATATTTAGAAAATCCCATTGTCTCAGCCCAAAATCTCCTTAAGCTGATAAGCAACTTCAGCAAAGCCTCAGGATACAAAATTAATGTGCAAAAATCACAAGCATTCTTATACACCAGTAACAGACAAACAGAGAGCCAAATCATGAATGAACTTCCATTCACAATTGCTCCAAAGAGAATAAAATACCTAGGAATCCAACTTACAAGGGATGTAAAGGACCTCTTCAAGGAAAACTACAAACCACTGCTCAGTGAAATAAAAGAGGACACAAACAAATGGAAGAACATACCATGCTCATGGATAGGAAGAATCAATATCGTGAAAATGGCCATACTGCCCAAGGTTATTTATAGATTCAATGCCATCCCCATCAAGCTACCAATGAGTTTCTTCACAGAATTGGAAAAAACTGCTTTAAAGTTCATATGGAACCAAAAAAGAGCCTGCATCTCCAAGACAATCCTAAGTCAAAAGAACAAAGCTGGAGGCATCACGCTACCTGACTTCAAACTATACTACAAGGTTACAGTAACCAAAACAGCATGGTACTGGTACCAAAACAGAGATATAGACCAATGGAACAGAACAGAGTCCTCAGAAATAATACCACACATCTACAGCCATCTGATCTTTGACAAACCTGAGAGAAACAAGAAATGGGGAAAGGATTCCCTATTTAATAAATGGTGCTGGGAAAATTGGCTAGCCATAAGTAGAAAGCTGAAACTGGATCCTTTCCTTACTCCTTATACGAAAATCAATTCAAGATGGATTAGAGACTTAAATGTTAGACCTAATACCATAAAAATCCTAGAGGAAAACCTAGGTAGTACCATTCAGGACATAGGCATGGGCAAAGACTTCATGTCTAAAACACCAAAAGCAACGGCAGCAAAAGCCAAAATTGACAAATGGGATCTAATTAAACTAAAGAGCTTCTGCACAGCAAAAGAAACTACCATCAGAGTGAACAGGCAACCTACAGAATGGGAGAAAATTTTTGCAATCTACTCATCTGACAAAGGGCTAATATCCAGAACCTACAAAGAACTCAAACAAATTTACAAGAAAAAAATAAACAACCCCATCAAAAAGTGGGCAAAGGATATGAACAGACACTTCTCAAAAGAAGACATTAATACAGCCAACAGACACATGAAAAAATGCTCATCATCACTGGCCATCAGAGAAATGCAAATCAAAACCACAATGAGATACCATCTCACACCAGTTAGAATGGCAATCATTAAAAAGTCAGGAAACAACAGGTGCTGGAGAGGATGTGGAGAAATAGGAACACTTTTACACTGTTGGTGGGATTGTAAACTAGTTCAACCATTATGGAAAACAGTATGGCGATTCCTCAAGGATCTAGAACTAGATGTACCATATGACCCAGCCATCCCATTACTGGGTATATACCCAAGGATTATAAATCATGCTGCTATAAAGACACATGCACACGTATGTTTATTGCAGCACTATTCACAATAGCAAAGACTTGGAATCAACCCAAATGTCCATCAGTGACAGACTGGATTAAGAAAATGTGGCACATATACACCATGGAATACTATGCAACCATAAAAAAGGATGAGTTTGTGTCCTTTGTAGGGACATGGATGCAGCTGGAAACCATCATTCTTAGCAAACTATCACAAGAACAGAAAACCAAACACCGCATGTTCTCACTCATAGGTGGGAAGTGAACAATGAGATCACTTGGACTCGGGAAGGGGAACATCACACACTGGGGCCTATCATGGGGAGGGGGGAGGGGGGAGGGATTGCATTGGGAGTTATACCTGATGTAAATGAAGAGTTGATGGGTGCTGACGAGTTGATGGCTGCAGCACACCAACATGGCACAAGTATACATATGTAACAAACCTGCACGTTATGCACATGTACCCTAGAACTCAAAGTATAATAATAAAAAAATAAAATAAAATGAAATGTAGGTTGTTTCCATTTTTAATCATTTTATTTATTTTTCTTTATTTTTATACATTTTTGTCTTTTTTTGACTCACCTCAGGATCAGCCAGTACGAATACGAGAGAAATCAGTGTCACACAATAGTCAAAGGTGTCATCACTTCCCTCCAATTTTCATCTTTTTTGGTGTTTTTTGGGGTTTTTTTGTTTGTTTGTTTTTTTGAGACAGAGTCTCCCTCTATTGCCCAGGCTGGAGTGCAGTGGTGTGATCTAGGCTCACTGCAACCTCCACCTCCTGGGTTCAAGCAATTATCCTGTCTCTGCCTCCTGAGTAGCTGGGACTACAGGCACATGCTACCACAGCCAGCTAATTTTTGTATTTTCAGTAGAGACGGGGTTTCACCATATTGGTCAGGCTGGTATCGAACTCCTGACCTCAGGTGATCCACCTGCCTCGGCCTCTCAAAGTGCTGGGATTGCAGGCATGAGCCACCACGTCTGGCCAATTTTCATCATTTTAAATAACACTGTAATTAACCTCTGTGAATATAACTGTGATTAATTTCCTACGTGGAAATCTTTATAAAGGAATTACAGGTTAAACTTTATTGCAGGCCAGTCTTCACAGTGTCCTCCACATACCCCACTCATCACTGCTTCCAGGCCTGCTGTCTTGCTCCCTCTGCCTGGAAGCACCAATCAAAATCTCACCAACACTCTTCCGTCATAAATGTCCCCTGACTGTTGTGACTCCATGTCAATTTCACCCTCACAGTTACCCTGTATTTTGTTACCTCAAATTTCATTGCACACTCTACTTAAAAGTACTTTAATCATGTCATGTATAGGTATTTTCTCCATATCTAGACTATAAATTCCTCAGGCTTTTTTTTTTTTTTTTGGTATCCCGGATTATTAAACACAGTGCTGAAAATTTAACCAAATAATTAAAAACCCACGTTTTAAAATAAATATGTATTTGTTTAAAAGGAAGATTAAATAGAACTACTGGTATCATACTCTCTAACAAAAGTGGTTTTACATTCATTACAGAGTGATGTCTTAGAATGTTTGAAATTAAATATAATTTAGGAATATTAGCAATGGCAACAAAAGCCAAAATAGACAAATGGGATCTAATTAAACTAAAGAGCTTCTGCACAGCAAAAGAAACCACCATCAGAGTGAACAGGCAACCTACAGAATGGGAGAAAATTTTGCAATCTACCCATCTGACAAAGGGCTAATATCCAGAATCCACAAAGAACTTAAACAAATTTACAAGAAAAAATCAACCCCATCAAAAAGTGGGCAAAGGATATGAACAGACACTTTTCAAAAGAAGACATTTATGCACCCAACAGACACATGAAAAAATGCTCATCATCACTGGTCATCAGAGAAATACAAATCAAAACCACAGTGAGATACCATCTCACACCAGTTAGAATGGCAATTATTAAAAAGTCAGGAAACAACAGGTGCTGGAGAGGATGTGGAGAAATAGGAATGCTTTTACACTGTTGGTGTGAGTGTAAACTAGTTCAACCATTTTGGAAGACAGTGTGGCGATTCCTCAAGGATCTAGAACTAGAAATACCATTTGACCCAGTGATCCCATTACTGGGTATATACCCAAAGGATTATAAATCATGCTGCTATAAAGACACATGCACACAAATGTTTATTGTGGCACTATTCACAATAGCAAAGACTTGGAACCAACCCATATGTCCATCAGTGACAGAGTGGATTAAGAAAATGTGGCACATATACACCATGGAATACTATACAGCCATAAAAAAGGATGACTTCATGTCCTTTGTAGCAACATGGATGAAGATGGAAACCATCATTCTCAGCAAACTATCACAAGGACAGAAAACCAAATACTGCATGTTCTCACTCACTCATAGGTGGAAATAGAACAATGAGAACACTTGGACACAGGGCAGGGAACATCACACACTGGGGCCTGTCTTGGAGTGGGAGGATGGGGGAGGAATAGCATTAGGAGAAATACCTAATGTAAATGACGTGATGGGTTAATGGGTGCAGCAAACCAACAGGGCACATGTATACATATGTAACAAACCTGCACATTGTGCACATGTACCCTAGAACTTAAAGTGTAATAATAAAGAAAAAAATAATATTAGGCCCCATGAGGGATAAATATTGACTTATGTGTATCTCTACTGCCTAGAATAGTACCAAATATATAATGGGTACTCAATAAATATTTTACAGAATAAATAAATGTTGAATGGATGAATGAACTTTTACATGGTACTGTAACAGGAATTATTTAATTGTAATGTAGCTAATTCCACTTCTTAAATAGCAAATCCCTAGAGATGGTATCTTTTAAAGGATTGCCTGATTAAGCACAAACAGCATTCTGCATAGGGAGAAATCATCCGTGCATAATTAATGACCGAAAATTACACTTAGGTCTTTAATATGGAGATGTGATATTACAATGAAAACTCAGAGTCCCTCAAAAAAAAAACAGTGTATTTTTGCAAAAGGCAGTATTGTTTTCCTTTATTGTTCATTCTGCTTGGAATGCCATGCTATTTTCTTTATTTTTATCTTTCTTTCTCTGTATCTATTAATTAAGGCCAAGATTAAAAATGGTTTCCTCTATGAAACCATCCCTGACGTATTCTTAGACACGATCTCTCTCATCAGAACTACCTAAGAACTTTATTCATTTCTCTCATAAAGCACCAAAGATTAAATGTCCACACCAGGTGAAAAAACAAAGTAATTATCCACAGAACAAGCTTTTTAAATTTTTTCACTCGAAATATATTAATAGAGACAAATGTACTATTTTGACAGGGCAGTGGCCTCTGTAAACTGTTTTTTTACTTATGAATAAAATTTATTCATGTATAACTTACATAAAATATGCCCATTTAAATGAATAGTTTCCTGAGTTTTGATAAATGTATTCGCCTACGTAACCACCACAATAATCAAAATATAGATTTTTTTTTTTTTTTTTTTTTGAGACACAGTCTTGCTCTTGTCGCCCCAGCTGGAATGCAAGGCATGATCTCAGCTCACTGCAACCTCTGCCTCCTGGGTTCAAGAAATTCTCCTGCCTCAGCCTCCCAAGTAGCTGGAATTACAGGTGCTGGCCACCATGCCCAGCTAATTTTTGTATTTTTAGTAGAGATAGGGTTTCGCCATGTTGGTCAGGCTGGTCTCAAACTCCTGACCTTGTGATCTGCCTGCCTCAGCCTCTCAAAGTGCTGGATTACAGGTGCGAGCCACTGTGCCCAGCCCTAAATTTTTTTTAGAGATGAGATCTCACTATGTTGCCCAGGCTAGTCTTGAAGTCCTGGTCTTTTTTTTTTTTTTTTTTTTTTTTTTGGAGATGGAGTTTCACTCCTGTTGCCCAGGCTGGAGTGCAATGGCGTGATCTTGGCTCATTGCAACCTCCATCTCCCGGGTTCAAGCAATTCTCCTGCCTCAGCCTCCCGAGTAGCTGGGATTACATGCATGCGCCACCATGCCCAGCTAATTTTGTATTTTTAGTAGAGACGGGGTTTCTCCATGTTGGTCAGGCTGGTCTCAAACTCCTGACCTCTGGTGATCTGCCCACCTCAGCCTCCCAAAGTGCTGGGATTACAGGTGTGAGCCACCGTGCCCAGCCTCTTCTCTTATCTTTCTATTTCTTTTCTTATACTTACTTAAGGTCCAATTTGCTCTTTTCTTCTATCAAGATGGATGCTCATGTGATGTCAGCAAAATGGTGGACGACAAAGCCACCATTTGTCGGGTGGGATAATCCAACCATTTGGTGGGATAATCCAAGCTTTCATTATCCCACAGAAACTTCATAAAACAACCAGAAATCAGCTGAACTAACATGTAAGAGCTCCAAAAAACAGTTAAAAGTTTACAGTAACCAAGTGAATGCCCACCTTCAAAATGTTGAGAAAGTTTTGTGGTGTTTTTATTTGCCCTTGCCCCCTCCTCCTCCCTGATGTGGCAGTGCTCTTAGTCTGGAAGAGGCAGCAGCCTAATTCCAAGTTCCCTCCCTCAAATGGAAGGGAGAAGAGCAAAGCTTTTCGCAAATTATTGTGTACATATGGGGGTTACCTAAAGGACTGGCCTCAGGTCTCAGAAAAGTGGTAGTCATTGCTCATGAAAGCTGCAAGGAGACTACAGACCCACTGACATATGGAGTAAAAGACTATGGGTGGATACATACAGTAGACCATCTAAGGCCCCAGGAGAAACTGGACTGAGACTCTTTAGGAAATAAGACATTCAAAAGCAGCCATGTATATGGGGAAATTGGGAAGTTACACATGCCCAGGTAAGACACTTGGTCAGAAAAGCCCTGAAAAGACCTTAAGCCTTCACCTCAGCTGATCCCTAGGCTCAAAGCAAGCCTCGCTCATTGTCGAAGAACTGTACCAGTATAGAGCCAATCTGCAAAGACTAGGGGAGTTAGCTGTTTTCTCAAATGTCTAATTTCCAACCAAAACTACAAAAATTACAAGGCATACAAAGAAACAGGAAAACATGGCACATTCAAAGGAGTAAAATTAATTGGCAGAAACCATTTCTGAGGACACCCAGACATTAGACTCACCAAACAAAGACTTTAAAACAATTATCTTAAATTTGCTCAAACAGCTAAAGAAAACATGGACAAAAAACTAAAGGAAATCAGGAAAATGGTATATTAACAAAATTAGAATACCAAGAAAGGGACAAAGATTGTAAAAAGGAGCTAAACAGAAATTCTACAGCTGAAAGACACAATAACTGAAATGAAAATTCACTAGAGGAGCTCAAACACAGAAGAATCAGTGAACTTGAAAACAGGACAGTTGAAATTTTCAAATCTGAGGAGCATAAAGAAAAATAAAGAAAAGTGGATAGGCCAAGTGAGGTGACTCATGCCTGTAATCCCAGCACTTTGGGAGGTCAAGGCGGGTGGATCACTTGAGGTCAGGAGTTCAAAAACAGCCTGGCCAACATGGCAAAATCTCATCTCTGCTAAAAATACAAAAATTAGCTGGGCATGGTGATGAGTGCCTGTAATCCCAACTACTCAGAAGGCTTAGGCAGGAAAATTGCTTGAACCTGGGAGGCAGAGGTTGCAGTGAGCCAAGATTGTGTTACTGCATTCTACCCTGGGCAACACAGTGAGGCTCTATCCCAAAAAAAAAAAAAAAGAAAGAAAAGTTGACAGAGGCCGGGCGCGGTGGCTCAAGCCTGTAATCCCAGCACTTTGGGAGGCCGAGACGGGTGGATCACGAGGTCAGGAGATCGAGACCATCCTGGTGAACACAGTGAAACCCCGTCTCTACTAAAACTACAAAAAACTAGCCGGGCGAGGTGGCGGGCGCCTGTAGTCCCAGCTACTCGGGAGGCTGAGGCAGGAGAATGGCGTGAACCCGGGAGGCGGAGCTTGCAGTGAGCTGAGATCAGGCCACTGCACTCCAGCCTGGGCGACAGAGCGAGACTCCGTCTCAAAAAAAAAAAAAAAAAAAAAAAAAGAAAAGTTGACAGAGACAAAGGAACTTGTGGAATACCATTAAGTAGACCAACATATGCATTACAATTCCCAAAGAGGAGATAGAGAAAGGGGCAAAAGGATTATTTGAAGAAATGGCTGAAAACTTCCCAAATTTGATGAAAGACACTAATCTACAAATCCAAGAATCTCAATAAACTCCAAGTAAAATAAATCCAAAGAGACTCACACTGAGACACATTATAATCAAACTGTTGAAAGACAGAGAATCTTGACAGCAGCAAGAGAGAAGCAACTCATAATGTACAAGTGATCCTCAATAACACTATCAGCTGAAGTCCAATCACTCTGGAAAAAAAATAAATAAATAAATAAATAACAACAAAAAAAAAACTATTGGCCATTTTCTCAGCAGAAACCTTGGATGCCAGAAGGCAGTGGGATAATACATTTAAAGTGCTAAAAAAAAAAAAAAAAAAAAAAAAAAAAACTGTCGAGACAGGCATGCTGGCTCACACCTGTAACCCCCAACACTTTGGGACGCACCAAGGTAGCTGCGTAGATCAGTAGAGCTCAGGAGTTTGAGACCAGCCTGGGCAACATGGTAAAGCCCTATCTCTACAAAAAAACGCAAAAATTAGTTGCACATGTAGTCTCAGTTACTCAGGAGCCTGAGGCAGGAAGATCACTTGAACCTGGGAGGTAGGAAGATCACTTGAACCTGGGAGGTCAAGGCTACGGTGAGCCATGATCATGCCACTGCACTCCAGTATGGGCAACAGAAAGAGATCTTGTCTCTTTAAAAATATATATTTATATATATATGCGAAATCTACTCTGCCTGTTTTCCATAAAGGGAACAACAAAGCCTGGATGACAGCATATCTGTTTACCCTACAGTTCGCTGAATAATTTAAGCTCACTCTTGACACCTACCCCTCAGAAAAAAAGATTCCTATCAAAATATTATTGCAGGCTGGGCACAGTGGCTCATGCCTGTAATCACTAGATTACAGGCAACATTTAAGGAGACCAAGGCAGGAAAATCACTTGAGGCCAGGAGTTCGAGACCAGCCTAGGCAACACAGCAAGACTCAGTCTCCATTTAAAAAAAAAAAAAAAAAATTACTGATCACTGATAGTGCACCTAGTCACCCTATAGCTCTGATTGAGATGTACAAGGAGATTAATGTTGTTTTCATGCCTGCTAACACAAAATATTTCCATAGCCAGTGGATCAAGAACTACTTTTGACTTTCAAGTCTATTATTTAAGAAATATATTTTGTAAAGCTATGGCGGCCATAGATAGCAATTCCTATGATGGATCTGGGCAAAGTAAATTGAAAACATTTTGGAAAGGATTCACCATCCTAGATGCCATTAAGAGCATTTGTGATTCATGGGAGGAGGTGAAAATATCAACATTAACAGGAGTTTAGAAGAAGTTGATTCCAACCCTCATGGTTGATGTTGAGGGGTCTAAGACTTCATGGAGGGATGTAACTGCAGATGTGGTAGAAACAGCAAGAGAACTAGAATTGGAGGTGGAACCTGAAGATGTGACTGAATTGCTACAATCTCCTGATAAAACTTTAACAGATGAGGAGTTGCTTCTTCTAGACAAAGAAAGTGGTTCCTTGAGAAGAAATCTATTCCTGGTGAAGATGCTATGAACATTGTTGAAATGACAACAAAAGATTTAAAATATCACATAAACTTAATTGACAAAGCAGCAGCAGGGTTTGAGAGGACTAACTCCAATTTTGAAAGAAATTCTACCGTGGGTAAAATCCTATCAAACAGCATCACATGCTATAGAGAAATCTTTCATGAAAGGCACAGTCAATTGACGGAGCAAATCTCACTGTCTTATTTTAGGCCACCCCTACCTTCAGCAACCACCACCCTGATCAGTCAACCAACATCAAGGAAAAATATGACTTGCTGAAGGCTCAAATGATCGTCAACATTTTTAAGTAATAAAATATTTTCAAATTAAGGTATGTACATTGTGTTTTAAACATGTTATTGCACACTTAAGAGACTGCAGTATAGGGTAAACATAACTTTTTCTTTTTTGTTTTTTTTTTTTTTTTTTTGAGACAGAGTTTCGCTCTTGTCACCCAGGCTGGAGTGCAATGGCACGATCTTGGCTCACCGCAACCTCCGCCTCCCAGGTTCAAGCAATTCTCCTGTCTCAACCTCCCAAGTAGCTGGGATTACGGGTGCCCACCACCATCCTTGGCTAACTTTTATATTTTTAATAGAGATGGGTTTCACCACGTTGGCCAGGCTGGTCTCAAAGTACTGACCTCAAGTGATCCACTGGCCTTGGCCTCCCAAAGTGCTGGGATTACAGGCATGAGCCACCTCACCTGGCCACTTTTTTTTTTTTTCAGATGGAGTTTCGCTCTTGTTGCCCAGGCCAGAGTACAATGGCACGATCTCGGCTCTCTGCAACCTCCGCCTCCCAGGTACAAGCAATTCTCCTGCCTCAGCCTCCCAAATAGCTGAGATTACAGGCATGCACCACCAAGCCTGGCTAATTTTGTATTTTTAGTAGAGATGGGGTTTCTCCATGTTGGTCAGGCTGGTCTCAAACGCCCAACCTCAGGTGATCCACCCTCCTCGGCCTCCTAAAGTGGTGGGATTACAGGCATGAGCCACTGCACCTGGCCTAGTAATTTTTTTTTTAAAGACATGGGGTCTTACCATGTTACCCAGGTTGGTCTCAAACTCCTGAGCTCAAGCGATCGACCTGCCTCAGCCTCCCAAAGTGCTGAGATTACAGGCCTGAGCCACCACGCCCAGCCCAACATAACTTTTATATGCACTGCAAAACAAAAAACTCCCTGTGACTCACTTTGTTATGATATTGGCTTTATTGTAGTGGTCTGGAACCCAACCCATAGTATCTCCCAAGTTTGCCTGTACATTTCAGCTATTATTGAACAACAAAGTACTCCAAAACTTAGTGGCTTAAAACCACAATAATTTTATTTATTTGCTTGTAATTTTGCAATGTGGGCTCAAATAGCCTTTCTTTGCTCCACACGGAGTCACCTGAGGTGGCTCCAATGGGCTGGAGAATCCACGTTTTAAATGGCCTTCTTCACGTGGCTGGCAAAAGCTGGTGTTGATTGCTGGCTGAGGGTTCAACTGAGGCTGTTAGCCCAAACCTCCGTTCTTCTACAAGTGGTTGGTTGGGCTTTTCACAGGCAGTAAGTCTGAGAAGTCAAAATTCTAACACAGCAGCTGGCTTTCCCCTGAATGCAAAAGCAGAAGCTATCAGGCCTTCTTAAGGCATAGTCCCAAACTGGCATAACATCACTTCCAATGCATTCTACTATTGATTAAAGCAAGTTACAGGGCCAACCAGACTCAAGAGAATAGAACTCCTAAAGGTGCACACATTGTGAAGCCTGGTTCATTTGGGGTCACCAAAGTAGCAGTGTACCATAAGATAGTCACCCTGCCAAGTGTTCTGTAGCTGTATATTTGCAATTACTTCTAATTGTATTGAGTTTTAAAAGTAATCTCTAAAAAAAAATCAGTGTTTCCATATCAAAAATCTATTGATGTTTACAATAGCATCCAACATATGCAAGTGTCAGCTCATACCATTAATTATTACTAAATCAGTATTATATTTCTTTGCCTCCTATTTTTGCCGTATCTGTCAGGTACATTCATAATTGTCCCAAATTAGCAGTCACTGAAATAATTTCAGGTTATTGTATCTTTCTGAAACTAGTTTGTTGTTTAGAAAGTAATCTGCATATTGAGAGACTTTATAATGGTTCAAATATAATGAACTCCACTTTTCTGAGCAGTAAGTTTTTTCCCTGGAGATGAATGCTTTTAACTTCAAGAAACAGAACACCCAAGCAACAGATTTAGAGTCTAAACAGTAAAGACCTTTAATTATCTTTTTTTTCCTTTTTTTTTTTTTTTTTTTTTTGAGACAGAGTCTTGCTCTGTCGCCCAGGCTGGGGTGCAGTGGCCGGATCTCAGCTCACTGCAAGCTCCGCCTCCCGGGTTTAGACCATTCTCCTGCCTCAGCCTCCCGAGTAGCTGGGACTACAGGCGCCCGCCACCTCGCCCGGCTAGTTTTTTGTATTTTTTAGTAGAGACGGGGTTTCACCGTGTTAGCCAGGATGGTCTCGATCTCCTGACCTCGTGATCCGCCCGTCTCGGCCTCCCAAAGTGCTGGGATTACAGGCTTGAGCCACCGCCCCCGGCCTTTTTTTTTTTTTTTTTTTTTTTGAGATGGAGTCTCACTCTGTCGCCCAGGCTGGAGTGCAGTGGCTCCACCTCAGCTCACTGCAACCTCCACCTCCTGGGTTCAAGCAATTCTCCTGCCTCAGCCTCCCTAGTAGCTGGGACTACAGGTACGCACCACCACGCCCGGCTAGTTTTTTTGTTTGTCGTATTTTCAGTAGAGATGGGATTTCACCATGTTGGCCAGGCTGGTCTCGATCTCTTGACCTAGTAATCCACCAGCCTTGGCCTCCCAAAGTGATGAGATTACAGGCGTGAGCCACTGCACCCTGCTAAGACCTTTAATTACCTTACACAACAAAGTCTGGAGATAGACGGTTCCAAGCATGGTACATCAGCTCAATGATATCATCAAGTATTTGGGTGTTTTCTATCTTTGCCCTCAACCATCTTCAGCACGTGAGTTTTTCTTTTTTTTTTTTTTTTTTTTTTTTTTTTGAGATGGAGTCTCACTCTATCGCCAGGCTTAAGTGCAGTGGCAAAATCCCGGCTCACTGCAACCTCTGCCTCCCGGGTTCAAGTGATTCTCCTGCCTCAGCCTCCCAAGTAGCTGGGATTACAGGCGCCCGCCACAATGCTCGGCTAATTTTTGTATTTTTAGTAGAGATGGGGTTTCACCATGTTGGCCAGGATATCCTAGTCTCGATCTCTTGACCTCGTGATCCACCCGCCTCGGCCTCCCAAAGTGCTGGGATTACAGGCCTGAGCCACCGCGCCCGGCCTGCACGTGAGCTTTTCATCTCGAAACTTGTCCCCTCATGGTCAGTCCTCACACCACCCCACTTACAGAAGAAAAAATGGAAAGGTGAAGTCTCTGGAAGCTTTGTCTTTTTACCTGGGAGGAAAATATTTCCCAGCGGCTGCCTTCTCTTCATTTCTGTCAGACTCTAGACTACCCTCAAATTTCATTGGACCTGCGATTACAATTTACCTAGCAATAAGAATCAAAAGAATCGAACATCATTGAGTGGGAAAAATCCTCTGCAAGTACAGCCAAGACTTTTCTGAGGCTATTTTTAAACTGACGAATCAGAGGACAATCGCGACATTAGAGGAAAATTACCCAGGTTTACGCCATCACAAACGATGATAGCTTACGATGATAGCTAACCTGGCTCTTCCACTTCCTTTCAATCTCCAGAAAAGGCTCTCTGCGTGCTCATGGTAACGCGGCTTTTCAGATTTTTACCCACTTCAAATATGGCCGCCAAGCTCCGTTCTCTTTTACCACCTGATCTACGGCAACAACTCTGGCTTCATGCCCGCTTCCAAAAGTGCTTCCTCTCGCGGGATTGTGGTTCTTAGTGCGCAGGCGCAAAAGTAAGTCCTCTTCCGGACAAAATGGCGATGGGACTGATGTGCGGACGCCGGGAGGTTCTGCGCCTGCTACAGTCCGGGCGTCGGGTAAGGATGCCCCGGGGCTGAGCACCGGGATGCTGCCCTCACCCAGTGAACCAAGCCCCAGGACAGCTCGTGCTAGGGATATGAGCAGACGCTGACCCGCTCACCGGGACCTGAATGTCATGACCTCGGGTCTTGTGAGGACGCGCTAGGGTTAGTCCCCAACACTGTGGGCCCAGCAGCCCGGTGTCAGCTTCTGGAATTGGCTTCGCCCCTGGCGACAGCACCTCGGCCTAGTTCTCAGGGCCCCCCGATGCGGGTCTACGATAACTGAGATGCGGCGAACCCGGATTCAGCCTTTGCTCTGCAGGCATCACCAGCTGCATGCCTTCGGGCTAGCGGTCTGCGCGCGGTAAAAGCAATGTCTGCACCTGTAGTGGCCGGGCTGCTTGCTTTTTGGGAAGTTAGCATAACGAATCCCCTTTGCCCCTACGCGAGGACTTCTGCTCCCGGTAAAGGGGCTCCATCATCCTTTTACACGCTTAGGTCCACAGCGTCACAGGGCCCTCGCAATGGCTCGGGAAACCGCTGACCGCACGGCTCCTATTCCCAGCAGCCCGGTGCTGCTGTCGCCCACACTACCTCTTCCTTGCGGCTTCCGGCCCCCGCAGCCTCAGTACCTCTGCCATCTCGTTTGCAGAAGTCCAGGTAAGAGGCCTTTCGTTCCTGCAATATTAGGAGTGGTGTTTCCCGGTTGGTTTCATATTCTGTTTTGTTTGGGAGCAGGGGGAATATGAAGCAGAGTTCTTGTCCACGCTCCACACAGCTCTCCAAAACGGTAGCATCTCTGCTTGGGATGAATTTTCAATTCAGTGGGGAAATGATTGGAAGTACAACAGGAGAGATGTTATATTTGGTTTTCTGAGCTGTTTTAAAGAAAAGTAATTGTTTCATGTTAATATATGGTAAAAATCATAATAGTGATATTCAAATGGCTGAAGTTTGGGAAACAGTGATAAAAGAAATAACTTCCCAGCATGAAGGGAAGTCATGGAATCTTACTCAAAGTAACTTCTCTTCCTACCTATTGATAAAAATGAGATGTCCTTTTTAAGCTTGAATTCTATGTACACTAGGGTAACCTGGAAGAACAAGAAGTAGAGAGAACAGAACCCAGTACTGGTTATTTTAAGAAGGTCTCACTTTCTATGTGTTCACTACTGAATAAATATACAAGGCTTTCTTTCACACAGGTTCAGGCCCCTCCTGTTGTTCCTGCAACTCCCTCACCCGCAGCGGTACCTGAGGTGGCTTCTGGAGAGACTGCAGATGTAGTCCAAGCTGCTGCAGAGCAGAGCTTCGCTGAACTGGGGCTGGGGTCACACACCCCAGTGGGACTGATCCAGAATTTACTGGAATTTATGCATGTTGACCTGGGCCTACCTTGGTGGGGGGCCATTGCTGCATGTAAGGGGAATATACCCTATACATGGGTTAGGGATAGAACCTCATAGATGGCAATTATTTGAATGGATTCAGGAAGTAGTTGCAGAAGCTCTGGGATCAGAAGAGCAGATGATTTCAAATGAGTGATAGAGGCACACGATACCTAGATGCAGTCTACCTATATTTCTTAAAGAGCATTATAAAACCACCAGATCATCTGGGATTCAAGAAGTATAGATATTCGAATACAAACATGGGGTTAGAGTCGGGGGACCTTATTAACAGTCATGAGGCTGTCCTGGTTTAGAAGAACAGAGGTTCAAGTCAGGCACTTAAACCCCCAAATTGGGAGGCCACTCGCATTGCTTTTGTAAAGGCTGAAACTCTGCTTTGAATTATGTGTCTCTCTGCCACTTTGCTCCATCAATGATCTCTTCTCTCCCCTGTGTCTTCAACGTTTCCCTCCTTATTGCCCTGCCCTGCACATGTAAGCATGCTCAAGCATACCCATGTGTTACTTGGGGGAAAATTTCTTCCCTTCATTCTTAGTTCCCCTTCACCTACTACCCTATCTTTCTTCTTCCTTTCATGGCTGTTATTTATTTGTTTTGTTGTTGTTTGTGGATACCTAGTAGGTGTATATATTTATGGGCTACATGAGATGTTTTGATACAGGCCTGCAAGGTGTAATAATCACTTTATGGAGAATGAGATATCCATCCCCTCAAGCACTTATCCTTTAAGTTACAAAGAATCCAATTACACTTTATATTTTATTTTATTTTATTTTTTTAAACAGAGTTTTGCTCTGTCACCCAGGCTGGAGTGCAGTGGCCCAATCTCGGCTCACTGCAACCTCCACCTCCCAGGTTCAAGTGATTCTCATGTTTCAGCCTCCCAAGTAGCTGGGACTACAGGTGTACCACCACACCTGGCTAATTTTTACATTCTTTATTTTAAAATATACAATTATTACTGATTATAGTCACCCTGTTGTGCTATCAAATAGTAGATCTTATTCTTTCTAACTAATTTTTTTTTACCCATTAATTATTCCCAACCCTGACTACCCTTCCCAGCCTCTGGTAACCTTCCTTCTACTCTCTGCCCATGATTTCATTTGTTTTGATTTTTAGATCCCACAAATAAGTGAGAACATGGTGATGTTCGTCTTTCTGTGCCTGCCTTATTTCACTTAGCATAGTGATCTCCAGTTCCATCCACGTTGTCACAAATGACTGGGTTTCGTTCTTTTGATAGCTATTACTTAAAAGATTGCTCTGCATCCAATGAGCCCACTTCTTTCCATTTACTCTCTCAGCCATCTGGCTTTTACTCATATCACCTCATTTGAACTGCCAGTAACCTAATTGCTAAATCCACTTTTATTATACTTGGTCTTTCTGCATTAGACACTTTAGACCTTAAAATCAATCTTTTCCCAGGCGTGGTGGCTCATTCCTGTAATCCCAGCACTTTGGGAGGCCAAGGCAGGAAGATTACAAGGTCAGGAGTTTGAGACCAGCCTGGCCAATATTGTGAAACCCCATCTCTACTAGAAATACAAAAATTAGCAAGGTGTGGTGGCAGGCGCCTGTAGTCCCAGCTATTCGGGAGGCTGAGGCAGGAGAATCGCTTGAACCTGGGAAGCAGAGGTTGAAGTGAGCCAAGATGGCGCCACTGCACTCCAGCCTGAGCGACAGAGCAATAGAACGAGACTCTGTTCAAAAAAAATAAAAAATAAAGTCAATCCTTTGGCTTTTATGATAACGTTTCCTGATTTTTCTCCCTGTCTTTCTGACCATACTTTTGCATCTCCAAATTATCCTACCTACCCGTTCAGTGCCAGTAGTCTGGGTTCTATCCTTAGCTCCCTTCTCTTTCTACTCCACATCATTCATCATAATGTTGATAAAGCCTAAACCTATAACCTAGTCTCGTATTTGACATCACCATGTTCTCACTTATTTGTGGGATCTAAAAATCAAAACGAATGACCAGGAAAAATGAAGTGTCAGAAAAGAAATATGAAGGAGCTAAAGCAGTAGGCCATCAGATTATTTCCTACTCCAGGGATTTCTAGAACAATGGCTTTCAAACTTCCTTCCTGGAAGCCCCAGGGTTTTGTAAAGGGACCTCTGAGCAAGGTGAAGGCTGCCACATAAACAATCCTGTGGCCAGGCTTTTCGTTTGCTCAGGGCAGCATTTTTTTTTTTTTTTTTTTTTTTTTTTTTTTTTTTTTTTTTGGACATTGGGGCTACGTGTACAGTTTGATGGAGCAGGGAGGCTCTTTTGATCACAGAAAAGTTTGGAAGCTATTGATCTAGAAAAGTGCTCCTGTCACCTTTGTGTTTGAGGAAACAAACAGGATTCCTAATCATCTGCTTAGAGAAGTTAATGCCATACTTTTGTGATGCCAAATCAGAGAACTGAGCCTTAAAGCAACTAATTCATACCCCTGACCCTAATTCTGGGCCTCTTAGCCATAAGTCACAGAATGGACAAGGCAAGAATAAGACCCTTTCAATAAGGACCTAAAAACCTTCAACCTTCTAGCTGCAGAACTGCTTTAATTTCACTCCAATCCTAGTTTGTATTTTCCAGGTACAGTCTTTGCCCGCTGCCTCATTTTTCCTCTCATCGTGGTGGGCCAGCGAGAGGCAGCCAAGATCCACAATCACTTGCCAGAGATCCAGAAGTTTTCCAGTCGAGTCAGAGAGGCCAAGTTGGCGGGAGATGATACTGAGTGTGAGTCAGCTGCAGAATGACCGTGGGAGAGGACCACATTTGCACTTTTCCTTACATTCTGCTGGGGGAAAGGAACAATGTGAATCAGAAGTTGCCACAGTCGGGAAAGTTCTAAAGATTTATCTGTTTCTTGGGCCTAATGCTCCCAAGGACTGGCCAGGGTTGGTTAGAAATTTCACAGGCCAGGTAGATGATGAGGATGTTCACCTCCACTGATGTAACTGTTACCCCAACCATTAATTTCCTCTCACCTCACAGTTTACAAGGCTTCCTCGGAGATGGCACTTTACCAGAAAAAACATGGTATTAAACTCTTTAAACCTCTCATTCTTCCTCTGACTCAGGTGAGCAAAAACATTTCCTTCCTTATTTCATCCTATACCCATCAAATTTCCTCTCTGTGTTTGATGTGCCCCAGGCCCCCCCAAAAAAACAGGTGGTGGTGGATTATACATGGCTTTCAGTAGTGGGGTGATGAAAATGTTTCCTCTGGTAAAGCATGCTGACACTGTTTATCTTGTGTAATAGGCCCCAATCTTCCTCTCCTTCTTCATTGCTTTGAGAGAGATGGCCAACCTTCCTGTGGCCAGCCTGCAGACAGGTGGCCTCTGGTGGTTCCAGGATCTCACGGTATCCGATCCCACCTACGTGTTACCACTGGTAGTCACTGCTACAATGTGGGCTGTCCTTGAGGTAAGCCCAGATTGGCCAAGTGCCAGGCCTGCAAAGTGAACTGGGATTGGAGGGTAAAGTAATTGTACAGAATGGTCATCCTTCACTTGCTGGAGAAAGAGTTGATGGGTAAGAGATTAGAGACAGGTTCACTGAAACTGACAGCTTTCCCGACTTTTCTACCCCGCTTCTTTTGGCAGCTAGGTGCTGAGACAGGTGTGCAAAGTTCTGACCTTCAGTGGATGAGAAATGTGATCAGAGTGATGCCCCTGATAGCCTTGCCCGTAACCATGCATTTCCCCACGGTATGTAATGCCTTATGGGCTGGCTCCAAGGCCTTCTGCCTAGCCTAGCCACCTAGCAAGCTCACCAGGGATACAGCTTCTGAGTCCCCTCTCTGTGTTCTCACCCAGGCAGTGTTTATATACTGGCTCTCCTCCAATTTGTTTTCCCTGGGCCAAGTATCCTGTCTCCGGATTTCAGCAGTACGCACTGTACTTAAAATCCCCCAGCGTGTTGTACATGACCCTGACAAATTACCTCCACGGGAAGGCTTCCTAGAGAGCTTCAAAAAAGGTAAGGGCTCGTCCTCTGTGAAACAGGACTAGGGAGAGGGGTCTACAACTAGGAATGCAAGTGACTCTCTTGCTTCTCTTTACACAGGCTGGAAAAATGCTGAAATGGCGCGTCAGCTGCGAGAGCGTGAACAACGCATGCAGAATCACTTGGAGCTAGCAGCCAGGGGTAAATAGTCCTTTCAGGCCAAAATTCTGTCTTTTGTTTCTTCTTTCTGTTCTTCGTTGAGATTTGTTTTCTCTTCTCCCCTCAGGTCCCTTACGACAGACCTTTACCCACAACCCTCTCCTACAACCTGGAAATAATAACCCTCCCAATATCCCTAGCAGCAGCAGCAGCAGCAAACCAAAGTCAAAGTATCCCTGGCGCGACACGCTTGGCTGACTTACGTTCCGTGCGCATTCTGGCAGGAACTCTGTCTCTTCAAAGACTCATCCTCAAAACAAGACTTGACACTGTGTCCTTGCCTCAGTCCTAGGAACTGTGGCACACAGAGATGTTCATTTTAAAAACAATTTCACGAAACACTCTTATACTCATGTTTATAAGAGAGCACTGGGTAGCCAAGTGATCTTCCCATTCACAGAGTTAGTAAACCTCTGTACTACATGCTGCTTCCTGATACTTATTGAACAGGGAAATGAGTGTGTGCTTCAGAAAACTGAAGAATACCCAGGACTTTGGGAGGCCGAGGCGGGCGGATCACCTGAGGTCAGGAGTTTGAGACCAGCCTGGCCAACGTGGGGAAACCTCATCTCTACTAAAAATACAAAAATAGCCACACGTGGTGGCGCACACCTATTGTCCCAGCTACTTGGGAGGCTGAGGCAGGAGAATTGCTTGAACCTGGGAGGTGGAGGTTGCAGTGAGCCAAGATTGCGCCACTGCACTCCAGCCTGGGCAACAGAGGGAGACTCTGTCTAAAAAAAAGAAAACCAAAGAATAGAGTGGGTCATGATTGCTTTTGCTGGCCCATGGCATTGGAAAATATAATGTTTTAACCTGGCATTAAGGGTTTAAACTTCCACCCAGGCACAGTGGCTCACGCCTGTAATCCCAGCACTTTGAGAGGCTGAGACGGGCAGATGGCCTGAGGTCAGGAGTTTGAGACCAGCCTGGCCAACATAGTGAAACCCTGTCTCTACTAGAAATACAAAAATTAGCCAGTCGTGGTGGTACACGTCTGTAGTTCCAGCTACTTGGGCAGTTGAGGCAGGAGAATCACTTGAACCTCGGAGGCAGAGGTTGCAGTGAACCAAGATCAAGCCATTGCACTCCATCCTGGGCAACAGAGTAAGACTCTGTTTCAAAAAAAAAAAAAAGTTTAAACTTCCAACCCATACATGTGTTGTTCTATCCACATTTGGATTGCAGTCTAGAGGTGTGGCTGATAAGTTGAATGTTGAGATTGTATCTAAATATAATAACTGCATTTCTTGATTCCAAGATTACTTTAAAAATTTCAAGAAGTAGATGTGTGCAAATTCTTAGTGATAATTAAGAATGAAAGTTCCAGGCTGGGCAAAGTGGCTCACACCTATAATCTCAGCACTTTGGGAGGCTGAGGTGGGTGAATCACTTGAGTCCAGGAATTCGAGACCAGCCTGGGCAACATGGCGAGACCTTGTCTCTGCTAAAAAGTTAGCTGAGCATGGTGGTGCTTGCCCATAGTCCCAGCTACCTGGGAGGCTGAGGTGGGAGGATAGCTTAAGCCCAGGAGGTTGAGGCTGCAGTGAGCCAAGATCATGCTGCTGTACTGCAGCCTTGGCCACAGAGCAAGATCCTGTCTCAAAAAGGAAGTTCATGTCATTTTTATGTAACAACCCAACATTTCACTAGAGCAGTTGAAGTGTTCTGTTGTCTGCCTTTGTGTAGAGCCTGGTTTATCAGCCTTCAGCAGCTAGCTTGAGAGAGAAAAGATGGATCTACTTTCAAGCATAAGATTGTTTTTAGTCTTTGTGTTTCTAGGCTAATGGGAGCTGTCCTAGAGATACTATATAAAGTGAAGTCACTCAGACTTTAGGAACATAACTTTTTATTGTCATCCAGCACCTGTGATAGTTTGATGTCTCTCTAAAGGAGACAATTGGAGGATTGTGGGCCCTTTTAAAAGAAAAGAGGAGTAGGTAGGCGCACTCAGGTGCTTCTAAAACCACCAAGCCCACACCTGACATGCTCCTCTCCCCAGTCTCCTCTATTGTCCGCTTTAAAAGTCTGGAACTGTATGTAGCAAAACAAATAAATTACTTTTCATTTCAAAAAGTAAGTTCAAAGGTTGAAGCTGCCTAGGCCAGGCTTCTGGACAGGTGCCTCCAAAGAAGTGAGCTTTCCTTTTCAACTTCCTCAGCTCTAGCCAGTAGACCAGAAACCCCTGCTTTCCACATCAGGATTCCAGATGGTGTTTAGTTAGACTTGGGATCCCGTTGTTTGGGCATCTCTTCTCCATCTTCCAAATCCATTTCTGCAGCAACTGACATACACAGGACCTGGAGGTACCTTGTGGCAGACCCTACAAAGAAAACTTTGAGTTGGAATTGAGAAGAGGTCAACTGGGCTGAGTTCAAGTGTCATTGAATGGAACTGGGCCTGAGGGGAGTGATTCCATTAAGCCGAAGGGTTCATAAGAAGGGGCTATGGCAAAAATGTCTTTGGAGGCAAGATTTACAGAAAAAGGCAAAAACCAAGCTCTACAATAGCTGAGCTGATTTAAGGATGCAATGCTTACCCACGATCCTTCGGAGGTAAAGAGGTCGCTTATGTTCTGGCACTCTGATGATGAGGAAGTAAAAGGGCAGGCCTGAGAGGGCAATGGCAATGCCGATGAGGGAGTTGATGGTATCACTGTACAGTGGAACAGCCACCAGGAAGATGGTGCAGAGGCAGAAGACAATCGGGAAGAAAACGCTGAGCTGAGGGCACAGGAAACACAACTGGGGTGGACCACTCAGGATTCTTAACAGCTAAAATAACACCTCCCATAAAGATTAGCGCACTGAGCCTTCTTTCCATACCTTTAATTTCAACACAGTACTAACCACCAAGTCCCAGGCAAAGGTTTCTAAATAAAGTGTCTTGTAATAGTCCCCTGTAGCAGCAACTCTAGCTGTTTCAGATGGAGCAGAGGTAGGATGGAGTTGCCATACCTTGAGGGGACGAGGTCGATCAGGCTCCTTCCAGCGCAGATAAAGCTGACCCACAATAGAAAGCCCCACAAAGAACCAGTAGCTGAAGCTGTAGTAGTTAATGAGCTGGAAGATGTCTTCCACACACAAGTAGATCAATGCCATGATACCCTGTAAGCGTGAGCCCAAGTCAGCTCTTCTCAGGGCCTTTGTTACTCCAAAGGCTTTTCACTCCCTTTATACCTCCCAAATCCATCCCCCGTCGATCCTCAGAGTCTCCTGGTCCTCTTCTGTTTTTAATCCCTTTAACACTCTAGTTTCAATACCTTATCCCCTCTGTTACAAGTCAGTAGTCTCAACTGGTTTTTCAACCCATTCTTCAAGCTAACCCTGTATAAAGCAAGTCTTGAAACAATCCCTCAAAAGTCTTGCATAGGACCATTTCCATAATGGCTCCAACCTACATTATGCAGCTCTTATCTCCTCCTGCATGTTGAATATCCCGATTCTGAAAATCCAAAATGCTCCACTGTCAAGTCAACACTCAAAAAGTTTCAGATTTTTAGAGCATTGCAGATTTTGGATATTCAACCTGTATTAAAACCCATACTGCTTTGCCACAGGATTTTCTGATATTATTTCTCCTACCTAAAGCCCATCTCTACCATTTGCAACCCTAGCCATCAAGATGCACCTTTTTTTTTTTTCTGAGAACATTTTGGTGGATTTTAAGACACACATACACTTCTAGAAGTAATTCTTCATTCACCCTCTCCTCCCATGGAAGTGATCATTTCTTAAATACTGTATCACTCACTATCTGTCATGGCAATCAATCATTACAATGTATTCCATGTACTTTATGGCTTCTCTTAGAGCAGAGGTGTACCATTCCTTAGAGCATTTGGATTTTCCCTGTAGTGCCTGTAGCGGTTGGCATAGTGCCTTGCCCATGGTGAACATTCTGATCCACCAATAGTTTTTCTATTGGAATTTCTTTTAGAGCTTTCAGGAAGCTAGAACAGTCGCTTCTGCTGTTACTAAAGTTTCCCCCCACCCCCCCAATCATTTTCAGTCTCATCCTTGAGCTGACTTACGTTGAACAGCAGAGAAGGCACTGGTGTGAACCGCTCAACATGGATCATGCAGATGGCATCAGGGAGATGGCCTTCTCTTGAGCCCACAAAGAAAAGCCTATGTCAGGTAAGATAGGAGAAGCTGAGAAAATTGGTGGACACGATGCAGCCTGGTTCACCTGCCACATGGCCCTCCCTCTCTGCCATCCCTTCCTTCAAAAGTGTTTGGATAATATAGACTGGAGCTCAGTATTAAGATTAATGACAACTGCAGGCTTCTGCTAGAAACAAGAAGAAAGAGGTTATGGTATCAGTTGGAAAACACAGGTAATCAAAGTCCAGGTCCTGTAAGTTCTACCGTCCACTGCCATAGCCCTTCAAAAGATGCCACTCTTACCTAGAAGCAGCCACAATGGAGGCATTGAGGCCACCAAAACAGGATAATGCAACTGACAGTGGAATTATCCAGTTAAATATTCCAAATGTCTGATCTGCAAAAGTCTAAGGGAAAAGAATGGAAGAGTCATTAGCAGGATCTAAAAGGGATGAAAGACATGGATGGGCATGCCCCAGATTCCCCTTATTAGGACTCCAACTCTTCTTCCACAGTGGGGGTAACAGGACCTTCTTGCAAGCCCCATATTCGAAATGAACTCCTTCCAAGGCCATCTACCCCCTTTCCAGGACTTTCAAGAGCCAGAATATACCCAGTACCCCACAAGTCACCCTCAACCTGCTAGTGAAAATCCTTTACCACAGCAACAGCATCACTGGCCAAGATGTCTCTCATGTCTAGCACAGTATAATAGGCCACATTGGTCAAGATATAGATGATGGTGACAATGGGCATGGAGATGCCAATGGAGAGGGGCAGGTTCCTACAGCCAAATAGAATAAAATACACATTAGTCCCACAGTCATATCCCTATCTCTCCTTTAATCCTTAGACTCTCCCTGCCACACCAGTCTTTCCAGGGATGGAGACTCTTGCTACATTTCCTCAATGCATTTGTCTTTGACGGTGCCCTGGATAGTGGCTGAAGCTCTGAACTAAACACTTAAGAACTAAAGAACATTAGGGGAAAGGAATATCATATTAGGAGATAGGACTGTGCAGCTGGGATCAGTGGCTCATGCCCGTAGTACCAACACTTTGGGAGGCTAAGGTGGGCAGATGGCTTGAGTCCAGGAGTTGGAGACCAGCCTGGACAACATGGTAAAACCCTGTCTGTACAAAAAACTAGCCAAGCAGCCGGGCGTGGTGGCTCACGCCTGTAATCCCAGCAGTTTGGGAGGCCGAGGCAAGTGGATCACCTGAGGTCAGGAGTTTAAGACCAGCCTGGCCAACATGGCAAAACCCTGTCTCTACTAAAAATATAAATAATTAGCTGGGCATGGTGGCACGCACCTGTAGTCCCAGCTACTTGGGAGGCTGAGGTACGAGAATCACTTGAACTCAGGAGGTGGAGGTTGTGGTAAGCCAAAATTGTGTCATTGCACTCCAGCCTGGGTAACAGTGAGACTCTGTCTCAAAAAAACAAAACAAAAAATTAGCCAAGCATGGTGGCGCATGCCTGTAATCCCAGCTACTTGGGAGGCTGAGGTGGAAGGATCACTTGAGCCCGAGGAGGTCAAGGCTGCAGTGAACCATGACTGGGCCACTGCACTCCAGCCTGGGCAAGGCAGTCAGACCCTGTCTGAAAAAAAAAAAAAAAAAAAAGGATTAACAAAGAGTGTCCCAGCATAATAATGCACAGGAAAATGGGAGGTTATTTTGTTTTATACTCCAGAGATCTTTTGGTGTCAGGATTCCATCTCTAAGATTATCAACATTGGCACTTTTGTCTCAAGGTTGAGAAATATAAAAGGAAATTATGGAGGCAAATTGTGAAATTTAACATCTTCAGAGATAGGCCTTCAGTAGGAAGAGAAGTGTGTGTATCTGACAAGCAACCTGGAAGATATGTCTGCCCACCCCTTCCTCAGTTTGAGAACCTCAGGAGCCATCCTAACTGGTGGGCAAAAGAAAGATGCAAAGAGCTCTCAAGGTCCCTGTAGACCAATAAAGCCATGAACTTTATAAACATCCTTAACAGTAAGGCTGCCCAAAAGAAGCACAAAGTGGGGCAAATACTCTGCAAATACAGAGTCATGCAGCTTCTGTCCGTTAGGTGGAAGCACCACCCAGGCCTTCATCCTGCTTCTGTTATCTCTGCTCCCATAGCGTTACCACTAGTTGTGTACCAAGAGTGCTCTTCTGTTTCTCAAGCCAAAAGGAGTTTATTGGTATAAGAATTGTGATTCTTTTGACTTAAACATTTACAGAGAGCTGGGCACGGTGGCTCACGCCTGTAATCCCAGCACTCTGGGAGGCTAAGGCAGGCGGATCACCTGAAGTCAGGAGTTCGAGACCAGCGTGGCCAACATGGTGAAACCCCATCTTGACTAAAAATACAAAAATTAGCCAGGCGCAGTAGCAGGTGCCTGTAATTCCAGCTATTTGGGAGGCTGAGGCAGGAGAATCACTTAAACCTGGGAGGCAGAAGTTGCAATGAGCCAAGATTGCGCCATTATACTCCAACCTAGGAAATACAGCAAGACTCTCTCTTAAAAAACTCCATTCCCTGGCAAATCTTAGTTCCCAGAATCATAGAATTTTAGAGCCAAGAAAGGCCATGGAGGTCACAGAATTTAACCCCCTCAATTACAGATAAGGAAGCAGACAAAGAGATGGCCGGGCAACTCCCTCAAGGTCAGCCCACAAGTCAGTGGAAAGACAAACTCTAGGTCCTTGTCTTCCTATCCAGTGCTCTTTTCACTCTATATATAGACTACAGAGCAATAATGGTGGGGTGACTTAATTGAATGACTGAAACTATACCACAATGTCAATATGAATTTAGGAAACAAGGAAGGGATCAGAGGGAAACATAGGAAGGTTTCTGGATGTCTATATCCCAAAGCTATGTATGTGGGGATAAGGGTGGATGAAATATCTATCAAGGAAAATCTGTTTTAAAAACATACATAAGCATATAATACAACCTGCTTTAATTAATGCAGAAATTAATGAACAAATGTAAAAATGCATTTTAAAAAATTTACAAAGCATACATGAGAAAGTTCATATTTTAGCCCTGTTACTATGATCATAGACAAGTTACTTCTCTGAGCCTCAGGCCTCTCATCTATTAAAATGAGGCTGATAAAATTAACCTCATAGGTGGTTGTGATATGCTGTCTGTCACAGAGTAGTAGCTCATTAAATGATGGCTATCACTGCTATGGAAAATTGGTGGTGCAGTACCTACCTCTCAGGATTCTTGATCTCTTCAGTGACATAGTTGAGAGTGTCCCAGCCTGAGTATGAGAACAGAGCTGAGTACAGTGCCAGGGCAATGTCACCCACTGCATATGATGAACCCTCAAAGGAATTCTCAAAATGAGTGGAGGCTCCTGGAACCCAAGAACATTGGAAGGCAGAGGATTAGTGGCTTATTCTCCCACTTCATGATGATCAAGTAAAGGACTGAGAGAATATGGTAATATAATAGCAGGTAAGTGGCCTACAACACCTTTGGCAGCAAGAGTAACAGTAAGGGAACAGGAAACAGTAGAGAGACGTCTACAGAGATAGACCAGAATGCCCTGCATCCTAATGACATAGATGGGGATCTTGACAGGAAGGGTCCAGGGTAGCTTTCTAGGATAAGAAACCACCATAGAGCAGATAGGCTGGAGAATAGAAACAATGCAGTTCTGCTCTGCTCTGCAGGCTGCCTGATTCCTGCCTCCTATGGCAATCTGCCAAAGCCAGCTCCCAGGGCATGGCTGTCAACCCTTTTGCCAAGATCAGCCTCCTCTGAGGCAGTGTGAATGAAAGTTAAAGGACAGACTTTGGGTCAGTTGTCCTGGATACAAATTTCAGCTCCTCTACTTGCCAGTAGCGACTTGGGCAAGATAATTAAATCTTTGTTGTTGTTGTTGTTGTTGTTGTTGTTGTTGAGACGGAGTCTCGCTCTGTCGCCCAGGCTGAAGTGCAGTGGTGCAATCTTGGCTCACTGCAACCACTGCCTCCTGGGTTCAAGCGATTCTCCTGCCTCAACCTCCCAAGTAGCTGGGATTACAGGCACCTACCACCACGCCCGGCTAATTTTTGTATTTTTAGTCAAGATGGGGTTTCACCATCTTAGCCAGGCTGGTCTTGAACTCCTGACCTCATGGATCCACCTGCCACGGCCTCCCAAAGTGCTGGGATTATAGGCATGAGCCACCCCGCCCAGCCCAAGATACTTAATTCTGCAGCCTGTTTCCTCATCTATAAAACGTGGATAATAATAGTGCCTACCAAATAAGGTTATTATAAGAAATGAGATAATGCACGAAGAGCACTTAGAGGAGTGTGGCTCACAGAAAATGCTTAACAAAGATTAGTTGCTGCTAATATTATTTCTTACCCTGGCCAAGTCTAACAATGCCTGCAATGATGATCGCGATCAGCGCCAATACTTTAGCATAGGTGAAAATATCTTGTACCAGGGTTCCCCACTTGACATAGGCACAGTTAATGAAGGTTAAGAGACCTGAAAGAAAAATAATACTGATTGGTGACTTACCCTCACCACTGTAGGACCTTAGACTCCCAAGCAATTTTTCCAGTACCAGTCACCAAGATAAACCCTTCAGCCAAAGACAGACCCTCTGACCTGCTCTGCACTGGAAGCCTCAGACCCCAGAATGTCCTCACCATTATCATGCAAAGGCCTCCATACTCCCTACCCCCCAGCACCTTATATGGGAGACACAAAACAAAGTGATTGCAGATCTGCTTACATAAAAAATACATCCAGATTTCCAATCACAGCAGTGGGAGGCAACTGGGAACTATACGGGATTAGTGATTGTTCCGGCTCTTGGCTCTGAAAAGTCACGGTCTCTCCCTCCTACCTCCCATTCCCCATGGGCTCCAGGACATAGCACTCTGACTCTGTGGTATTACTGTTAACCTTGAGGAGTCCTGCTGTGACTTAACCAATGCTGAGCCAGCAGGTCAGGCCGTGTGGCCAAGGATTAGGATGAAGGCCAGATTTCCTGCCCACTGCCTGGCAGCTCAGCTGCCTGCTTTTGTGCTTGGAAAGATTCTTGCAGCTAAGAGTGGCTCCTGTAGAATAGGGACAGGGCATTTTTCCTGATGGGACAATAGAGAAATAAGAGCCACACACATTCCCCCAGTCCTTCTACTCAGAAGTACAGGTAGTCCTTTTACCAGGGTTCTTAACTAAGTTCTCCATAAGGCTCAAAATTCTTTTTCCCAAAGTGTTATGTCCATATTAATACAGATATACCTAAGAAAAAGGTTCATACCTTTTCTTAGAAAAGGATCATAGCTTTTATCAGAATCTCAAAGAAGTCCATTATCCCTCCCCCAACGAAAAAATTACAGTCTACGACTTGAATTTGAATTACTTGAAGAAATTCAAAAAGGGAGGCCCACAGATGCTGTGAGGTTGACCAGTAGCCCCAGGATGTAGCAGAGAAGAAAGCTGGAAAAAACAACATAGATCTTCCCACTGGTAGCATAGCAAATCGCTTCATTTATCCCTCCTTCTCAGCTCAGCAACTAGAACACTATAAGGAGGGCTTAATTTTACAGCCCTTCTCCCAAGGGCTCTAAGGGCAAGGTCAACATCACCCTGCCTTACCAGTCAAGAGAATGAGGCCTAGTACAGGTCTTGCCTACTTCAGGCCACCGAAGCAGTCAGAAACACTCTGAGTTATCCTGGCAGTGGTGTGGCCTTGGTGTCCCTAGTCCTCCTATTTTGTCGTGTCCTGGCCTCATCGCATTCTGGCTACTTCATCCTGAGAAGCAGGGAAGACTGGCCTCTCAGAACAGCTGCACCATCTGCTCTCTCTCACCCTCCCTTCCACCACCACCCTCATTCTACTCACTGCCCAAGTTCCTTTCTGCTCTTCCTGAGAAGGGGCATTCCTGTCCTATACAGATGCTTGCCTTTCTGCCTAATAAACAACAAACCTTATCACAGGGCTGGGCAAAAATGTACCCACAGCTCCAGGCCACCCCAGTGCTAAGTTAATAATTAAAGACACTAGTGTGCAGCACCCCACAAAATGACCAAAGTGCCTGTATCTTGCCCTCCACAAATCTTTCAAATCTGTTGCTCCTCCTCAGTCACCCATCCTTTACTCCCCACTGGACTCCAGCCTCCAGCCACTCAACAACCTAGTGCCCCTTCTACCCAGCCTGTAACCTCTGCCCTTATCCTAGGCTCTGTGGCTGGCTCATAACCACAACATAGCCAGGTTTCCAAGTAGAAACACTAGGCACAAAGGATGGTGCCACATTGTCAGGGGAATGGGATCTCCAAATACAAAGTTATGATTCCCTGCCAGGTAACCATAGGTCACAACACCAAACTGGAATAAGCTTACAGGACTAGTTCTAGTTCAGACTCAGAATCTGAGCCGTGTGCCACAAGGTTCTCTTCTCAGCTCTGTCCAGGGATGTAGGTAGGGAAAAGGAGGGACGAGCAACCAATTCACCACCCACTACCATAGCAGATTCTGAAATGGAAATACATGGCTTGTTTATATTTTATTTTATTTATTTTATTTTTCTTTTTGAGACAGAGTTTCACCCTTGTTGCCCAGGCTGGAGTGCAATGGTGCGGTCTCAGCTCACGGCAACATCTGCCTCCTGGGTTCAAGCAATTCTCCTGCCTCAACCTCCCAAGTAGCTGGGATTACAAGTGTGCGCCACCACACCCAGCTAATTTTTGTATTTTTAGTAGAGACGAGGTTTTACCATGTTGGCCAGGCTTGTCACAAACTCCTGACCTGAGGTGATCCACCCACCTCGGCCTCCCTAAGTGCTGGGATTACAGCGTGGGCCACGGTGCCCAGCCTATATTTTTTTATTATTTATTTATTTTTATTTATTTATTTTTGAGATGGAGTCTTGCTCTGTCGCCCAGGCTGAAGTACAATGGCATGATTTCAGCTCACTGCAACCTCTGCTTCCCAGGTTCAAGCAATTCTCCTGCTTCAGCCTCTCAAGTAGCTGGGACTACAGGCATACGCCACCACGCCCAGCTAATTTTTTTGTATTTTTAGCAGAGACAGGGTTTCACCATATTGGCCAGGCTGATCTCAGACTCCTGAGCTCAGGTGATCCACCCGCCTCGGCCTCCCAAAGTGCTGGGATTACAGGCATGAGCCATCACACCTGGCCCTAATTTTTTTTTTTTTTTTTTTTTTTTTTTTTTTGGAGATGGGGGTCTCACTCTGTCAAATAAGCCAGAGTGCAGTAGAGAAATCATAGCTCACTGCAGCATCAAACTTCTGAGCTCAAAGGATCCTCCCATCTCAGGTACCCTAGTAGCTGGGATCAAAGGTGTGCACCACCATGCCCGGCTAATTTGTTTTATTTTTTATTTTTCTTTTTTGAGACGGAGTCTTCCTCTGTCACCCAAGCTGGAGTGCAGTGGTGCGATCTCAGCTCACTGCAACCTCCGCCTCCAGGGTTCAAGCAGTTCTCCTGCCTCAGCCTCCTGAGTAGCTGAGACTACAGGTGCCCACCACCATACCTGGCTAATTTTTATATTTTTAGTAGAGACGGGGTTTCACCATGTTGGTCAGGCTGGTCTCAAACTCCTGACCTCATGATCCGCCCTCCTCAGCCTCCCAAAGTGCTGGGATTACAGGCGTGAGCCACCGCGCCTGGCTGTTTTACTTTTTTTAGAGACAGGGTCTTGCTGTGTGGCCCAGGCTGGTCTTGAACTCCTGGCCTCAAGCAATCCTTCCACCTCAGCCTTCTGAGGAGTGACTGGGATTATAGGGAGGAGTCATGGCACCTGGGTGGCTTGTTTACCTTTTAATCCCTATTGCTTCTCTACTGCTCTCTTTTTTTTTTTTTTTTTTTTTTTTTTTTTTTGAGACAATCTTGCTCTGTTCCCCAGGCTGGAGTACAGCAGTACAATCTCAGCTCACTGCAACCTCCGCCTCCTGGGTTCAAGCGGTTCTCCTGCCTCAGCCTCCCGAGTAACTAGAATTACAGGCATGCACCACCACGCCTGGCTGATTTTTGTATTTTTAGTAGAGACGGGGTTTCGCCATGTTAGCCAGACTAGTCTCGAACTCCTGACCTCAGGTGACTCTCCCGCCTCAGCCTCCCAAAGTGCTGGGATTACAGGTGTGACTCACTGTGCCCAGACTCTTCTCTACTTCTCTCTCCATCCATATGTATCCCTCTCTTTGTCCACCAGTATCCCACCTCCCCCATTCCTGAGCCTGATTCCTCAGCCACTGACACACTTTCTAGCCCTGATCTTCTCTCTGTACTGAGCAAAGAAGGCTCAGTTTGAATGAGGAAGGGAATCCTACAGAAAGAAACCAGGGAGCAGAGGGAACTGACTGAAGAGAGCTAGTCCTCCTCTTCCTCAAAGCCCAGCTTCCTCCAGGGCCTTTTGGCTGTGGGAGCAGGAAATGAGTATGGCAGGCAGCAGTGCTGACAGGGCTTTTTGTTCCCACCTCAGCGGATACAGCTGACCAGTGGCCCCAGAGCCCAGCCAAGTGCACTGCTCTTGAAGTGGAGCCCAACCTCCTGCTTCAGGGCCGGGGACAGGAGGGGACCATGGGGTTAGGATAATATGGAGGCAACTGCAAGTTAACCTCGAGGGCAGAGATGCCCTCCCCTAGAGGGCATCCAGCCTAGGCAACAGAGCAAGACTCAGTTTCAAACAAATTTTTTTAAATAAAAAAATTAAAATGTTGACTAGGATCAGCAGAGCCATATAGTCTATCACTATAGACCTTTCTGTATTTGTCATTATTCCACAATGTTATTCAGCCGACTAAGAATCTACCGAACTATATTTTTATCTAGTCTACCTTGTCAACGAGAATATCATGAGAATTTGCCACGAACCTCTCCAAAATCTGCATACACATGCTTCTGCTCTAACAATCTAATGATGCTATCAAACAATTCAAATGAAATTAGTATATATGTAGAATATTTGTAGCCACACCCTTGCAGTGGCCAAAAACTAGAAACAACCCAAATGCCCAGCAACAGTAGATTGAATAAATACTAAACAGCACTAAGAATAAACAATCTGGGACGGGCGCAGTGGCTCAAGCCTGTAATCCCAGCACTTTGGGAGGCCGAGACGGGCGGATCACAAGGTCAGGAGATCGAGACCATCCTGGCTAACATGCTGAAACCCCGTCTCTACTAAAAAAATACAAAAAACTAGCCGGGCGAGGTGGTGGGTGCCTGTAGTCCCAGCTACTCGGGAGGCTGAGGCAGGAGAATGGCGGGAACCCGGGAGGCGGAGCTTGCAGTGAGCTGAGATCCGGCCACTGCACTCCAGCCTGGGTGACAGAGTGAGACTCCATCTCAAAAAAAAAAAAAAAAAAAAAAAAAAAAAAAAAGAATAAACAATCTGTCATCCCAGCATGTTGGGCGGCCAAGGTGGGCAGACACAAAGTCAGGAGTTCGAGACCAGCCTGGCCAACATGGTGAAACTCCGTCTCTACTAAAAATACAAAAAATTAGCTGGGCGTAGTGGTGGGCACCTGTAATCCCAGCTACTCAGGAGGCTGAGGCAGAGGAATTGCTTGAACCTGGGAGGTGGAGGTTGCAGTGAGCCAAGATCCTGCCACTGCACTCCAGCCCCAGCGACAGAGTGAGACTCTGTCTCAAAAAAAAAAAAAAATGAACAATCTACAACTACAGACAAAAATACAGAAGAATCTCAAACATAATAAGCAAGCCAGATGCAAAAGTGTACATATAAATTATATCCATTTACATAAAATCAGGGAAAACCAATGCAACTAGAAGTCAGAATAGTGATTTCCCTTTGTGTGGGGTGGAGAGGCAGGGACTGGGAAGAGCATAGGAAGGGTTCAAGGGTGCTAGTTACACATGCGCTCAACTAGTGACCATTAAGCCATAAACTTATGAGATTGCACTGGTCCTTCTGTATATTTGAATAAAAAAAAAAAATTGAACCAAAAAGTGAGGTTAGCAGAGTATGGCTTGTTCTTAATGAGTTCATACAGGTTACTAATGATTTCCCACTCTTCTCCTCATACTTCACTAACCAGGTTTAACTTACAAGCCTAGAATTTGGGCAATAATCCACCTTAAGTTATCACTTCATAGTGCTGCTCCTGCTCATCCGCCTCTGTTGGAAAGCTGGGTTATCACTTGTGGTAGGTAGACTAATGGCCCCCCAAAGATGTCCACCCCCTAATCCCTGGAGCCTGTGAACCATGTTATATTGCATGGCAAGGGAGAATTAAAGTTGCAGACAGAGGCCAGGCGTGGTGGCTCATGCCTGTAATCCCAGCACTTTGGGAGGCCAAAGCAGGCAGATCACCTGAGGTCAGGAATTCCAGACCAGCCTGACCAACATGGTGAAACCCAGTCTCTACTAAAAATACAAAAAATAGCTGGGTGTGGTGGTGTGTGCCTGTAATCCCAGCTACTCGGGAGGCTGAGGCAGGAGAATTGCTTGAACCCAGGAGGCAGAGGTTGCAGTGAGCCAAGATCCCACCACTGCACTCCAGCCTGGGCGACAGAGCAAGACTCTGACTCAAAAAAAAAAAAAAGTTGCAGACAGAATGAAGATTGCTAATCAAGTGATGAAACGGGGAAATCATTCTGTATTATCTGGGTGGGCCCAATGTAATCACAAAAGTTCTTAAAGATGAAAGAGGGAGGCAGAAAGGTCAATGTCAGAGTTGTACAATGTGAGAAAGACTCTCCCAGTTACTGCTGACTTTGAAAATGGAAGGGGCCATGAGCCTCTAGAAGCTGGGAAAGGCAAGAAGATGGATTCTCTCCTTAAGCCTCCAGAAAGAAACACAGTACTACTTCATATTAGCCCAGTGAGACCCATTTCAGACTTCTGACCTCCACAACTATGAGATGATAAATTTGTGTCATTTTCAGCCACTCAATTGGTGGTAACTTGTTAGAAAAGCAATAGAAAACTAATATATTGGCTGGGCACAGTGGCTCGCTCCTGTAATTCCAGCACTTTGGGAGGCCAAGGCAGGCTGATCCCTTGAGCTCAGGAGTTTGAAACCAACCTAGGCAACATAGAGAAACCCTGATTCTACCCAAAAAAAACAAAAATTAGCTGGGCCTGGTAGCATGCACCTATAGTCTCAACTACTCAGGAGGCTAAGGTGGGAGAATTGCTTGAGCCTGGGGAGGTCAAGGCTGCAGTGATCCGTGATTGCACCACTGCATTCCAGCCTGGGTGACACAGCAAGACTGTCTGAAAAAAAAACCAAAAAAACCACCTAACTGCAGGCAGAAAACTGGAAGCAGCACTGGGTTACTATTCATTACATTTGTTGAAAAATGGCGAAAGGGGCCGGGCGCGGTGGCTCAAGCCTGTAATCCCAGCACTTTGGGAGGCCGAGACGGGCGGATCACGAGGTCAGGAGATCGAGACCATCCTGGCTAACATGGTGAAACCCCGTCTCTACTAAAAAAAATACAAAAAACTAGCCGGGCGAGGTGGCGGGCGCCTGTAGTCCCAGCTACTCGGGAGGCTGAGGCAGGAGAATGGCATGAACCCAGGAGGCGGAGCTTGCAGTGAGCTGAGATCCGGCCACTGCACTCCAGCCTGGGCGACAGAGCGAGACTCCGTCTCAAAAAAAAAAAAAAAACAAGAAAAATGGCGAAAGGGGAAGTGAAACCCTTGACAGCTCACTGGATCTTGGTGTACTGAAATTTCCCTCTCGCTGCAATCAAAAGAATCTAAATGTGACCTTATGCAAAGGAGGCAGGCATCCCTTATGATAGCAGATCCTCAAACAAGTCTGTACATCTCTCTTTAACGTACTACATCAATCCCAGCTCTTCTAGCAAATCATCACTTTTGAACAATGTATACTCTTTCATTATCATATTCTAATCAAATATCGCTGATGGCTATGAAATTGTTTCCTCCTTTCAGTAAAAGGTCAAATACAGGCCGGGTGCAGTGGCTCATGCCTGTAATCCCAGCACTTTGGGAGGCCGAGGCAGACGGATCACAAGGTCAAGAAATCGAGACCACCCTGGCCAACATGGTGAAACCCCGTCTCTACTAAAAATACAAAACTGAGAGGGCTGTGGTGGTGCGCGCCTGTAGTCCCAGCTACTCGGGAGACTGAGGCAGGAGAATCACTTGAACCCAGGAGGTGGAGGTTGTAGTGAGCCGCGATTGCACCACTGCACTCCAACCTGGTAACAGAGTGAGATGCTGTCTCACAAAAAAAAAAAAAAAAAAAAAAAGGTCAAATATGTTTATTAGCCTTACTGGTAATATTTGTAGATAAGAGTTCAAAAGCATCATTTCTGATCTCCCATCCTATTTTCTCCAAATGCATTACTGAGCAACTCCTCTGCCTTTATTCTCTTGCTATGTAGTACCTGATAGTCTCCAAAATACCCAGATTTATACTTTTATCTAGGCATTTTTCTCCTTTCCTCTAAAATTTCTATTTTAAAGCCTTATTATACACATCTCTCCCAATCCCTACAAACCTCCTCTATCCCTTACCAGGAGTTTATCTTTCTGCTATCTTAGAATTTACGGTCAGGAACTCTGTTCTGTGTTCTTTTTGCTTTCACATATACAGCCTTCAGTTCACAAAGAGACGAAAATTCCACCTGCCACTCAGTTTGCTACTTTAAGCTTCACTCCACCAGTGAGACATCTCAGCTATCTCCTGACTGGTGACATCATTCATCCCACAGCAATCAGCAGAAGGATAGCAGTCCCTAGGCTTAATTGGGTGAGCAAGCTCTTGGTCACATGTTGCTCAGAAAAACTGCACATTTCTAGGTTAGGCTGGGTCTGTGTATAGTCAGATGCACACTATTCATGGGGAGAGGCCAAACCAGTTGTGAAAAAAATCACAACTGGCATACTCAGGCCTGCTAATACCCTGGTGTCTCCAAAATACTCTACCACTGCTGTTTCCTCAGAGGGTCCAGATTTAAGCTCTCTGGAAATGCCTCATATCTGTGACCTAAACCCAGAGATTTCGAGTCTCTTCTTCTTCCTTTTCTTTGCTGCATCCCCATTTGTTTTGTCTAATGTTGGTTCGGGAAACTCTCTACACCTTAAAATCACATTTTCACCCTGGCTTCTTTGATACATTATTTCTTCCACTCTCCCTAGGTGCTGTTATTTCTCTCAGATAGCAGATGGCCTTCAAATTCCTTTACCTTTCAGTCTACAGAAACATTTTACTCCAGGTGTGGTGGCTCATGTCTATAATCCCAGCACTTTGGAAGGCCAAGACGTGGGGATCACTTGAGGCCAGGAGTTGGAGACCAGCCTGAGCAACATAGCGAGACCCTTTCTCTTTTTTTTTTTTTTTTTTTTTTTTTTTTTGAGGCGGAGTTTCACTCTGTCTCCCAGGCTGGAGTGCAGTGGCCGGATCTCAGCTCACTGCAAGCTCCGCCTCCCGGGTTTACGCCATTCTCCTGCCTCAGCCTCCCGAGTAGCTGGGACTACAGGCGCCCGCCACCTCACCCGGCTAGTTTTTTTTTTTTTTTTTTTTTGTATTTTTTAGTAGAGACGGGGTTTCACCATGTTAGCCAGGATGGTCTCCATCTCCTGACCTCGTGATCCGCCCGTCTTGGCCTCCCAAAGTGCTGGGATTACAGGCTTGAGCCACCGCGCCCGGCTGAGACCCTTTCTCTACAAAAAAAAATTACAAATTAGCTGGACTTGGTGAGTGTACACTGATGGTCCTAGCTACTTGGAAGGCTGAGGTAGGAGGGTCACTTGAGTCCAGAATTGAGCCCACAACCATGCTACTGCACTCCAGCCTGGGCAACAAAGCAAAACTTCGTCTCAGAAAGTAAAATAACGTTTTTGGCCATGTGTGGTGGTGGCTCACGCCTGAAATCCCAGCACTTTGGGAGGCCGAGGTGGGCAGATCACCTGAGGTCAGGAGTTCATGACCAGCCTGACCAACATGGCAAAACCCCATCTCTACTAAAAATACAAAAATTAGCCGGGCTTGGTGGCACACGCCCGTAATCCAAGCTACCTGGGAGGCTGAGACAGGAGAATCATTTGAACCAGGGAGGAAGAGGTTGCAGTGAGCCGAGATCATGCCACTGCACTCCAGCCTGGATGATAAAGCGAGGCTCCGTCTCAGAAAAAAAAAAAAAAGAAAGAAAAGAAAAGGAAAGAAAGAAAGAAAAGAAAAAAGGAGAAAATAAAATAATTTTTTTTTTTTTTTTGGAGACAGAGCCTCACTCTGTTGCCCAGGCTGGAGTGCAGTGGTGTGATCTCGGTTCACTGCAACCTCCGCCTCCCGGGTTCATGCCATTCTCCTGCCTTAGCCTCCCGAGTAGCTGGGACTACAGGCGCTCACCACCATGCCCAGCTAATTTTTTGTATTCTTTAGTAGAGACAGGGTTTCACTGTGTTAGCCAGGATAGTCTCGATTTCCTGATCTCGTAATCCACCCACCTCGGCTTCCCAAAGTGCTGGGATTACAGGCGTGAGCCACCATGCCCGGCCAACTAAAATAAAAATTTTAAAGAAACAACCAATTCGCTTACTCAGGTGTCATGGGTGAGAGCCTCTGAAATTGCCTTTGCCAAATTATGACTGAGACAGTGAAAGAGATCTATCTTACCCGACTCCATCTTGCTTCTAACCTCCAAGCTGTATTTATTCATTCCATGGCACAGGCTGAACTAACTTTGGGAGAAACTTAGTTTATAGTTTAGACAAATAGGATAACAGCCCTTTGCCAAAGCAGACCTCCTTCTTGCCTGGGACTAGATTGCCTTTGTAGGACTAACACTAGCCACAAGATTTAGAAATGATGGTTTAGGGCTGGGCGCAGCGGCTCATGCCTGTAATCCCAGCACTTTGGGAGCCCGAGGAGGGCGGATCACCTGAGGTAGGAGTTCAAGACCAGCCTGGCCAACATGGCAAAAACCTGTCTCTAGTAAAAATAAAAAATAAAATTAGTCTGGTGTGGTGGCATGCACTTGTAACCCTAGCTACTCGGGAGGCTGAGGCAGGAGAATTGCTTGAACCCGGGAGGCAGAGGTTGAGGTGAGCCGATATCACACCACTGCACTACCGCCTGGGTGAAAGAGCAAGACTCCATCTCAAAAAAAAAAGAAAGAAAGAAATTATGGTTTAGGAGTCATGCAGCTGGAAGTTACAAGATTCTGACCCTCCCTAAACTGCTCCTAAGATCAGTGCTTGAGGTATTTTCCAGACCCTGCCCTTGGTGGATCAGCTGGCCCCACCCAGATCAATAAACTGGCTTATCTGATCTTGTGGTCCCCACCTAGGAACTGACTGAGAGCAAGAAGACAACTCTGACTCCCTATGATTTCATCTCTAACCAATCAGCACTCCTGGCTTACTGGCTTCTCCTGACCCACCAAGTTATCCTTAAAAACTCTGCTCCCAGAATGCTCGGGGAGACTGATTTGAGTAATAATAAAACTCCAGTCTCCCGCACAGCCGGCTCTGTGTGAATTACTCATTATTGCAATTCCCTGTCTTGAAGAATCGGCTCTGTCTAGGCAGCGGGCAAGATGAACCCCTTAGGCAGTTACACCTCTGGCAAGAAGACACACCAAATACAATCCCTGTGGGTCACTGGATCAGAGTCCTCCCGCTCTCCTTCCTGGAACTCAGTCAGCACTTTGGTCCCTGGGACTCTGACCACTCTGAGGGAGCAAGCAGGCAGTTTGTACCAGGAGGGTCTTATAGTAACAACCCCATGAGTCCCTTCTCCAAGCCATGTAAATCCAATCCTTATTGGTTTGCTTAGCTAGGGGTCAGTTCAAGTCCTCAGGTACAGATCTCAAGTCTGAGTGAGCATCAGTATCACCTGAGGAATTTGTCGACCCCCAACTTCAGGGCCCCACCCCCACAGGTTCTGATGCAGGAGACCTGAGACAGTTTCACAGGCCAGTCTGAGGACCTGCTTTTCTGGGTGTGTTTCCTTAGGAAATAACCACACACAGAACAACTGTATCAGAACAGCCGCAACCCTTTGCTAACTCAAGGCTCCTCTATCCTGGCTGCAAACTGGCATCACTGACGAGCTTTAACAAAGGCCAGTGCTCAGGCCCCACCCAGACCAATTAAGTCAGAAATTCTGGGGTGGAACCCAGGCATTGGCATGTTTTTAAAACTCCCCAGGTGACTCTGAAGCATGGTGACAATTGAGAATGGCTCTTCCCACCTCCAGTGACACAAGACCCTCATCAATTCTCCTCAAAAGCAATTTTTCTGCTTCCCCAATTCTCGTTCTCCAAACCAATTCTCATCTCATTCTTCTCCCCAGTGGTTCAGATTTATGCAGTCAGGGAGTGGGAGTGAGGAGTATTGTTTTCTTTCTTTTCTTTTCTTTTCTTTTTTTTTTTTTTTTTTTTAATTGAGACAGGGTCTTACTCTGTTGCCCATGCTGGAATGCAGTGGCACGATCTTGGCTCACTGCAGCCTGGACCTAATGGGCTTAAGCAATCCTCCCACCTCAGCCACCTGAGTAGGTGGGGCTACAGGCACGCACCACCATGCCCAACTAATTTTTTTTTTTTTTATAGAGACCAAGTTCCCCAGACTGGTCTCCTGAGCTGAAGCCATCCTCCTACCTCAGTCTCCCAAAGTGCTAGGATTACAGGTGTGAGCCACAGTGCCCAATCTGAGTATCATTTTCTTAATTCCCCAGATGATTCTAATCCACAGCCAGAGTTAGGACCCACTCCTGCCCAGCATCTTCTGCAACCTCCTGTAGGCTACCTGTCCAGCTTCTCCTGCGGCAGAGAGAAAGGGAACAGAGAAAGGAAGAGAGCAAGGATGAGCCCCCAAAGGGCCTTGATGATCAAAGCAACATAAAGGTCTACCCCTTCACTGCTGGTCAAGAGTTTGTTCCAAAGTTCACAACAAACCCACACTAGAAAGAACCCAAGGCTCTGATGAAAGCCTGTTTCTTAAGGTGAATATGGGCCAGAAAAGGTAAGTTTCTTCACCTCCACCTTCAGATGGCTCTTGGGAAAAACCCTCTGAAAAAGGCAACTAGCTTCCAAGTAGAAGGTTCAAAGGGCAAAAGTCAGTTGGGGGCCCAGCGTCTGACTGTTCCACCTCATTAGCCACAAGTACATGAGATTGGTCATTCTGGTACCAGGAGAAGCTGCACGAGAACACCTGGCCAAAGCTCTCAGACACACAAAGATCCGAAGTCCTTCACAGCCCACAGCGTCTCTGGCAGACTCAGGGTAAGCTGTCTGCCCCCTTCCCACAGCAACCCTCAGCCCCCACCAGCACCCTGAAAGGCAAAAACACAAAATACCCTTCTCAGCCAAGTTGAACCTGGAATCATATCTTCTGTTCATTCACCAAGTCAACATTTATTGAAGAACCTACTACATGCAATTCACTGTAGCCACGTGTGCATGACACGAAGAATCTTTGCCTGATCCCTAAAGAACAGTACTCCGTAAAAAAATAGCCCTGAACTGCCAGGTATTGCTGACTCACTGATACAGGAGGCATACTGAAGACATAGATGGTAAAAACGTCCTGGTGGTGTCCTGAATGGCAAAACAACTAGGTCTCAGTGTGGACAAGTGTAGGTAAGGCAGGAAGAGTAATGTCTACCTGTGAACAGTGGGCCAAAACACCTTGGCTCTGAGGAAAGGCCGATTGGGTGGAGCTGGACTTCTGGACACCTGTCCTCTTGCTGAGAGGAAAGTTCCACCTCTCTCGCAAAACAGGAAGAAAAGTCTCAGCCCTCCTTTCTGATCACTGAGCTATTGTGAAGTAAAATTTAAACTGCTTTTAAGTCATCCAAAGACAGCATATGGAAGGTAAAGCTTTTAGAAATTAATAAGATGCACATGATATGAATATAACTTGCAGTAATAGATACTATTAGATACTTGCAGTAATAGATACTATCTTCTAATTTAATCTGACAGACGGTAAGTTTTCTTATCTTTATTTTACACTTGAGAAAACTGAGGTCAGTCAGTGACTAGCTCCAAAGCCTATATCCATTCCACCACATCACATACCTCCCTAACTGTATGCAAGAATGTGAGGCTGGGAGTGGGATTATCTTCCCCTGTGGTAATGGAGATACCTAGAACTGCAGAGCGCTGGGGCAGTCCACGAATTGCTCCGAGAAGTCAGAATAAGCAGCTTCGGGAGGTGCCATCTGCGCGCCTCTCTGTTTGGGAAAAGCAACCACTTCTACTACCCTAGACAGGACAGCGAGGCTCCTTCAAAACTCAGAATTCCTTCACTCATTCATTCATTCATTCTTTAAGCTTATATTGAGTACCCACTGGGTTCCAGGCCCTGTGCAGGCTCTGAGATTAAGACCCAGTCCCCAGCCTTCACTCAGAAGTGGACATTGACAATTACAAGAATCAGGTGCTACGAAAGTCACTGAGAGGCAACCTATCCACCCACACATCACTGGAGGAGTAATTGGGGTGCAGGCAAGCACCAGGATCACTGTTATCTGAACTGAGTGCATGGAGGCTGGTGCTGGGGTGGGGGAGGAAAAGCAAATTTCCTGACAGAGAGAGCAACACGTTATTACCCTGACAATGAAATCAGCAATGAATGAAGTCACCCACCCGTATAAAAAAACCCACTTAAGCAATAACGAGTAAATGATTTCAAGGTCTATTAGTAATACCAGACTATGTAGTTCAACAGCTCTAAAGGTAGACTATGCCTGCCAAAAGACTGCAAACAACTGGCAGGAGCAGAGACTCTGTGTTTGCTCTCTGGAAACTGTCATGGTTGAATAGAAAAAGATGAAAATATGGTAGAAATATAGATCACATTTCTATGAGGTAGGGACCCCATACTATAGAAGAGGAAACTGAGGACCAGGCGCGGTGGTTCACGCCTGTAATCCCAGCAATTTGAGAGGCCAAGGCAGGTAGATCACCTGAGGTCAGGAGTTTCAGATCAGCCTGGCAAACATGGTGAAACCCCATCTCTACTAAAAATACCAAAAAATTAGCCGGGCATGGTGGTGGGTGCCTGTAATCCCAGCTACTTGGGAGGCTGAGGCAGGAGAATAACTTGAACCAAGGAGGCGGAGGTTGCAGTAAACAGATTACGCCGTTGCACTCCAGACTGGGCAACAAGAGTGAAACTCCATCAGAAAAAAAGAGAAGAAGGAGGAGGAGGAGGAGAAAGAGAAAGAGAAGGAGAAGGAGAAGGAGAAGGAGAAGGAGAAGGAAAAGGAGGAGGAGGAGGAGGAGGAGGAGGAGGAGGAGGAGGAGGAGGAGGAGGAGGAGGAAACTGAGGCTAACAAATTTGACCTAGGATTGAATGAATCCTGCCTGATTCCATGCTCTTCACCACCATGCACCAGTGCCTCCCAAAGGGATAAGGGTATCCCCTACACTGTTCAAGAAAAAGAAGTCTGACTCAGGGCACCCAATCATTACAGCCATGGAGAAGGCATCACTGTAGGGTAAAGATATTTCATCCAACTTTCCCAGAAACATACCTCAACCAACCTAAGGCAGACTTAACTCTTTTTCATAAAATTGTCCCTCAACCTTGGTCCTTTCCTCTAACAGCCACCCTCCGTGCTTTCAGAATCATTCATCTAAAGAGCACGTCTACATTCCTTCCCCTTCCCATGTCTCTACAATGCAATCTGAGATGTTGCAACTCCTTCCTCTTCCACCCTGCAAAAGTTTCCCTTTGACCCTCTGAGTTGCCAATTCTAAATGACATTTTATTCCTTATTTTAAACTTAACAGCTCCTCCAGAAAGGCTATTTCTGAGTGTAAAACCACCACCTCTGGTATGCTGCCCTTGCTCTGTGCTCTCACCTCCCCACATTAACTACACTACATTAGAACAGTGTACATATGTCTCTCCCACCCATGAGAGCTGTGTGAGGGCAGAGAGTGGATAACAGTTATCCTTGTACCCATGGGCATAGTCCTGAACTAGACACATAGTAGCACTTAATACATTTTACTGGGTGAATAAATGATATTTCTGAAACCTGATTTCACCCTCACTGCCCTGAAATTTCATTGCCTTAGGAGAAAGCCCACATGAAAAGCCACCGGTGACCTTCATATCAATAAATCCAATCAACTATACTCAATCTTTACCTAGCTTCACCTCTTAGCAGATTGGACACAGGTGATCATTCATTCCTTCTCAATTCACTCCCTTCCACTCACCATCTTCCAGTTTTCCTCCTATCTCTCTAGATGCTCCTTCTCCATCTTTTCGCAAAATACCTATCCCTCAAATGTGGGTATTCCTCAGAATGCTGTTCAAAGCCCTTTTGTCCTCCCTTTCTACATCTTGTCCCAAGGTCATCTCATCTGTTCCTGTGGTTTCTTTTTTCTTTTTTCTTTTTTGAAACAGAATCTTGCTCTGTCACCCAGGATGGAGTGCAGTGGCGCTATCTTGGCTCACTGCAACTTCTGCCTCCCCGGTTCAAGCAATTCTCCTGCTCAGCCTCCAGAGTAGCTGGGACTACAGGCGCGCACCACCATGCCCGGCTTGTTTTTGTATTTTTAGTAGAGACAGGGTTTCACTATGTTGGCCAAGCTGGTCTCGAACTCCTGGCCTCAAGTGATCAGCCCACCTCGGCCTCCCAACGTGTTGGGATTACAGGTGTGAGCCACTGCCCCAGCCTGCTCCCTATGGTTTCAATAACCATGTATATAATGATGACTCCCAAAAGTATATTACCAGCCCAACTGTCATGATTCCAGATACATATGAATATTCAACCACCTACTGGACATCACCCGGCACATCAAACTCAACATGTCCAAAACTGACTCCCTCAATTTCTTTCAAACCTACTGCACATTCAGTGTTCCCCATACAAGTAACTGGCATCACCATCCACCCATTTATGCAAGCCAAAGACCTGGGCATGTTATTATCATCATCAACTTCCACTCATATCTACTCATCGTCCAAGTCTTAAGTCTCCCCATCCCCAAAACATGACTTCAGTCCATACCACCATCATTTCTCACTAGGATCATAGCAGCAGCTACCCACCTGTCTCCCGGCTTTCAATCCTACATAGAAAAACTAGAGTAATCTTTCTTAAACTCACAAATTCTAAAATCTAAATCACAAATGCCACTCTTCTGCTTTTAAAGGCCTTAAGAGTTTTTTCATTGCCTTAGAAGAAAGCCCACCAAACTCCTTAATATAGTTGGTGCAATAGATTGCACTTTTCAAAGATGTCTCAACATCTCCCGTCCCATATTCCTTTCTTACAATGTAACTTTGACACTCTACCCATCAAGAGGCAGGGTCTGTACCCCTCTTCTCAAAACCAGATGGTCTTCTGTGAATGACTCTACCTATTGAGTATGACAGAATTGACACCATGCAACTTTGGAGACTAGGTCATAAAAAGTAATGCAGCTTCCACTTTGGTTGCTAGAACACTCATTCTGGAAGCTTTCAGCTGCCTGCATAAGCAGTCTGACTGCCCACATGTCACCATGCTGTGAGAAAGCTCAACACAGTCCATACGGAAAGACCACATGGAAAGGCTCTGACACAATTTGATAAGAGAAAGAAGGCCGGGTGCGGTGGCTCACGCCTGTAATCCTGACACTTTGGGAGGCCGAGGCGGGTGGATCGCCTGACGTCAGGAGTTCAAGACTAACCTGGCCAACATGGCAAAACCCGTCTCTACTAAAAATACAAAAATTGGCCGGGCGCGGTGGCTCAAGCCTGTAATCCCAGCACTTTGGGAGGCCGAGACAGGCGGATCACGAGGTCAGAAGATCGAGACCATCCTGGCTAACACGGTGAAACCCCGTCTCCACTAAAAAATACAAAAAACTAGCTGGGCGAGGTGGCGGGCGCCTGTAGTCCCAGCTACTCGGGAGGCTGAGGCAGGAGAATGGCGTAAACCCGGGAGGCAGAGCTTGCAGTGAGCTGAGATCGCGCCACTGCACTCCAGCCTGGGCGACAGAGCAAGACTCCATCTCAAAAAAAAAAAAAAAAAAATACAAAAATTAGCCAGGCATGGTGGGGCACACCTGTAATCCCAGCTACTCAGGAGGCTAAGGAAGGAGAATTGCTTGAACCTGCGAGGTGGAGGTTGCAGTGAGCCAAGATTGCGCCATTGCACTCCAGGCTGCGCAACAGGAGCAAGACTCAATCTCAAAAAAAAAAAAAAAAAAGAAAGAAAAAAGCAAAAGAAGCCCAGATAGTCTGCAACTTCCTCAGCAACCCTTTTTCCAGCTCCTGACACCATCTGACTGCAACCACATGAGAGATCCTGACCTAGAACTGTCCCACTAAGCCCTTCCCAAATTCCCAAGCCACAGAAATCATAAATAAAATGACTACCGTTTTAAGACATTAAGTTTTAGACTATTTGTTGTAGCACAATAATAACTAGCACAGTTTATAAAGCTTTGAACAACCTATGCCTTGACCTCTATTTCCTCTGCAAGCCAACTCTCAACCTTTCCTGCCTGAAATTCAACACTGCAGCCCACCCTGAACTCCTTTCAGGGCCTGAAAGGACCACTTCTTTCTTGCATTTAAGTTTTCATACATTCTGTTCTTGCTGCCTGGAACACTCCTACTCTTGATTAATTCTTCTTCGCCATTCAGATATCAGCTCAAACATCTACAGGAATGGTTTCTAAATGCCTAGGTTAGGACTGGTCTCCTCCTGTGCCTTGTTCAACCTTGCAAATTACACCACCATCACAATCCACTAAAACCCTGTATCGGAGGCCAGGCACGGTGGCTCACACCTGTGTTCCCAGCACTTTGGGAGGCCGAGGCAGGCAGATCACGAGGTCAAGAGATCGAGACCATCCTGGCCAACATGGTGAAAGCCCGTCTAAAAACTACAAAAATTAGCTGAGCGTGGTGGTAGGAGCCTGTAGTCCCAGCTACTCAGGAGGAGGCAGGAGAATCTCTTGAACCAGGGAGGCAGAGGTTGCAGTGAGCTGAGATCATGCCACTGCACTCCAGCCGGGTGACACAGCAAGATTCCGTCTCAAAAAAACAAAACAAAACAAAAATCCCTGTATCAGGTTGCCCATCCTGACCCCGGCATGCACCCATGCATGTAGTCACACACACACATGCACACACATCAAGTGCTCCAAAAAGACACTGACAGTGCAGGGAACATGGCAAGCTCTTTGCAAATACTTGTTGAACGCTTAATCTCCAACCCTATCTCTTCCCTAAATTCCAAAGGGCATATCTGCCTACTACGTTACAAATAAATTCCAAATTCAACATGCCCCCATCCTCCTCCTTAGAATAACTGATATCACTGCCTACAAGTTGTCTAAACCAGAAACTTCATCTCTTCAAAGAATATTTATCGAGGGCCGGGCATGGTAAGTGGCTCACGCCTGTGATCCCAGCACTTTGGGAGGCCAAGGCAGGCAGATCACTTGAGTTCAGGAGTTCGAGACCAGCCTGGCCAACATGGTGAAACCCCATCTGTACTAAAAATACAAAAATTAGCCAGGCCTGGTGCCGCACACCTGTAGTCCCAGCTACTCAGCATGCTGAGGCAGGAGAATCCCTTGAATCTGGGAGGCAGAGGTTGCAGTAAGCCGAGATCTTGCCACTGTACTCCAGCCTGGGTGACAGAGCAAGACTCTGTCTCAAAACAATAACAACAACAATCAAAAAATATATATATATTTATCAAGCTTCTCTGTTTCCTTGCTGGGGATACAGTGGATCATAGATAGGCACAGCTCTTCTGGCACAAAACTTACAAGATGGTGGATGTTTTCCTTGACACTTACCTCTCTCTTATACTTGACATCTTAATAGGTCTCATTGGTTGTATTGATTATACCTTCTAAATTGCTCTCAGATCTATCCTTCCCTGTCTACCCCAACTGCCACCACCCTAGTTCAGGTTTTTGTCATTTCCTGCCTGGATTGCTATAAGAGCTTCCTAATAGTGTCTCTGCCTCCAGCCTTGTCTCCTAAGTTCCACCCCAGCTATATCACTCCCCTGTTTAAAATCCTTTAATGGCTCCTCATATGCTTTGGATAAATTCTAAACCCCTGCAAAGAAATACCTTGTGTTCTAGCCCCTTGTCCATCTTGACCGCCTCATATCCCACAATCCCCCATGCACCCCCACACCCCATATATTTTTTTCACCTTGTGCCTTTACATTGGCTTTCCCTGTGCCTAGAACATCCTGCACCCTTCTTCATTCAACATATAATTATTGAGCACCTAGCAGGTGCCAGGCACTGTTCTATGTGCTGGTGATTCAGCAGTGAGTAAAACAAAGTCCTTATTCGCATGATGTTTATATTCTAGAGGGAAAGAGAGACAAGTAAACAATGTGTTGAACAGTGCTATAAAGAAAAAGAGGCCAGGCGCAGTGGCTCACACCTGTAATCCCAGCACTTTGGGAGACGAAGACGGGTGGATTACCTGAGGTCAGGAGTTTGAGACCAGCTTGACTAACATGGTGAAACCCTGTCTCTGCTAAAAATACCAAAATTAGCCAGGCATAGTGGCAGGTGCCTGTAATCCCATCTACTTGGGAGGCTGAGGAAGGAGAATCACTTGAACCCGGGAGGCGGAGGTTGCAGTGAGCCGAGATTGTGCCATTGCACTCCAGCCTGGGCGACAGAGCAAGACACCGTATCAAAAAAAAAAAAAAAAAAGAAAAAGAAAACAGGATGGGGAACTGAGAGTGACCATTTTAGATAGGATAGGTCTCTAGTAAGGTACTATTTTTGCAAAGAGGTGAATGGAGTAAGGGAATAAGCTCTGCAGGCATCTGGAGACATGCCTTCCTTGCAGAAGAAACAAATACAAAATCCCTGAGACATGCATGTGCCAGGAAAATGCAGGAGAGAAAAGGCCAGTGTGGCTGGAGCAGACAAAGTGAGGGCAAGAAGTCCAAGGTGAATCAGAGAAGTCAGGTGGAGTACGGCCACATAGGCCACAATAGAGATGTGGGTGCTTCAGCCCAGCCTGACTCCTTTCATCCTTCAGTGTTGATGCAGACATCATCCCCTGAACAAGCCGCTCTCCACCCCTGCAAGCACTTGCCACATATACATGTTTAAGACTATGTTTGCCTCGCTTCACCACCACACTTGCGTTCCCTGCAGGCAGGGGCTCCACCTTTCAGCTCCATGCTTTATAGAGCCCAACATGTTCAGAAAAAAATTCTCAAATTATTCAAATTTTCTCCTTTTGTTTCAATTCCATACCCTGCAAGCAACTTCCTGATTACTAGATTGGTTTCCCAGTTACCAGGGTACCAGGAAGGGGATGCCTTGATAGTGAACACACACCTTCTGGTCATTAGAAATTACTCGCGTGAGAAAGGATTCCCTATTTAATAAATGGTGCTGGGAGAACTGCCTAGCCATATGCAGAAAATTGAAACTGGACCCCTTCCTTATATCTTATACAAAAATTAACTCAAGATGGATTCAAGACTTAAACGTAAAACCCAAAACTATAAAAACCCTAGAAAAAATCTAGGATTTCATAGCAATACCATTCAGGACATAGCACGGGCAAAGATTTCATGGCAAAAATACCAAAAGCAATTGCAATAAAAGCAAAAATTGACAAATGGAATCTTATTAAACTAAAGAGCTTCTGCACAGCAAAATAAATTATCATCAGAGGGAACAGACAACCTCTACAGAATGAGCGAAAATTTTTTGCAATCTATCCATCTGATAAAGGTCTAATAACCAGAGTCTACAAGGAATTTAAACAAATTTACAAGAGAGAAACAAACAATCCCATTAAAAAGTGAGCAAAGGACATGAGCAAACACTTCTCAAAAGAGGACATTCATGTGGCCAACAAGCATGAATAAAAGCTCAACATCACTGATCATTAGAGAAATGCAAATCAAAACCACAACGAGAAATCATCTCATGTCAGTCAGAATGGCAATTATTAAAAAGTCAAGAAACAGCCAGGCGTGGTGGCTAACAGCTGTAACCCCAGCACTTTGGGAGGCCGAGGCAGGTGAATCACCTGAGGTCGGGAGTTCAAGACCAGCCTGACCAACATGGAGAAACCCTGTCTCTAATAATACAAAATTAGCCAAATACAAAATTAGCCAGGCGTGAGGGTGCACACCTGTTATCCCAGCTACTCAGGAGGCTAAGACAGGAGAATCCCTTGAACCTGGGAAGCAGAGGTTGCGTTGAGCCGAGATTGTGCTATTGCACTCCAGCCTGGGCAACAAGAGCGAAACTTTGTCTCAAAAAAAAAAAAAAAAGTCAAGAAACAACAGATGCTGGCAAGTTTGCAGAGAAAAAGGAACGCCTGGTGAGGCGCAGTGGCTCATGACTGTAATCCCAGCACTTTCGGAGGCCGAGGCGGGTGGACCACGAGGTCAGGAGTTCAAGACCAGCCTGGCCAAGATGGTGAAACCCCATCTCTACTAAAATTACAAAAATTAGTTGGGTGTGGTGGCGAGCAACTGTAATCCCAGCTACTTGGAAGGCTGAGGCCAGAGAATCACTTGAACCCAGGAGGCAGAGGTTGCAGTTAGCCAAAATCATGCCACTGCACTCCAGCCTAGGCAACAGAGCAAGATTCAGTCTCAGAAAAACAAAAGAAAAGAAAAGAAAAAGAAAGAAAGGAAGATATGGCAAGTAAGAAAATGTGGTACATTTATGCCATGGAATACTGTGCAGCCATAAAAGGGAATGAGATCATGTCCTTTGCAGGGACATGGATGAAACTGGAAGCCATTATCCTCAGCAAACTAATGTAAGAACAGAAAACCAAACACCAAATGTTCTCACTTATAATTGGGAGCTGAATGATGAGAACACATGGACAAACGTGGGGAAAGAACAACACACACTGGGGCCTGTCGGTGGAGGTTGGTGGAGGGAGAGGATCAGGAATTATAGCTAATGGATGCTAGGCTTAATACCCACGTGATGGGTTGATCTGTGCAGCAAACAATCATGGCACATGTTTACCTGTGTAACAAAGCTGCACATCCTGCACATGTGCCTTGGAACTTAAAAGTGGAAGAAAAATTAAACAAATAAAAATTTTTTAAAAAGAAATTACCCATGTATGCTCATCAACAAACTGTACATACATCAAAGGCCAACTGCGGTGGCTCACGCCTGTAATCCCAGCACTTGGGGAGGCCAAGGCAGGCAGATCATGAGGTCAGGAGATTGAGACCATCCTGGCCAACATGGTGAAACAAAAATACAAAAATTAGCTGGGTGTGGTGGCAGGAGCCTGTAATCCCAGCTACTCGGGAGGCTGAGGCAGGAGAATCACTTGAACCTGGGATCTCGACTCACTGCAACCTCCGCCTCCTGACATAGTGAGACTCTGTCTCAAAAAAAAAAAAAAAAAAAAAAAAAAACTGTACATACATCAGTAAACTGGCATTATCATTCACACATCAACCTCTTTTTTCTTTTTGAGACTGAGTCTTGCTCCGTCACCCAGGCTGGAGTGCAGTGGTGCAATCTGGGCTCACTGCAACCTCTGCCTCCCAAGTTCAAGCGATTCTCCTGCCTCAGCCTCCCAAGTAGCTGGGATTACCGGTGCCCGCCACCACACCCAGCTAATTTTTTTGTGTTTTAATAGAGACGTGGTTTCACCATGTCAACCTCTTTTTTCAGGTAAGCATCACTCACTTGCTGGGAAAATGACCCACTTCTATGTCATGACAGCCAAAGAAGGCACTGCTCATGGAAGGGCCACATGAGTGCCCAGCAGAAGACTCGGATGCCCTGTCTACCTCACACTCAGCCCATCTTCCCTATTTTAGATGGCAGCCCCATCACCCACACCTGTCCAAGCTCAAACCCCTAGCTTCACGAACTCTGAGAGCTTCCACATCCCCCATACCTAGAATATATGCATAATGGAGTGTGCCTGAAGGATTATGGGATATGAGAAGGCCAAAGCAGTGAAAGCACGAGGCACACCTTCAAGGGGTTTAGATTTTCTCCTAAAGCATATGAGGAGTCATTGGAGGATTTTAAACAGGGAGCAACATACTGGGGTGGAAACCTGTGGGCAAGGCTGGAGGAGGGCTTTACCTATGAGAGCTCCCCGACCCACAGCAAAAAGTCCTTGAAAGTCCACTGTTAACTTTTTTTTTTTTTTTTTTTTTTTTGACGGAGCCTCTCTCTGTCGCCCAGGCTAGAGTGCAGTGGCCGGATCTCAGCTCACTGCAAGCTCCGCCTCCTGGGTTCTTGCCATTCTCCTGCCTCAGCCTCCCGAGTAGCTGGGACTACAGGCACCCGCCACCACGCCCAGCTAATTTTTGTTGGTTTTTTTTTGTTTGTTTGTTTGTTTGTTTGTTTGTTTTTGAGACGGAGTCTCGCTCTGTCGCCCAGGCTGGAGAGCAGTGGCCGGATCTCAGCTCACTGCAAGCTCCGCCTCCTGGGTTCACGCCATTCTCCTGCCTCAGCCTCGCGAGTAGCTGGGACTACAGGCACCCGCCACCTCGCCCGGCTAGTTTTTTGTATTTTTTTTTTTAGTAGAGACGGAGTTTCACCGGGTTAGCCAGGATGGTCTCGATCTCCTGACCTCGTGATCCGCCCGTCTCGGCCTCCCAAAGTGCTGGGATTACAGGCTTGAGCCACCGCGCCCGGCCTTTTTTTTGTATTTTTAGTAGAGACGGGGTTTCACCATGTTAGCCATGATGGTCTGGATCTCCTGACTTCGTGATCCACCCGCCTCGGCCTCCCAAAGTGCTGGGATTACCAGCGTGAGCCACTGCGCCCAGCCAACTATTTCTTTATTCATACCCTCATCTCTGTTCCTAAGGCCACTCCACAGTGCAGATCTTCATCACCCTTCACATGGATTCAGTTTTCAGCTCCCTAAACTAGTCTCCCCACCTTTCTGTCTCTTGCTCTTTCTAAAAACATTCTCCATGTCGCCACCAGAGTTCTCCTTTTAACCAAATCTGATTATTTCAGTAGTCCCCATACCCCTGCTTAAAATCAGTAGCTGTGTAGCTTTGTAGCTCCCAACTGTAATCCTAGCTACTCAGGAGGTAGGAGGATCACTTGAGGCCAGGAGTTGGAGGCCGCAGTGAGCTATGACTGCACCACTGCACTCCTGCCTGGGCGACGGAGCAAGAACCCCCATCTCTAAAAATAAAAAAATAAACAATAGCTTCCCCTTATCTTTTAGATAAAGTCCAACCTGATTATAAAACCCATCTCACCCAGCGCTGTCTCCTAGCCCCTCTCCCACCCCACATTCCAACCATACCAATGACCTGGAATTCTCTGAACATTCTGTGCCTTGCACCTCCACACCTTTGTACATGCAGTCTCCTGTGTGAAAGGTCGCAGGAGACAGCTATATTTGTTTTCAAAATTCAGCTCAGACACCATGTTCTCTGTGATACTTTCCTAAGCTCTCCTCCCCTACAAAAATAAAGTTGCCCCATTTAGGTCAGGCGTGGTAGCTCATGCCTGTAGTCCCAGCACTTTGGCAGGCTGAGGCAGGCGGTTCACCTGAGGTTAGGAGTTCGAGACCAGCCTGGCCAACATGGTGAAACCCCGTCTCTACTAAAAACACAAAAATTAGCCAGGTGTGGTGGTGCATGCCTGTAATCCCAGCTGCTCGGGAGGCTGAGGCAGGAGAATCGCTTAACTTGGGACATGGAGGTTGCATGAATGAGGCGAGATCACTCCAGCCTGGGCGACAAGAGTGAAACTTCGTCTCAAAAAAAAAAAATATTGCCCCATTTGCTCTTATGGTGCCTCTATCAGTGCACGAATTATATTGCATGACAATTATTTGTTAACATGTCTGTCTCCTTTCTGGACTATAAATTATGGAATGGCAAGGGCCAGATATCATTCTTCTTCGTTTTGCAGCACTAAGTAAAATATCTAGCACACACATAGCATGCCCTAATTAAATTTTTTCTAAGGGAGGGAATGTATGAAAGCTCTAAATTAAAGCCCTTCTGTTGCTAAATCTGAAGATTCTGCCTAAGTTCTCACTTAGGCTAATCAGAATGTCTTTATAGGTCCTAGCATCTGACTTGTGTCAGGTGCTTATTAAACAGTTCCGGAAGGCCACGTGCAGTGGCTCCTAGCACTTTGGGAGACCATGGCAGGCAGATTGCTAGAGCCCAGGAGTTTGAGACCAGCCCGGGCAACATAGCGAGACCCCATCTCTATAAAAAAAATTTAAAAACAAAACTAAAACAGTGGCTGAAGGAATAAACCCATGAATCATATGTCACTAAATTCTTAGTCTTGATTGCCCTTCTGAACCTTCTTTAGATCTCTATGTTCCTCTGAAGTTATTAAAGATAGAACAAAGTCCAGATATTACCTATGCAGTAATATCTCATTTATCTAACCATAACTACTCAGATGAAGCCAAGAAACAGGAAAAGGAACAGGACTATAAGTGACCAAGAAAGACAGTAATTTTAAACATAATACCTTATACTTGAGTCATAATTTATGATTTTCACTGAATCTCATTCCATTCTCACAACAGCCTGGAATTAAACAGTCAGTGCACTTGGCTCAAGGTCACATAGCTATTGAGCCCAACCTCAAACACAAGTGTGTGCAGAAGTGGTGTGCACATTTCACTCTATCAGAGTAATCTCAAATGTGTGTCACACATCTGTGCACAAAACTCCATGCCTTTTACTCACTAAAGAGCTCTGCATATGAACCATAACTGTGGCTACTTTGCATGTGTTATTTTTGTTTTGTTTTGTATTGTTTTGTCTTTTGAGAGAGTCTCGCTCTGTGGCCCAGGCTGAAGTGCAGTAGCATGATCTCGGCTCGCTGCAACCTCTGCTTCCTGGGTTCAAGCATTTCTCCTGCCTCAGCCTCCACAGTATCTGGGATTACAGGCACCCACCACCACACCCAGCTTTTTTTTTTTTTTTTTTTCTTTGAGACAGAGTCTTGCTCTGTCACCCAGGCTGGAGTGCAATGGCACAATCTCTGCTCCCTATAACCTCTGCTTCCTGGGTTCAAGCGATTCTCCTGCCTCAGCCTCCCGAGTAGCCGTGACTACAGGCATGCACCACCACACCCAGCTAATTTTTGTGTTTTTAGTAGAGACGGGGTTTCACCATGTTGGCCAGGATGGTCCTGATCTCTTGACCTTGTGATCCACCCGCCTCAGCCTCCCAAAGTGCTGGGATTACAGGCGTAAGCCACTGCACCCGGCCTTTGCATGTATTCTTACAAGGATATACAGGCACATGAATGTGTACATGGGTGAATGAGGGTTTGAACATGTATGTCTCTATTCCTAAATTAGAAGCAGAAAATTGGCCAGGTGCAGTGGCTCACGCCTGTAATCCCAGCACTTTGGGAGGTCAAGGCAGGTGGATCGCCTGAGGTCAGGAGTTCAAGACCAGCCTGGACAACATAGTGAAATCCTGTCTCTACTAAAGATACAAAAACATTAGCTTGGCGTGGTGGTAGGCACCTATAATCCCAGCTACTTGGGAGGCTGAGACAAGAGAATCACTGGAACCCAGGAGGCGGAGGTTGCAGTGAGCCGAGATCGCGCCATTGCACTCCAGCCTGGGCAGCAAGAGCGAAACTCTGTCTCAAAAAAAAAAAAAAAAAGCAGCAGCAGCAGCAGAAAATTAAAAAGGGGTGACTGGCAGAGGTAGGCACAATGCCAGAATCAAGGAATAAGAGCTGTCAGAAATGACACAGACAAAGATAGTTAAAATAATAGAATTCTAAGGCTGGGAATGTGGCCCATGCCTGTAATCCCAGCACTTTGGGAGGCTGAGGTGAGCGGATCACCTGAGGTCAGGAGTTCGAGACCAGCCTGACCAACATGGAGAAACCCTGTCTCTAATAAAAATACAAAAATTAGCCAGGCATGGTGGCACATGCCTGTAATCCCAGCTACTTGAGAGGCTGAGGCAGGAGAATCACTTGAACCCGGGAGACGGAGGTTGTGGTGAGCCGAGATTGCGCCATTGCACTCCAGCCTGGGCAACAAGAGTGAAACTCTGTCTCAAAAAAAAAAAAAAAAAACCTCAGTGAAAACCCCCTTCTTGCAACACAAAGTGGTGCCTTCCACCCCTCCCTGACTGTTGCCATGTATGACAAACATACACAGAGATGAGCCCAGGCCAGACACAAGGACGCACAAAACACAGAAGGACCCCACCGAAGACAGCCAGTTCTCTACACAACAGTAAAATCAGGGAAGCTGGAAAGGAATGGGGCAATACAGAAATTGAAAGAAAAAAGGACACAAGCTGATGGGAGAGCAGGGAGCCAATGAGCAATTGCACCTGGTGCAAGATTCCTGTGCCCCAACTGCTACAGCAGCTGCCCCTCAAACTGACAGAATGTCTGAGCTTCTTCACAGTTGTGGGGTGGAAGGCATCTCTAAGGTCCTAGGCTCTCTCAGGTTGGAAGGGCATTTTTCAAGAATAGAGGCATCTGAGGGATGGGGCTGTGGAGAATCATCATCTCAGCACCTCCAATGGCTTTGCTGAATGTACAGATTTAAATAATATTTTATTTATGAGATGGAGAAAAAGCCAAGGTGGACTGAAATGACAGTATTAAAAATCTTGCCCACAGAGGGTGGTAGCAGTGGCTCATGCCTGTGATCCCAACACTTTGTGAAGCCGAGGCAGGTAGATCACTTGAGGTCAGGAGTTCAAGACCAGCCTGGCCAACACAGTGAAACCCCATCTCCACTAAAAATACAAAAAAATTAGCTGGGCATGGTGGCACATGCCTGTAATCCCAGCTACTAGGGAGGCTGAGGCAGGAGAATCACTTGAACCCAGAAGATGGAGGTTGCAGTGAGCTGAGATTGCGCCACTCAAGCCTGGGTGACAGAATGACTATCTCAAAAAAAAAAAAAAGGAATAATCTAGCCTACAGAAATACTCACGCAACTGCAAAAGGACATCCACTGGAGCGTTATCTGTAAGACTGAGAAACTGAAACCAAGGTACATGGCCATTAACAGAGGACTAGCTAGATAAATAAACTACTTAAATCCTTATAATTAACATGGAATTAAAACATAATTTTAAAATACATCCTTAAAATTAACATGGAATAATACGAAGCATTTTTTAAAAAGTAGATCTGTAAGTAGAAAAGAATGTCACTGATAATGCTAGAGGAAAAGCACGTTGTAGAATTACATGTAGACTAGTATGATCTCATTTTTGTAAAAGAACAAAACATATCTCTTTTTTAAATTTTTTTTTTTTTTTTTTTTTTTTTTTTGAGATGGAGTCGCACTCTGTCACCCATGCTGGAGTGCAGTGGTGCAATCTTGGCTTACCGCAACCTCTGCCTCCTGGGTTCAAGTGATTCTCTTGTCTCAGCCTCCTGAGTAGCTGGGATTACAGGTGCCTGCCACCATGCCCAGCTAATTTTTGTATTTTTAGTAGAGATGAGGTTTCACCATGTTGGCCAGGCTAGTCTCGAACTCCTGACCCCAGGTGATCTGCCCACCTCAGCCTCCCAAAGTGCTGGAATTACAGGCATAAGCCACCACACCCTGCCAAAACTACATGTCTTGAAGGAACAAGAAAAAAAAAATCAGTGTGCCTGTAGTCCCTGCTACTCAGGAGGCTGAGGCAGGAGGATAGCTTGAGCCTAGAAGTTCCAGGCTGAAGTGAGGTATAATCACACCACTGCACCACTGTATAATCACCAAAACTGTGTTTTGGGTGACAGAGCAAAACACCTGTCTCTTAAAAAAAAAAAAAAAAATCAGGAAGAATATGCAAACTGCTAATAGTCCTTACCATGAGAAGTTGGGGAAAAGGTGAGTGTTTTTATGTTACACTGTGGTACTGTTTGAAATTTCACACTAAGCATACATTAATTTAACTATATATATAGAGAGAGAGAGAGAGAGTTGTGTATATATATAATTGTATATACATAGTTGTGTGTATATATAGTTGTGTGTGTGTGTATATATATAGTTGTGTGTGTGTGTATATATATATATATATGTTGTCAGAGGCATTCCTTTCTATCTCCTTCTTACTCCCAGACTGCACTCACATCCCAGCCTCTGCCCAGCCCTCCATCCACCACCTCCTGCCCCAGCCCTACTTACAGATGCAGGCAGCAGCCAGCAGGCGGCTGGCAGCATAAGGGGCCAAGCAGCTTGGGAAGAGAGGCTGTACCATGTAGTTGGCAAAGGTGATGGCAATGATGGCCTGGCTGGTGGGCTCACTGATGAGCAGGGAGGTCCAGAGTCTGATGAAAGCAAGGAATCCTCCAAAGGCCTCCAGGATATAGGCATAGCTGGCCCCAGATTTCTTAATGGTGGTGCCCAGTTCCGCATAACAAAGGGCCCCAAAGACGGAGAAGAGGCCCCCGACAGCCCAGATGACCAGAGAGAGACCAAAGGAGGCACTGTATATGAGCACACCCTTGGGGGAAACAAAGATGCCCGAGCCGATCATGTTCCCCACAATCAGGCACACGCCGTTAAGCAGTGAGATCTCCTTCTTCAGCTTTACCTGCTCCGGCCCTGGGCTGGCCCCATCACCCAAAGGGGAGGTTTCCACCTCAGGTTGGGAGGCCCCTTCATACTCAGTGCTGTCAACCATGGTGGAGGAGAGGAAACCCTTCACCAGCTTCCTGGCATTGCCCTTTAAGGAAGAAAGATGATGCTATATATTAGGTGGTTGGCAATTACATAGAACCTCTACCTGCCTCCAACGCAGGCTAATATGGGCAGCCCACCAACCACTGCAGAGACCTCCAAATAACCTTTTCTCTAGCTCACTCATCAAAACAACCCCAACTTGAATATGTATGTATTTATTTATTTATAGACAGAGTCTTGCTCTGTAGCCCAGGCTGGAGTGCAGTGGTGCAATCTTGGCTCGGCTCACTGCAACCTCAGCCTTCCAGGTTCAAGCACTTCTCTTGCCTCAGCCTCCCAAGTAGCTGGGATTACAGGTACCTGCCACCACGCCTGGCTAATTTTGTTTGTTTGTTGTTTTTTGTTTTTGAGATGGAGTTTCGCTCTTGTTGCCTAGGCTGGAGTGCAATCTCAGCTCACCGCAACCTCCACCTCCTAGGTTCAAGTGATTCTCCTGCCTCAGCCTCCCGAGTAGCTGGGATTACAGGTATGCACCACCACACCCGGTTAATTTTGTATTTTTAGTAGAGACGGGGTTTCTCCATGTTGGTCAGGCTGGTCTCAAACTCCTGACCTCAGGTGATTCGCCTGCCTCAGCCTCCCCAAGTGCTGGGATTACAGGCATGAGCCACCTTGCCCGGCCTCCAACTTGAATTTTTAAGAGAAGGCACTCATTCGCCAGAGAGAAAGCATCTGTCTCTCATCATTAGGATATTGCTGCTCACCCAACTCACCAAATAGAGAACGAAATCTTGGGCTGGGCACAGTGGCTCATGTCTGTAATCCCAGCACTTTGGGAGGCCAAGGTGGGCAGATCACCTAAAGAAGGGAGTTCAAGACCAGCCTGCCCAACATTGAGAAACTTGGTCTCTACTTGGTCTATACAAAAAGTAGCCATGTGTGATGGCACATGCCTGTAATCCCAGCTGCTTGGGAGGCTGAGGCAGGAGAATCACTTGAGCCCGGCAGGTGGAGGTTGCAGTAAGCCAAGATCAGGCCATTGCACTCCAGCCTGGGCAACAAGAGCAAAACTCCGTCTCAAAAAAAAAAAAAAACAAAACAAAACATAACAAAAAAAACACTAAATGTTGGTTCTCTCTGAGCCTGCTATAATACAAGATAGGCATGGGGGCAGCGTGGCAGTTCCCAGAAAATAACCATAATGGCTTGACCCTGAGTTTTCAGCCTTATCCAAAACCCGTCTTCCCTCCAATTTCAGCTTCAGCGATCACCTGCGCTGAGATACAACATTAGGAACCGATCTTACAAGCAACTAATCTGTGGGAGCGCCTCATGACGCTGCTCTTTTCCCCAAGGACTCTATGTCTGCCAAACCTAAAGGCTTCAGAAATCTGCTGGAAACCCACAACCATCCTCCTGCCCAAGGAGCATCCCTTAACCCTTAGCTGGAGTCTTCAGCCCTGGCAAAGCCCAAGTAGACCCACCTCACCCTGAAAGAAAACAGGCTATTCTCTTTTCCTCGCTTTTCCTTTCCCAGATACCTTTTTCCCGGTCTCTGGTATTCCAAGCCTCCTGCTCTCAGATCCCTCACATCAGCATCGTTGAATCACCCAAAAAAGTATGAATGAGAGAAGGGTGATCCAATGCACAATGAAACCTAGAGATGATTGGAGGCAGCTGATGGCCACTCCCTACCCCAGAGTTGCTGCTGGAGAGATACTACTGCAAGCCAAGGCAGGAAGACAGCTGCAGCCAGGCAGCACATGCTGGAAAACACCGAGCAGGAGACAGCTGAGAGGAAAACAGAAGAGGCTAGTCAAGCAATGGAGAGATATTAGGGCGAGAGGCACTCGGGAGAAGAAGCAATTAGACACTGCACAGCAGCAAAGACGAGGGTAAGCAAGGCGAGTGGAGATGAGAAGAGGGTGGAACGCACACTTACTCCTTGGTCCTGGATATAAGCAGGTTCTCACGGCAGTGCCAGCAGCAGTCAGGAAAAGTGCCTTCCAGGATCTGTGGTCTGATGCTCCTCCTTCCCAGCCAGCAGTAAAAGGGAAGGCCAGAAAAATGCCTATGGATTTAAGCAAGAAGGGTGGAGGAGGTGAGGCAGCCTGCAAAGGAAGGAGTGAGGGAGGGGGAAAGGACTGTTAAGCAACCATCTGTGTCCAAGGTTCACTGGCCCTTCACATCTGCAAAAGCGGTGGCTAGGAGCTCTTGGCTCAGCACTTTCTGTGATAAGAAGTCACTCTCTCAGGAATCTCCTTTGTCAGCTCTGCTCTGGGACCGGGGACCCAGATGAAAGGACAGTCAGCTGGGTGCAGTATCTGTAGCCCTGGGGAAACTGTTCCAGACCAAGTTAGCTGAGGACAGGACAGTAGCCGGGAAGGAATACACAGCACTCTCTCTCTGTGTGTGTCCTCCATGCCCCACCCTAGCCTCTCTTCTCTCTCACCCCAAGCATTTAAGAAAGGGAGGAAGGTTGCACAGTGTGACACAAAGGCTTGTTCCCATGCTGAGATTACAGGAAGTGTAAGAGCAGTCTCTACACCCTGTGACTGGGCGTTCTAAGAGAACTCTGCACACTTCCCCATGCAAAGAGAGACTGGGAGGTTGCCTCCAAACCTGGGCCACTGCCCCAAAGTCTGAGCCTCAGACTACTTCAAAAGAAACACAGTCAAGAGATCAAATATCTGACTGCATCCCCACCAGACCCATGTGCCTTTTCATTCTTGACAAAACATACCAAGATTTTTGGGTAAGCATAAATTCCTATGAACGACTTCCTCATATATAAGTTTACTCCACTTTCCTAAAAAATATGAGGAAATCAGGCCAGGCGCGGTGGCTCACGCCTGTAATCCCAGCACTTTGGGAGGCCAAGGCAGCTGGATCATAAGGTCAGGAGATCAAGACCATCCTGGCTAACACAGTGAAACCCTGTCTCTACTAAAAATACAAACAAATAAAAATAAAAATAAAAATTAGCTGGGTGGGGTGGCGGGTGCCTGTAGTCCCAGCTACTCGGGAGGCTGAGCCAGGAGAATGGCAGGAACCCGGGAGGCAGAGCTTGCAGTGAGCCGAGACTGGGCCACTGCACTCCAGCCTGGGTGACAGAGCGAGATTCCGTCTCAAAAAAAAAAAAATTTTTAATAAAATGAGGAAATCAGATTTCACTGAATTCTGTTGGACAGACAGGCCCAGAACAGGCAGAGAAAGCTGAGCATTTTTTGGAAATCACATAGTTTATGCTGTCTTTATTATTTACTTTAAATCTGGTATTCTATTTTACCAACAGAAATAGACCCTATCCATTCTGAAATCCAACTGTCTGTTTCTTCTCATATCTCTTCTAACCCTCTTTGGTTATTCTACAACCAGAGAATAGAGATCTAAATATTTCTGGGAGACATCTCCACCATACATCCTCCCATTCTAGCTCTTTAAACTTTTAATTTAATCTAGGAGGAGGATTCTGGTGTGAGCGTTTCCAGAGATCATGCTTCTCCCAAGACAGGCTTCACAGTGATCTGAAATCCTTCTGCAGGAGACTATCCTTTTCTCCAAAATGCTCCTGTAATAATAATTGCTATCACTTATTGAGCACTTACCTGGGTCAGACACACTGCTAAGGACTTTAAGCACATCATCTAATGGAACCACCAGAGCTCATATACTCTTAATCACACAAGTATACTATCCATCTCCCCATCCCCCTGGCCTGCCCTAGTCTCTAGGCCTTCTTTTTATTTTATTTTATTTTATTTATTTATTTATTTATTTATTTATTTATTTTATTTTTTGTTTGTTTGTTTGAGAGAAGGTCTCACTCTGTCACCCAGGCTGGAGTGCAGTGGCACGATCTTGATTCACTGCAACCTCCACCACCTCCTGGATCAAGCAATTCTCACGCATCAGCCTCCTGAGTAACTAGGATTACGCCTGGCTAATTTTTGTGTTTTCATTTTGGTATTTTTATTTATTTTGTTTTATTTTATTTTATTTTGAGACAGAGTCTTGCTCTGTTGCCCAGGCTGGAGTGCAGTGGCGCGATCTCGGCTCACTGCAACCTCCGCCTCCCAGGTTCAAGCAATTCTCCTGCCTCAGCCTCCTGAGTAGGTGGGATTACAGGTACACACCAGCACGCCCAGCTAATCTTTTGTGTTTTTAGTAGAGTCGGGGTTTCACCATATTGACCAGGATGGTCTTAAACTCCTAAACTCAGGCAATCCGCCCACCTCAGCCTCCCAAAGTGCTAGAATTACAGGCATAAGCCATCGTGCCCAGCCTAATTTTTGTATTTTTAGAGAGATGAGGTTTCGCTCTGTTGGCCAGGCTGGTCTTGAACTCCTGGCCTCAACTGATCCACCTGCTTCTGCCTCCCAAAGTGGCGGGATTACAGGCATGAGCCACCAGCACCACCTTAGACCTTGCTTTTGGACAGGAATGACCTACATGGATTACCTGGAGGAAGATGTAATCAGACTAGACTAAAAAGAAAGAAAGCCTCTGTCATCCTTCAGTCTATAGCCTAGACTAAAGGCTCCAACAAAGTTTGTTAATCTCCTTCCTGGCTGCCCCTCCCCTTTCTCATTCTTTGCAGGGATAAGAGGTGATTACAAGTCCTCTTGGCAGTGCTGCTATTGCTAGGGTGCCCACTTCTAAAGCAAACAAAAGAAAACACAAACACATCATCACGCCTGCCCTTTTAAGACCAAATTCACTGGTACCAAGAGGTGGGCATGTGTCCTAATATGATGTAAAAGAAAGGAAGGAAGGAGGGACAAAGGAAGGGAAAACTGTGAGGGGGAATGGAGAGAGAAGTGTACAGGGTTTCATTCCTGACTGGTGGCATCTGAAAAGTGAAGTCCTATCCGTGGAATTTTGAGACAGAAATCTGCTGGGGGAAAACCCGCACTCCAGCAAACAGCATGCCCTGGTGGTAGCACCAAGAAGTGCTAGTGGACTCTAACCTACTTCAGTCTGCCCATGCAAACTAGGCAAGGGAGGCTGCCATTCATAGAGAACATGAAGCCCCTGTCTTTTCTCAACCACTACCTAGCACCCTGGACAAGAAGGCACCATCTTTGGCAGCTCACATTTCTCCCTAAGACCCCGGGTCTTAGGGTAATGCTTCCGCCATTCAGGCAGCCTGCAACCAACAATACCCCTAGGCTCTCCCAAAGGGGCTCTTCTGCCCCAGGTTTTCTTTTTTTTTCTTTTTTTTTGGGGGGGGTTTGGGTTTTGGGGTTTTTTTTTCCTCCGAGACAGAGTTTTGCTTTGTCCCCCAGGCTGGAGTGCAGTGGCGCAATCTCTGCTCGCTGCAACCTCCACCTCCCGGGTTCTCCTGCTTCAGCCTCCCTAGTAGCTGGGATTACAGGCACTCACCACTATGCCCAGCTAATTTTTAATTTTTATTTTTTTTATTTTTAGTAGAGACGGGGTTTCACCATGTTGACCAGGCTGGTCTCGAACTCCTGGTCTTGTGATCCTCCCACCTCAACCTCCCAAAGTGCTGGGATTACAGGTGTGAGCCACTGCACCTGGCCCACCCCAGGTTTTACATGAGCAACCCCGTAAGATAACAGCAGCCCTTGTCGTCTTTCCCTGTCTGAGATGCATTCATCTCTGAACACCCAGTGAAGATTACAGGACAACACACTCATCCTACAGCCTGTGGAAGAAATTTGATTCAGAAACTGGCAGCAGGGCCTCCAGTATGCAGTGCTGGGCAGAACAGTCAGTGGAGCCCCTCACCCTAACCTCACCCTCGAATGGCAACACCAAAACACACTTCCTCCAGGAACTAGCACATAACTCGGGGTCTTGGCTTCTCAGCCGAGCTCAGGGAACTACTGTAAGAACACACTTTCTCTCCCAGAGACCCCATGTCCTGCCTTCCTGGCTCCAACCAGTCTGTGCTGCCTCCCCTAACAACAGAAACAGAAAACAGATACACTCTGGTATGACTAGATTTCCCCATCACTCCAAGCTAGAAGCTCAGCTCCTCCCTCCCCAGTTCTCTGTTTGTTTTTCTATATTCTACTGTGGCTAAGTCAGTCTCTTAAAAAAAAAAAAAAAAAAAAAAAGGTGAAACAAAAAAGAAATTGTTTACTCCTGTGGCCAGGGCTTCCATTAAGGAAGGGCTGAAGTCTCTGGGCAGAAGTTTCAGCCCAGGGAGGGACACGGCTGGGATCAAGAAACAGGAGGCTCTTGGGTCTCCATTCAGCCGATTTTTAGGACTCACTCCATCCTCCTCCTACACTTCCCCTCTCGCCCATTGTCCCTCCTCTCCCACCTCTTACCTGTCCAGTGACCTTTGGGCAGGTGCAGGGAGGAGGGGCTACCAGCTCAGTCAAGGGAGAGGGGAAGGTGCTAGTTAGGAGAAACAAGGGTATGGCTCACGCTGCAGCAGCTGTTGACTCTGAGGAGCAGAAAAAGCAGAGGGTAACGGGGACTGAAATGGAAAACAGGAAAACACATGTGTGACTCTGGCCGGCAGCGGGGAGGGGCCAGGGGACGGGCTGGAGCTGGGACTGCCTGGTCAGACCCAGAGGACCTCAATGCCTGCCAGCCTCCAGGCACCTTCTCCACTACACTGGCACCAAATACCTGAGTCTCAGCTCCTTCTCCCTCCCTCAGCCCCACCCCCCTCTTCCTTGTTGCCCTACATTTACTGAGCATTTAAGCTTTCCCCTCCATTGATAGTGACCTCTGATGCCTCTTGCAACTCCCCTCATTCCATTTCCTAATCATCTCCCACTCACTCCCACTCATGTACTATCCTTAGTCCTGCAGAGGGGATACGATCCCATGGTCAGAAGGAAACTTTGCAGTCCCATCTCAAGAGTGTCAAGCGCCATTTCAGCCCCTAAAGCAAGCCAAGGGAGGTAATGCAGGCCAAGGAAGACCACTTATAGGAGGACAGCCAAGCACATTTAGACACCAAGCAAGCTCACTCACAGCTGAGATCTCTAATTGGTTCAGGTGATACAGATGTGTGTCACCAGGTAAGAGCCAACTGGCCCGTGGCACCCTGGGCAGACTAATGAGTTGGCATCCCTTCAAACCAGTTTTACTTAAACATCTGTCGAACGTTTACTTAGCAGAGGTGAGGGAAATACCAATTTTCCTGGAATACAAATTGTGTAAGCCTCTTTATATTCAAAATTAGAAATTATTACGTATCAGCCGGGTGTGGTGGCTCACACCTGTAATCCCAGCACTTTGGGAGGCCAAGGCGGGCAGATCACAAGGTCAGGAGTTTGAGACCAGTCTGGCCAACATAGTGGAACCCCGTCTCTACTAAAAATACAAAAATTAGCCAGGTATGGTGGCGGGCACCTGTAATCCCAGCTACTTGGGAGGCTGAGGCAGGAAAATCGCTTGAACCCGGGAGGCAGAGGTTGCAGTGAGCACTCCAGTCAAAAAAAAAAAGAAGAAATTATTACACATCTTCATCACATGCAATATTCCGAAGCAAACAGCTTCTTGGTAAGCACAGTAAACCACTTAAAATCAGATAATAGTATAAATCTCTTGCCCTCAGGGAGCAGCACTTCACAGTGCATCATGCATTTTTGGAATTACAACTGTGACTAATGCCTTTAAGCAACTGCCAGCTGGCTGGCCCCTGGGCTACACCCTGCAATTTGCACCTGTCTTGCAAAATTACTCCAGACACAAGTAGTCCAGGTAAGGAGTTGTCAATAAGTCTATGTCACTGGATGAAAGCCAACTCATATTTCACCAAGACACAGAAATCATAGTACACTGGCACCAAATACCTGGATTATTGCAAAGATAATTTAGTGTCTTTTAGACACTCTCAGTCTGCTACCCAACTTGCTGGCCCCTTACCTGCACTCTGGGGTCGGGTCCAAGTTGTGAGGGAAGACCTAGGAAGAGGAAGCTGTCTTTGCCTGCATGGGCCCCCCTGCTGTCTTCCTCATTCCACTACAGCTTCACTGGCTTCCCTGCTGTGGCCACACAGCAAGCACGCTCCCGCCTCACAGCTTTTGCAATTTCTGTTCTCCCTGCCTGGAACATGCTTCCCAGTGATATTGTCCATTCCCGGTGTCATTTGTTTGCTGTCACCACCCCCACTAGAATGTAAGCATCACAAAAGCTTTGTTCACCACTGTATCCCCGCAGAGCTGGGCTCACATAGACAGTTAATAAATGTTTGCTGGGTTAATAAATGAATGAATGAACTATGTTATTTATTTGATTTCCCAGGTAGCTAGGCTCCTGGGCATGTCCTTGAATTTGCTCTCCAGGCCCTCCTGTTTGGCTGCCGCTCTGGCTCCTAAGCAAGGAGTACCCGGAGGTACTCTTTTTGACAGTAATGTGTTAAAGGCAAAGAAGAAAGTATGGCTTTCACGGTTTTACTGGGAGGCCTAGAATGATTTGAAACGGACTTTTGTTTCATTAATGGGAAAAGCAAAGCAAAACAAAAAGCCTATCATCTAACACTCTTTCCCTGGATCCAGGAAATTCTTGTCTGCTCTACCTCACACCCAGGCTCAGGTGACCGGTCTGGGTGCGGCGTGGAGATGACGAGAGCTAAGTGCTACAACTGCGAAAGGGTGAAGGGCAAAGGAGGAAAAGACCGAGGGAGGCGAACGCTCAGGTTCATGCATATGCAAGTGGGTTCTACAGCTGAACTTCGAAGCATACACTCAACTCCCCACCATGCGCCCCGCCCGCTGCTCTTCCCCGGAAAAGCTCTCCCCTAGCCCGCGATCCTCACTGGCCTAGCCCTTGGCCGTTCCCATCCCCCTCTCCGCCCCCGCCCAACCTGCTGGCCTCACTCACCTTTGTCCCTTTCTCCCATCCCCACCCCGCAATCCACCCTCGCTTTCTCCGGTCCCCTGCCATTTGTTTCGCTTTTATTTCCCTCCTTCTTTTGGGTCCCCAGTCTGCGGTCCTAGGACAACGCCTTCCCAAGCTCGGATCCAGCCACCGTCCGCCTTCATTACCCCTCTGAAGAACAGGGTCGCCCCCGAGGCCCAGGTCTGGCTGTGGGGGCCCACTCGAGCTCTGCCTTGGGGGACCAGGACCTCACCCCAACAGGAGTCCCTTCCGCTCCCTCCACCTGGCCAAGCGGCCCCCGCCCTTCCACCGACTCTAGGAAGCGCTAGAAGAGGGGATTGTCGTGGGTGTAGGCGAAGGGCGCAAAGGTCCAAGCACTGAGGCCTCGCAACCCGCTCCCCCGTCCGCTCCTCGCTCCCGCACAGCTGGATTGCTGCCGGGAAATGAAAATGACCGCGGACACCCTTAGAGACTGGTCGTCCACCCCATGAACGCTCAGCTTCCTCTTCCCTCCCTCTCAACCCCGCATAATCTGGCTGCCAGACAGGGGTCGGGGCAGGAGCCCCAACCCTTGGCCACAAGTGCCTCCTGCCCCGAGATGCTTAGCGGAATCTGGGTAGGACCCCCAGACGGGAAGCCCCTTGTGGGGGGGAGCGGGGGCGGGGGCGGGAGGCGGGGCGAGGAAAGGTGCCTGCTCGGAGCCGGAGGAGGGGTCTCCCGAAGGCCGTCTCTTCCACTCCGGGTTCCCGACTCCCCGCCCCCTCGGGGGAGCTGTTGCATCAGCTTCCAGATTCCAAACCAGAGAAAGTGAACTCCACTAGGCTGGGAAGGCGTCGGGCATTAGAGCCGCCGCCAGGAGGCAGCGCTTAATCAAAAATGTCGGGCAGAGGGGCCCAGGATAACGGAGTGCCCGGAGCATCTTTCATCTGAAGTCTTCGCAGCAGCGCGGACCTAACAAAAAAGGGAGTTGCTGAATTAGTTCAAGAAAAGGGAACTGGAAATGCTTCATCACGTTTTAAAGCTAAAAGATGGCTGGTAAATAATACAACTACCTTTTGGATACCTTTTGGACAATCTAGCTTTGGGGTTTTTTTAAGCCAACGTTGGCGCTCTGCGGAGATCCACAAACAGCCACCGCCTTCAAGACCAGTCTGATAGAAACACAGAGAGCTTACAGAATTTCCCAGCCCCCAGGCAAAGAGGAATGTAGTCCGAAGTCATGATTTGCCCATCTTGAAGCTCAATCATTTAACACCTAATTTAGCCAGTACTGATATAGCAGAGATTTGACAGTTCTGGGAAAAGAAGCAGAATATGTTGCAATAAATTATGTAAGCAGTAAGGAAATAATATGCAAAGTACTGTATTGAGTGATTTGTAGCCACAGTTCTCACATTTCTTGCATGAGGTGACAGTGATTTGATCTTTGTGCTGTCCTAAAAAGGGAGATAATGAAAGAATTCCCAAACAGTTCACTCTTACCTCCACAACTTCTTCAATCTTAGAATATTCGCACAGGCAAGCAAAAAGGAAAAGAGATTGCAAAATGAAGTAGAATTGCCTACCCAGAGTCAGCTTCCTTCATCTTAGGTTCCTTCTGCAATGTCATCATTATCAATCACAACAATTACAAGGCACCTAATTTCCCAGAGCAAAGCACTTGTACAAAAGTAACTGTAGGGGCCGGGCGCGGTGGCTCATGCCTGTAATCCCAGTACTTTGGGAGGCCGAAGCGGGCGGATCATGAGGTCAGGAGATCGAAATCATCCTGCTAACACGGTGAAACCCCGTCTCTATTAAAAATACAAAAAAAAAATTAGCCAGGCGTAGTGGCGAGCGCCTGTAGTCCCAGCTACTTGGGAGGCTGAGGCAGGAGAATGGCAAGAACCCGGGAGGCGGAGCTTGCAGTGAGCCGAGATAGCGCCACTGCACTCCAGCCTGGGTGACAGAGCGGGACTCCGTCTCAAAAAAAAAAAAAAAAAGTAACCGTATAAATACAAACGTACAGAACAGAAAGAGGCTGTTTGGATAAATATATTAGACAAAGCATGAGCTCATTGCACCCTTGAACTTCTGGGCTAAAGTAATCCTCCAGCCTCAGCCTCCCAAGTAACTGGGACTTGCTGGTGGGTGCCTACAGGTGGGTGCCCAGGTTATTATTATTATTATTATTGTTAATTGATTCTCGCTCTGTCGCCAGGCTGGAGTGCAATGGCACCATCTCGGCTCACTGCAACCTCTGACGCCCTGGTTCAAGGGATTCTCCTGCCTCAGTCTCCCCAGTAACTGGGATTACATGCACGCACCACCACGTCAGCTAATTTTCGCATTTTTAGTAGAGACGCGGTTTCACCATGTTGGTCAGGATGTTCCCAATCTCTTGACCTCGTGATCTGCCCGCCTCCGCCTCTCAAAGTGTGGAGATTACAGGCGTGAGCCACTGCACCCGACTTTTTTTTTTTTTTTTTTTTTTTTAAGAAACAGAGTCTTGGCTGTCTCTAAAAACTACAAAAATTTGCTGGGCATGGTGGCGTGCACCTGTAATCCAGTTACTCGGGAGGCTGAGGCATGAAAATCTTTTCAACCCAGGAAGCGGGGGTTGCAGTGAGCCGCCATCAAGTCGCTGCACTCTAACCTGGGTGACCGAGCGAGACTGTCTCAAAAGAAAAAAAACAGAGAGAGAGAGAGAGAGCCAAAGTCTTTCTGTGTTGCCTAGGCTGAGAAAGCAAAATGTTAAAGCCAAATACAGGGCATGACGCCCTTGAAAAACAAAGCAGCTTAAGAGAGGAAACACATGAAGCACAGATGCCTGATGCTTCACATTATTCTTAACTCCAGTCTTTGCCAGTTGAAGTCCAGAGGTTAAAAGACATTCAGTTTAGGATGACGAAGCTGCTTTCCTGTGGCTTCTGAGGCTGATGAAGTCATAGAGGAGTGCTGTCCAGGTGCCAGACCCCTCCCTCCAACAGAGTTCCATGAGGTCCCTGAGAATGCTGATGATGTTGTCAGCGCTCTGGGGTTCTCTCTCTCTGTCTCTCTCTCTCTCTCTCTCTCTCTGTGTGTGTGTGTGTGTGTGTGTGTGTGTGTGTGTGTGTGTGTGTGTCCAGGGAGGCTGACATGAGAGGTAGCTGTTTCGGTGAGGAGCCCTTTCTGGTATTTACAACCCATAGATTGTCCCCCTGCTGTATCACACTAACCACATCAAAGGTTAAATTTAGGGAGGCCCAGACAGGAAGATTGCTTGAGCCTAAGAATTCAAGACCAGCCTAGGAAACATAGCAAGACCCCATCTCTAAAAAAAAAATAAATATATATATATAGGCTGAACTTGTCTTCCTTTTTTTTTTTTCTTTTTTTTTTTTTTTTTTGAGACGGAGTCTCACTCTGTGGCCCAGGATGGAGTGCAGTGGCACAATCTTGGCTCACTGCAACCTCTGCATCCCGGGTTCAAGTGATGCTCCTGCCTCAGTCTCCCGAGTAGCTGGGACTACAGGTGCCCAGCACCACGCCTGACTAGTTTTTGTACTTTTAGTAGAGATGAGGTTTCACCATATTGGCCAGGCTGGTCTCGAACTCCTGACCTTGTGATCCGCCTTCCTCGGCCTCCAAAAGTGCTGGGATTACAAGCATGAGCCATGGCGCTTCTAAAGACCCTTCTCTTCCCAGATTTCCTAGTTCCGGTGAAACTTCCCACCCTGCTCCCAAAGTCCTCCAGCTCTGGCTCCTTGACTCCCACATCTGCTAAATAATTGTACTTGTCTACTTTTGCATGCTGTGTTCATATTATATACATTATTTGTTCACCTAAATGCATATGCCCCACTCCACCCCAGGTGTTTTTTTGTTTGTTTGTTTGTTTGAGACAGTATCTTGCTCTGTCACCTAGGCTAGAGGACAGTGGTGTGATTACAACTCACTGCAGCCTTGACCTCCCCAAGCTCAGGTGATCCTCCCACCTCAGCTTCCCACATAGCTGGGACTATAGGCACACGCCACCGTACCTGGCTAATTTTTTGTTTTGCTTTTTGTTTTTTGTTTTTCCAAGATGGAGTTTCACTCTTGTTGTCCAGGCTGGAGTGCAATAGCGTGATCTTGGCTCACTGCAACTTCCGCCTCCCACATTCAAGTGATTCTCCTGCCTCAGCCTCCTAAGTAGCTGGGATTACAGGCATGTGCCACCACACCCAACTAATTTTTGTATTTTTAGTAGAGACAGGTTTTCGCCATGTTGGCCAGGCTGGTCTCGAATCCTGACCTAGGTTATCCGCCTGCCTCGGCCTCCCAAAGTGCTGGGACTACAGGCATGAGCCACCCCGCCCAGCCAATCTTTTGTATTTTTTGTAGAGACAGGGTCTCACCATACTGTCCAGGATGACCTCGAACTCCTGGGCTCAAGCAGTCCTCTCACCTCCCTGACCTCAATATCTCAAGTAGCTGGGACCACAGGTGCATGCCACTATGCCCTGCAAAACACACACACACACACAAATTAAATTTTAGTAGAGGTAAAGTCTCACTATGTTGCCCAGGTTAGTCTCAAACTCCTGGGCTCAGGTGATCCTCCAGGCTCAGCCTCCCAAAGTGCTGGGATTACAGGCCATGAGCCACAGTACCTGGCCAGTTTGTCATCTTTTCTTGTTTGTGTGTGTGTGCGAGAGAGAGATGGAGTTTCACTCTTGTGTGCAATGGCGCAATCTCGGCTCACCACAACCTCTGCCTCCCGGGTTCAAGCGAATCTCCTGCCTTAGCCTCCCGAGTAGCTGGGATTACAGGCATGCACCACCACACCAACTAGTTTTGTCTTTTTACTAGAGATGGGGTTTCTCCATGTTGGCCAGGCTGGTCTCAAACTCCCGACCTGATCCTCCCACCTCGGCCTCCCAAAGTGCTGGGATTACAGGCGTGAGCCACTGCGCCCCGCCACTTGTCTTTTCTGTCAATCCTGTATGTTGACACTTGGGTAGTTCTTCGAGCCTTTGGCTTCTGCTACTTGATTCCCCAAATGTAAACTGTGAGACTCCAGTGCTGTACACCTCACCTGTCTATCTCAAGGCCAGCCAAAGGCTCAAGGAACCAAGCTTGGGAAAAGTGTCACTCAGTCTTCATTCTTCCTTTAACTGTAAAACAATAAATTCAGGGCCACATTTTGGTTCAATTTTTTGATTTCTAAAAATGACAAAGCAATCTGTACAATGATTGCTTCCTGGACTGTCTATCTACTTTACAAGTTTATTGTGAAAATCATAGGAAATTGTTTATGTGGAAGTGTTTTGATAAGTAAAAATGAAGAGTATTAATGCAAGATGACAGTGATACTGTATGTCTTATTTCCCTTGCTTATTTAAGTCAATCTGTTGGCTTCTAGCCACGTTTCTTTTGTTCCTATCCCCTCTTCTTGTTCAGCCCTAGCCTGTATCATTCTTATTGTTATCAAAAATAGCTGCTTTTACTACTTCAACCAGGATCCACCCTTCCCTTCTTTCAGAGCACAACCTACAGCCACCTCCTGTGGAAAAACTTCCCACTCTTGCAGAAGAAAATGATAAACTTCCAGATAGATCATTATACCACTCCCGTGGGTTTCTCCCATCAGCACATGTTTGTGTCTTGCCTGTGTGAACCCCAAAAATTTAAGACAGGTCTCAGTTAATTTTAAAAGATTATTTTGCCAAGATTACAGATGCTCCTGTGACACAGTCTCAGGAAGTCCTGATGCCATGTGCCCAAGATGGCCGGGGCACAGCTTGGTTTTATACATATTAGGGAGACGAGACATCAGTCAATATGTAAGAAGTATATTAGTTCCATCCAGAAAGGTGGAGACAGCTCAAACAAGGTCCCCCACACTGGGGACTTCCAGGTCACATGTAGATGAGAGACAGATGGTTGCACGCCCAGCCCTGAAAAATATATTCTTATTGCATTTACACAAATAACTGTATTGCCGTAAGTTAAGAATACTCACAAATGTTTCCAAATTCTGGAGAAATCAGGTAGAGAGACATAAATATGCTCCAAATTTGTTCATAGGACTATACTAAATTGTTAAAAGCTATCAATAGCTCAAAAGAAAAGTTTTAAGACTCTGAAAAACAAAACAAAGCATCAGTAAACTTTTTTTTTTTTTTGAGATGGAGGGTTGTTCTGTTTCCCAGGCTGGAGTGCAGTGCCACAATCTCGGCTTACTACAGCCTCTGTCTCCTGGGTTCAAGCAATTATCCTTCCTCAGCCCCCCAAATAGCTAGGATTACAGACGCGCACCACCACACCTCGCTAAATTTTGCATTTTTAGTACAGATGGGATTTTCCCATGTTGGCCAGGCTGGTCTCAAACTCCTGACCTCAGGTGATCCATCCACCTCAGCCTCCCAAAGTGCTGAGATTACAGACATGAGCCACCACACCTGGCCAGAATCAACAAACATTTTAAGCAAAAAGTCAGAAAGATTGGTTCAGTCCATGCAGTTAATTTCTGTTCTGCTTAATACTCATGAGCATTTTAGCTCTCCATGAGTCCTGAAAGTTTTTCCTCTATTCTGATGTCACAATCTCCAAAGTTATCAGAAACCTGCATTCAAGAGCACCTGCTGGAGTTTTATAGCTGATTACAAAACCAGCTTCTAAAGAGGACCAGAAGACAATTGTCAATGGATGAAAAAAAGTTTTAAGGCAGCCATACTTAAAAGACACAGTTGACAAGGAAATTTGTTACCACTGTGACACAGAATAATTTTTATATAACGATTATGATTATTAATGATAATGTACACTAACACTAAGTTATATCAAAGTTACTGGAGTTTCCCATAATTTTGGAACACATACCAATAACATATTTACACAAATACAGCCCAAAGAAAACCAAACACCATTTCATATGTGACAATGCTTCCTGTATAATTTGTATACCAAACAAGCCAAATTATGTCATTTTTTGCGGGGGAGAACTTTTGGGGGATCTAATTTCTTAAAGAATTAGGTTAGAAAAAGACAAAATTTATAATGTGATTTTGGAAAGTTTGTCAACCATAAAAGGTTTAAAACACTTGATATTATAAAGTAGGATTACAGGTCATTGTAAAGTCATTTATTTAACCAAAGTGATAATTCAAGAATTTCAAAAAAAAAAAAAAGCAAAAACCTTAATTCTTCGAGAGAGGAGACTTAATTTTCTAAACAAGAAGGCCTAATGAAAACAGCATGAAGTCAATTATATTTGATTTCAAAATTTTGTAAACAATTTATAAAATTTAATCTTGATTATAAAATGTAACTTCCGTAAGCCTTTTACAACCTTTATAACCTTTATTAACGAGTTGGTTAAAGCTGCAAGAAAACCTTGTTAATCTGACACAGGGTCTATATACTGGTTTTGCATCAGTGTGTCTTTGACACTAATGATATTTATAGAGAAGCTGAACTTATTTCACATTTCAAAATTGGCTCTTACAATCTTACATGCCTACCTCTTCCACAATAGTCCCTGGGCCTTGAGGAATTGAATAATTTCAGGCCCTGTGTCTCAGGAAAGCAGTTTATTTTGATTTGCATGTTCTATGGGGCTTGAAGATGAGGCTTTAATTGTTGTCAGTGTTTAAGATTTAGCAGGACTTGATGTCCTTTTTAGACCCAAGAGTCAGACCCCTGAAACTCAATGTCACAAGGACTTTAAAAGCACATACAGGCCAGGCACCGCGGCTTGCACCTGTAATCCCAGCACTTTGGGAGGCCGAGGTGGGCGGATCACAAGGTCAGGAGATCAAGACTATCCTGACCAACATTGTGAAACCCCGTCTCTACTAAAAATACAAAAATTAGCCGGGCATGGCAGCGCGCACCTGTAGTCTCAGCTACTCAGGAGGCTGAGGCAGGAGAATCGCTTGAACCAAGGAGGCAGAGGCTGCAGTGAGCCGAGATAGCGCTACTACATTGCAGCCTGGGCCACAGAGCAAGACTCTATCTCAAAAAAAAAAAAAAAAAAAAGCACATACAGGCTGGGTGTGGTGGCTCACACCTATAATCTGTAATCCCAGGACTTTGGAAGGCCAAGGTGGGCAGATCACCTGAGGTCAGGAGTTCAAGACCAGCCTGGCCAACATGGTGAAACCCCATCTCTACTGAAAATACAAAAATTAGGCTGGACACGGTGGCTCACACCTATAATCCCAGCACTTTGAGAGGCCAAGGTGGGTGGATCACCTAAGGTCAGGAGTTCAAGAACAGCCTGGCCAAAATGATAAAACGCCATCTCTACTAAAAATACAAAAATTAGCCAGGCATGGTGGTGGGTGCCAGTAATCCCAGCTACTTGGGAGGCTGAGGCAGGAGAACCACTTGAACCTGGGAGGCGGAGGTTGCAGTGAGCCAAGATTGCGCCATTGCACTCCAGCCTGGGTGGCAAGAGTGAAACTCTGTCTCTCTCTCTCTCTCTCTCTCTCTCTCTCTCTATATATATATATATATATATGCCAGGCATGGTGTCGCATGCCTGTAGTCCCAGCTACTAGGGAGGCTGAGGCAAGAGAATCACTTGAACCTGGGAGGCAGAGGTTGCAGTGAGCTGAGATCCCGCCACTGCACTACAGCCTGGTGACAGAGCAAGGCTCCATCCCAAAAAAAAGAAAAAAGAAAAAGAAAGAAAAAGAAAAAAAAAATCTTATCTCAGTTTTTGTTTGTTTGTTTGTTTGTGTTTTTTGGAGACAGAGTTTCACTCTTGTTGCCCAGGCTGGAGTGCAATGGCTCGATCTTGGCTCACTGCAATCTCCGCCTCCCAGGTTCAAGCAATTCTCCTGCCTCAGCCTCCCCAGTTGCTGGGACTATAGGTGCGCGATACCAAGCCTGGCTAATTTTTGAATCTTTAGTAGAGACGGGGTTTGACGATGTTGGCCAGGCTGGTCTCAAACTCCTGACCTTGTGATCCACACGCCTGGGCCTCCCAAAGTGCTAGGATTACAAGCGTGAGTCACCGAGCCCGGCCTAATGAAAGCCTTTTAAATACAAATATGCACACATGCATGCATACAGACACACATCTTGGATGTTAGCCTTTTAATTAAGCTGACTTTTAACTATTGAGCTCCTTAACAAAAGAAAAAAAAATTTTAAATCTCATTACCATATTTCAGCTATGACAAAATGCTACTAAACTAACAGTGATCACACAAATTATATGATTTCTGAGCGCTCTAAGTGTAAGCAGAAATTAACACCAGCTGGCTGTTAAATGCTAACTTTATTCGTTTAAAAGGAATTTGCAAGACAAAAATGCCAAACCAGTTTCTTACCTAGTGATGGGTCACAGGCTGTAGACTGCTCTCTACCAGCCTAGAAGCAGGAAAAAAAACAACTCGTCTTCTCTGTTGGAAGTGAGTTCGAACTCATGGAAAGAGGAAAACTTACCTTCCTGTAGGAAGCAAGTAAAACTCAAAAAAAAAAAAAAGAAAGAAAGAAAGAAAGAAAAAAGGAGTTGTACAGCAAAATAAACTACTTTAGATCTCAACCAAATTTTGGGAGATCAGGGATTCTCTGGAGGGGGTGCTCTCAGACCTCAGCAAATTGCCCTATTGGTTTGAGCCATAAAGTTAGCTCATGCTGGTACCAAGCACCAATAGGAGATTTCTTTTATTTTTTTGAGATGGAGTCTCGCTCTGTTGCCCAGGCTGGAGTGCAGTGGCGCCATCTTGGCTCTCTGCCTCCCGGGTTTAAGTTATTCTCCTGCCTCAGCCACCCGAGTAGTTGGGATTACAAGCACACGCCCCCACACCTAATTTTTTTTTTTTTGAGACAGAATCTCGCTCTGTCGCCCAGAGCTGGAGCGCAGTGGCACAATCTCGGCTCACTGCAAGCTGCGCCTCCTGGGTTCACGCCATTCTCCTGCCTCAGCCTCCCGAGTAGCTGGGACTACAGGCGTCCGCCACCACACCAGGCTAATTGTTTGTATTTTTAGTAGAGATGCGGTTTCACCGTGTTAGCCAGGATGGTCTCGATCTCCTGACCTCATGATCCGCCCGCCTTGGCCTCCCAAAGTGCTGGGATTGCAGGCGTGAGCCACCGTGCCCAGCTAATTTTGCATTTTTAGTAGAGATGGGGTTTCACCATGTTGGCCAGGCTGGTCTCCAACTCCTGACCTCAAGTGATGCACTTGCCTTGGCCTCCCAAAGTGCTGTGATTACAGGCATGGGTCACCGTGCCTAGACAATAGGAGATTTTTTTTTAAAGGTTAAGGGCATCTCCACTCAGAATTCTCCTGTGGTTACCAAAATGTGAACTCCCAAAATTTGAGACAGGTCTCAGTTAATTTAGAAAGTTTATTTTGCCAAGGTTGAGGACACGCCTGTAACACAGTCTCAGGAAGTCCTGAAGAGATGTGCCCAATGTGGTCCGGGCACAGCTTGGTTTTATACATTTTAGGAAGACATCAAAATGTAAGAAGTACATTAGTATTTGTTCTGTCCAGAGAGGCAGAGACAGCTCAAAGCGAGGCCCCCCCTCACTGGGGGCCTCCAGGTCACATGTAGGTGAGAGACAGATGGTTGCATTATTTTGAGTTTCTGATAAGTCTTTCCAGAAGAGGTAATCAGAATATGCATCTATCTCTGTGAGCAGAGAGATGACTTTGAATAGAATTGGAGGCACAAATCTGCCTCCAATTCTGTGGTTCTCAGGTTCTCAGCTTGAAGAGGCCCAAGATATTTTCCCTTCACACCTGGCATACAGTTAATGGGCTCTTTTGTAGGAGTTTCAGGATTTATAAAGCACTTTCACTCACATTATCACTTTTAGACTGTTTTCACAAATGTAACATATTTAGCATTTTTAAAATTAAAAAATGAAGGATAAATAACTTCTCCAAGACATCACTGAATAGCAAGTGATAAAAGGAGGGGAGTCACCAATGAGGGTTTGCCACTTTCTAGTACCTACCTCACAGGGTTGTTGCAAGGATAATATTAACCAATGTGTGGCAGTAGCACTTATAAAAATGGAATGTCACATCTTAGCTCCAATACAATACCCCTTTCTCAGGAAAGTCATCTTTGATGGTGTACTGTAGATCAAGTTCACACTATAAACTCATAAACAACATGTACTTCCTTTCCCAGCACTCAATGACAGTATTAACATATGAATGACAGTATTAACATATGAATGACAGTATTAATGTATGTCATCATTTGATTGTCTTTTTTTTTTTTTTTTTTTTTTGAGATGGAGTTTCACTCTTGTTGCCCAGGCTGGAGTACTGTAGCAGAACGAGCCACAGTCAAAACTCCTCAGCACCGGATTAAAGAAGGAAGAGGTTTATTCGGCCGGGAACGTCAGCAGATTTGTGTCTTAAAAGCCAAGCTCCCAGCCGAATAAACCTCTTCCTTCTTTAAGCCAGTGTCCAGGAGCGTTCTCAGGATCCGCATTGCTTAATCTGGCCAGAGTCCCCGCCAGGGATGCTCTACAGGGCAGGCAGTACAATGGCACAATCTCGGATCACCGCAATCTCAGATCACAGCAACCTCCGCCTCCCGGGTTCAAGTAATTCTCCTGCCTCAGTCTCCAGAGTAGCTGGGATTACAGGCATGTGCCACCATGTCTGGCTAATTTTGTATTTTTAGTAGAGACAGGGTTTCTCCATGTTGGTCAGGCTGGTCTGGAACTCCCAACCTCAGGTGATCCGCCCACCTCAGCCTCCCAAAGTGCTGGTATTACAAATGTGAGCCACTGCACCCGGCCTGTCTTTTTTCTTTTATTCCGAAAGCTCTATCAGGATATTAATGTCTGGTTTTATTCTCCATAAAATCTCCTACACCTAATACAGCACTTGTCATATGGAATTTTTTTTGAGGCAAGGTCTGGCTCTGTCACCCAGACTGGAGTGCAGTGGCGTGATCTCTGCCTACTGCAGCCTTGGGCCTCCCAGGCTCAAGCGATCCTCCCACCTCAGCCTCCCAAGTAGCTGGGACCACATGCATGCACCACCACACCCAGCTAATTTTTCATTTTTTTGTAGAGAGGGAGTTTCGCCATGTTGCCCAGGCTGGCCCAATTTCCGATTAACTCTAGATTTGATTACTTTTCTTAGTCTAGGAAAACTGTGTTACAGTGATGCGAGGATCTGTAGAATGACGTTGATGTTACTCCTCTGAGATCAAAGTTACTATTAATATCAATTTCGATGAACTAGAGACCGCTGTAGGGAGATTGTGGGAACTGTTCAGAACGGTTTAATCTGGGAGGACACGACTTCTACTGAGAATGCATGCCCTGAACGACAATTCGTTTTCACCTCAAAAACCTGGATCGCAGTTTTGTCTCTCCTTCCGTACGATGACCCAAGATGGCGGAGCCCGGGATTGAAAACCCAGATTCAAGATGGCGACTTCCAGCTTCCCCCATAGCGTCGCGCGTGGCCACCGAGGCCACGCCTACTTCCGGCGACTCCGGCTCAGCATGGCTGCTTTAGCGACTGTTCTCTTCAGTGAGTGGGTATAGATAGTGACCGTGGACTCGGAGGCGCGTTGGGGAGGGGCACAGGACCCCTGATCCGGCTGCGCGGCCTCTCCCCCAGCTCTGTTCTGTTTTCCCAGCAGGTGTCCGGAGGCTGCACTGCGGCGCAGCCGCTTGGGCGGGCAGCCAGTGGCGACTACAGTGAGTGCTGGGATGAGGGATCCTGGGGGACCAGAAGCCGGGCTGGGTCCTCACAGATCTGTTTTTCTCCACATAGGCAGGGACTGGCTGCCAACCCCTCCGGCTACGGGCCCCTTACAGACCTCCCAGACTGGTCATATGCGGGTGAGCGCTGATCTGACAGTTAACTCCACTGGGGAGATTTTCACCCAGAGGGAACGCCCCTGGACGGGGAGCTGGGGGTATCAAGGTGGGGGCGTGTAAAAGTGTTGAACTTTCTATTTGGAAAACGGAATTTGGGGAATCCCTCGTGTTTATTTTGTAGATTACACTTCAACTAAGGAAGGTAAAGCTAAATAGGATCTTGACTTGTGGAGATAAGCAGAAGATAATTCTGACTTGGGGCCGCCAGGGTGGAAGCGGGTGACAAGACTTCTGCGTTTTTTAAAGGGGGACATTATTTTTTTTAACCAAGAACCACTTTTCTGTGTGGTTAGTGAATTTTCAGTATTTGGTACCAAATGCAGGGGGAGCTCTTTGAAAAGCTACAGAAATAAACATCTCAGAGGGGTAGAAGGATGAAGACTACGGATGGCAGGCTCCCTTCAGAAAATTATTTTCCCTTTACTTACAAAAGAGAGGGGTGGGGGAGAGTAGATATTAGCCCTAGAAGGGAGGGACCTTAGAGAAGTTGAAGCTACTCCCCATTCTTCTTATGAGACTCCAGTGTACAAGTAGGAAATTTGAGGCCTACAGAAGTGAATTGCCCGTGATCATACAGCTAGGTAGTAGCAAAGCCAGGACTAAACATAGGCCAGTCCTCCTTGACAACACAGAGATCTGAATATTTAATCCCCTATTGTTGCTCTCTAGGAGTATGATCCTGCTTAATTGGATAATTGGTGACTGAGGAAGATGGTGAAGATTTTTTCCACTTGTTATTTACTGTAAGAAGCTTGGCATCTCCTTGTAGGAGTATGGACTGTTGGAAAGACTCTGGAATTATATATGACTGCTTCTTTTTTTTTTTTTTTTTTTGAAATAGGGTCTTTCCCTGTCACCCAGGCTGAAGTGCAGTGGCATGATCATCGCTCACTGCAGCCTTGATCTCCTGGGCTCAAGCAGTCCTCCCACCTCAGCCCCCCAAGTAGGTGGGACCACGGGCACACACCACCATTCCTGGCTAATTTTTTTTTTTTTTTTAACACCTAGTAGAGATAAGGTCTTGCTATGTTGCCCAAGCTGGTCTTGAACTCTTTAGTTCAAGTGATCCCCTTAGCCTCCCAAAGTGCTGGGATTACAGGCATGAGCCACCACGCCCAGCCTGTGGACCTTATTCTTAATCTAGGCTTCCCTTCTCGCTAACTTTGTGGTCTTGGACAAGTTACTTAATTTTATCTTAGTCTCAGTTTCCATATCTGTAAAAGAATACCTATCTCATACGGTTCTTATAAGGATAAAATGAAACAACCAATGTAAAGCACGTGGCATACACAATATTGGTTCCCCTTCCTGATAAATATCACCTCTTCTCTGTCTTGCCTTCAAACTTTTGGGCAGAGTTTTCACTCTGTTTCTTTCTTTGCAGAAAGTAAACTACTTGGGTCAGATACTGCATCTTTTCAGCAAGTCAGCAGATATTTGTGGATGTTTATTAACATGCTTATGTGCCTACACTATACTATGAATAGCAAAAGCTAGCGATACAGTTCTTGACCCAGGGAACTTAAAGTCTAACTGGGACAAAGCGTGGACGTTTTAAAAATTAAGTAATAGTATTCAGGGCCAGGCGCCGTGGCATGTGCCTATAGTCCCAGCTACTCAGGAGGCTGAGGCAGGAGAATCGCCTGAGCCCAGCAGGTGGAGGTTGTAATGATCTGAGATTGTGCCATTGCACTCCAGCCTGGGCGACGGAGCAAGACCTTGTCTCAAAAATAATAATAATAATAAATAGTATTTCAATACTCTGCCCCTTTCCAAAAGGACCTGAGGTAGCTAAATAACACTTAAAGAAAAAAAGTACAGTAAATGTCCCAAGGCAAATAGGTGAATATTAAATAGTCAGCACTTCTTTCAGAAGAAAAGGCTGATGGATTTGAAGAGATTAGAGTTTCTGGGAAAGTTAGGGTTTGAGTGGACCTAAGGATGAAAATTTGGCTGGAAGAAAAAGAAAAGAGGGCATTTCATTGTGGAGTGGGATGGAATTTAGCAAAGATACATAGTACAACAGTGATCACATTGCTTAAGAATTTCTGAAGACAAAACAGATTCAGCATTGCAGAGGACCTCAAATACAAGGCTAATGAGAGTTAAGTGAAATAGAGTAGTAAATAGGCGGGTATGGTGGCACGCACCTGTAATCCCAGCTACTCAGGAGGCTGAGGCAGGAGAATCACTTGAACCGGGGAGGCAGAAGTTGAGGTGAGCCGAGATCATGCCATTGCACTCCAGCCTGGGCAAAAGAGCAAAAGTCTGTCTCAAAATAAAAAATAAAATTAAAAAGGCCAGGCACAGTGGCTCACGCTTGGATTCCCAGCACTTTGGGAGGCTGAGCCAGGTGGATCACAAGGTCAAGTGATCAAGACTATACTGGCCAACATGGTGAAACCCCGTCTCTACTAAAAATACAAAAATTAGGAATGGTGGCACATGCCTGTAGTCCCAGCTACTCAGGAGTCTGAGGCAGGAGAATCTCTTGAACCCGGGAGGCAGAGGTTGCAGTGAGCTGAGATTGTGCCACTGCACTCCAACGTGGCAACAGAGCAAGACTCTCTGAAAAACTAAATAGATAAATGAAATAAAATGAAAGAGAGTAGTAGTATGCCTGAGAGCTCATTCTGGGTTATCGTACCTTACCCCTGAAGATGAGGGACGTATTTTAGCTTAATTAAGCTACAGTGTATATGAAATGGAAGAGAGGAGCTAGAGATTGGTTCTTCCCTTATTCCTATCACAGTATTTGCACAAGGTGCTGCAGACCGTCTCTAACACTTGCCTTTTCTCTCACTTCTACTTGTAGATGGCCGCCCTGCTCCCCCAATGAAAGGCCAACTTCGAAGAAAAGCTGAAAGGGAGAAGTTTGCAGTGAGTGGCTAGAGCAACAGCCAGGGCTACCTGGAAGGAGAACATTTAAATCATAATTTGTCTTGAGCTGTGTTGCACCTAAGCAAACATGTACCCCTCATGCAGAGGTTTTATTAATAACAGCCAAAGGTTGTTTATGTTTTTGTTTTTGTTTTTTGTGAGATGGAGTTTCGCTCGTTGCCCAGGCTGGAGTGCAATGGTGCCATCTCAGCTCACCTCAACTTCCTACTCCCGGGTTCAAGCGATTCTGCAGCCTCAGTCTCCCGAGTAGCTGGGATTACAGGCATGTGCCACCACGCCTGGCTAATTTTGTATTTTTAGTAGAGACGGAGTTTCTCCATTTTGATCAGACTGGTCTCAAACTCCCGACCTCAGGGGATACGCCTGCCTCAGCTTCCCAAAGTGCTGGGATTACAGGCGTGAGCCACCGTGCCTGGCCCCAGCCAAAGGTTTTAATAGCACTGTGAGAAGGGAGGAAGAGAGTGGGGCACTGCCAGGACAGGAACCAGTAGTAGACATCCTGCTGCGCATTTTGCTGTCTCCCTCTGCTTCCCAAGCCAGGACTTGCTCCCACTGGGGAGTCAGCAGTGTCATTTTCCAGATGAAACCTTTGAATTTGTAAGTGGAAGGATATATAGTGTAGCGCTTAAGTCCCAGATGTTATCCACACTGTTTTCCTGTCTGTTTCAGAGACGAGTTGTACTGCTGTCACAGGAAATGGACACTGGATTACAAGCATGGCAGCTCAGGCAGCAGAAGTTGCAGGAAGAACAAAGGAAGAAGGAAAATGCTCTTAAATCCAAAGGGGCTTCACTAAAGAGCCCACTTCCAAGTCAATAAAAAGCAGCTCCTGCCTCCCTCAGCCTCTCTCTGGATTTCTTTTCTGTCACCTAGATGCTTCATCCCACCCAGAAGAGAGCCTTCACATTCCCCATCTGTCTCCAAAGCAAAAGAGCTGGGACACCAAGAACAAGCTGTTAAATCACTGCCTGGGAGGCTTGGCTTAGTGCCCTCATCTCTGGCTCCATTCCAGTTCGGCTAAGTCTTGCTTTAAAATGTTTACCTCCTTTGCAGGCCATAGGACTGGCCCAACTATGAGAAATAGCTGTTCTGTGCACATGAAAAGGGGACAGCAGTTTTCCTGGTTCTAGCCAGGCACTAAAGCCTTTAAGAGCCCATACACAGTTTAGGCCATGTACAGCTGGCATCTAATAAATGTTTTCATGAAAAGGATTTTCAGCCGGGCACGGTGGCTCACGCCTGTAATCCCAGCACTTTGGGAGGCTGAGGCGGGTGGATCACGAGGTCAGGAGTTCAAGACCAGCCCAGCCAACATGGTGAACCCCCCCCCCTTCTCTACTCAAAATACAAAAATTAGCCAGGGGTGGTGGCACACACCTGTAATCCCAGCTACTTGGGAGGCTAAGGCAGGAGAATGACTTGAATCCAGGAGGTGGAGGTTGTGGTGAGCCAAGATTATACCACTACACTCCAGCCTGGGCGACAGAGTGAGACTCCATCTCAAAAAAAAGAAAAAAAAATTTTCTAGTCTAGGTCCCTTTTTTGACAAGCATCTGGTGTCAGTCTTCCTAAGATTCAAATACGTGGTCCAGGTGGTTACCCCCACTGGGAAGGCTGATGTGGGAAGAACCATACCTGGGTGTTGCATGTTCTGCCAAGAGTGGGGTTCTGAGGTCTCCATGTTTCTGACTGTATTCCAGAGATTGGTTGAAGAGGGGCTTGTACCTTCCAACCCCAGTTTGTGTAGGAAAGCCCTACGTAAGGGCTTAGCCCTCAGTCACTGTGGGGTAGGTAACTGTTTAATAACACAACCATGGGAGGCCAAGACGGGCGGATCACAAGGTCAGGAGATCGAGACCATCCTGGCTAACAAGGTGAAACCCCGTCTCTACCAAAAATACAAAAAATTAGCCGGGCGTGGTAGCGGGTGCCTGTAGTCCCAGCTACTCGGGAGGCTGAGGCAGGAGAATGGCATGAACCCAGGAGGCGGAGCTTGCAGTGAGCCGAGATTGCACCACTGCACTCCAGCCTGGGTGACAGAGCAAGACTCCATCTCAAAATAAATAAATAAATAAATAAATAAATAAATGCACACCATATACCTCCCACAAACCTGGAGGCTCCACAGGACCTGAAAAGCTTTTCATTTTATTGATCGTGAATCTGAGAGCAAAAGACCTTTGTTTTCATTACAGTACTGAGCACTAGACTTCCATTCTTCTGCCACAGAAGTGCGATAGTTCCTGAATCCCTTGGATTTCTGAAGCTTCCTACCTGACCTAATTTCTGTCCACCCTCCTTTATTCCTTCCTTTGCTTTCTTCTCCCTCGTCGCACTACCTCCGTCCTCTCTCACTGACCAAATGCAATTCTTGGATCTTAGATTTCGCTGATAGTCGAGTTTTCTGTCTCCCACACTTTTCCTGCTTCTGTTGTGCTGCTTTTCCACATCTGTCTAGTTCCGGACTCTTTATCTGTCTCCCTTTCTCACGGTCAGCTTTATCCTGCCCTCTCCCTTTCCTACATACCTCCATCTTTTGTTGAGTCCAGTAAGTCCCTAAAGGAGATTTTACTCTTTAAGAATTGCCTCCTTTTTCAGTGTAGAGGTGGAACTAAACCCCAGCGTCCCAACTCCCAATCCCTTCTTTTACAATAATTTCACCCAGCTTGATTTGCTTTCCCCAGATCCCATGGCCTTGTACCCTTTTCCTGTCAGCGAGTTCCAATTAAAGGTGCAGCCACATTACAAATGACAATAAAGGAATCTTTCTACAAGGTTGGAGCCACAGATCCAGTATGGTTGTGGGGTTTTTTGTTGGTAGTTGGGTTATAGTTTGGAATTTTTGGCAGCGGAGGGAGGAACATAGACAGTTGTCTATAGGGGCCAGAAGATAACCCCCCAACTATTAGTAAACTGGCCCCTTCTCCCTATGCAGGTCTCATGAGCATAGAGGAAGACCTCACCATCCCACACTTTGAGCTCCTTGTTGCCCATAGCCACGTAGCCCCCAATAATTTCCACCCTGAGGTGAGACAAATGCTGAATACCAGAGGAATCAAGCCACTCAGAATATGCTTATGGGGAGAAAGTCTCCCACATCCCGTCCCCTGGGTCCCCTACAGCCCCCTGCTGTCCACCGTGGCCTCAACCCCTGCAGATGGCAGCCTGCACCACAAAAAGGCAACTTAGCGGGTTGGTTGTTTTTTTTTTTTTTTTTTTTTTTTCCAGTTCTTGGTTGTAATTGGATTCAGGCTAAAACAACCACGTCCCCAACCAGGAAAGGAGGGCACTGGGGCGGGGACGGAGGAGAGGCTGCGGGAAAAGGGAGGGACCAGAGGAGAGAGCGAGAGGGATCCAGACCCCAGTTCGCCGACTAAGCAGAAGAAAGATCAAAAACCGGAAAAGAGGAGAAGAGCAAACAGGCACTTTCAGGAACAATCCCCTTAATTCCAAGCCGACAGCGCTCTAGGAATTAAAGTTCAGTGCTACCGAAGACAAAGGCGCCCCGAGGGAGTGGCGGTGCGACCCCAGGGCGTGGGCCCCGCCGCGGAGCCCACACTGCCCGGCTGACCCGGTGGTCTCGGACCATGTCTCCCGCCCCAAGACCCTCCCGTTGTCTCCTGCTCCCCCTGCTCACGCTCGGCACCGCGCTCGCCTCCCTCGGCTCGACCCAAAGCAGCACCTTCAGTCCCGAAGTAAGTGAGCTCCCCGGCCCTTCCTGGAGTCTCGCCCGCCGGGAGGCGAGCCCGGGGGTCTCCAAGGGGACAGCCTCTATTCGGAGAGGAGGGCTCTTGGGATCTCGGCTGTTCGGGCCTGCAGGACTCCCCCTCCTTTTCTTTTTCCTCTTCGTCTCCAAACTTCCAGATCGATCCAACTTTTGCCCGCTTCCAACCAGCTGCCCCCACCCCCTGCGCCGCCGACTGTCTTTCCCATTCCTTCTTTTTTCCCAGTCCTTGGAAGAACTTTACCACTGGGGCAGACTCCCCCTTCCCCAATTCCCTTGGGCTCTGCGTTCCGCTCTGGAACCGCCTGGTAAACATTTGGACTCCGCTCAAACCCCGCGCTGTCCCGGCTCCTCGTCATGCGCGAGAGTTTGTTGTTCCTTCGACTTTCCAGCTCTCCAGCGCTCTCCCGCCGGCGCGCCCTCCGATGGGCGCTCCGGCCTCCCCGGGCGGCCCAGGCCCTCAGCAGACGCGTCTGCGGCCAGATGGGGGTCGAGGGTGGACGGCCGAGCGTCCAGGGCCACAGCCCCCGTCTCCCCGAGAGGACCCCGCTGTCCCCCTACCCGCATCCCTGGCGTCGAGGGTCGCAGCGCCGGCGCGCTGGCCGCGTTTCCGTCCACACAAAGCTCTCCTTGTGAGCCGGGTGATCCGCCGGGTCGCTGCCTTCCCCTGTCCCCACCCGCGTCGGCGCCTTCAGGCCCTTTTTGTTGTTAATTGTTTTTCTGTGTTAATTGCAGGGAGCCAGGGGGCGTCGCTCGGGGAGTGGGGAGAGGGTCTGGCCCGGGGTGCCCTCACACGTCTCGACTGGCTCGGGCGCCCCCCACCCCCACCCCGGCCCAGACGGTGGCCCACCGGGCCCCAGAGGAAGCTGCGTGGGAGTTGTCTGAGGAGGTTTTTCCTCTCTCTCTCTTATTTTGGGGTGAAGGTGGGAGACGGATTTAATGAGCTTCTTATTTTGGGCCATCTCAACCCACTCAGCCTGGCAAGGGCCTGGGTGCGGTCGGGAGGGGCCAGGAAGGGCCCCAGAAGGGGGATGGGATCTGGGTTTGGCTTCTCCGCCCTGGTCCCACCCCGGAGGAAACTCTTTGGAAAGAATACTCTCTTCTCTCTCTGTCCCTGAAGGGGTCTGGGGCCAACTGGAAAAGTATGGCCCCAGGAATGGGGGTGGAAGACGAAACGTGGAGTGCTCAGACACCAGGGAGAGTAAAAACCTGCCCTAGTGCTGGAGGCTGAGCCTGACTCTCGGGGAGGAGTCGTCTTCTTCCCAGGCCTAGAGTCCTCCTCTGAGACCTGAAAGGGAGCGCCCCTAAGAAAACGAGCCTGGGCATCTGGGGAGCTGCCCACAGCCAACTTCACTGCCTTGCCTTTTTTCCCTCCCCTGCTCTGCTGGGTCCCCCAGGGGAGGGGCGGCAGCCCTGGCTCCGTTTTAAGTGGGTCATGGGCGGTCCCAGTGCCAGAACCACCATTTGCTTCTGGGCCCTGGAAGGGAGGGAGGAGCAGCCCCAGAGGCTAGGATCCAGGGCCTACTGCAGAGCTGGAGGTCCCCCCACCCTCCACTGGACTCCTAAGCCAAGGTGGGAGGTGTTCCGTTGACTTTCTCCTAGGGGATACCTTGCATCTCTCTCATTCACAAAGACAGAGCCAACCAGCTGAGTTCTTTGACCCAACATAGTTGCTTTTTACTCCAGACCAATGTGGAGGGAAAGCTGGGGTGGTGCAGGCCTCATGCAGCTGGGTCCCTCCCACCAGGCCTCCAGAGTCCTGCACCAGCTCCAGGACAGCCCTCTCCTCCCTATGGCCCGTCTGGCGCTGAGCCCTTCCTCCCCCCCAGCCGCAGACACAAGAGTCCTCTCTTCTGTGGTTTCGACCTCATAGTCTCTGTGAGGAGAGAAACTTGCCTAGGCCTGGTGGGAGGAGAGGGATGGGGGCACTTCCTTTCCAGGCCTTGCAGCTCTCTTGACTCCAGGGAAGTCTTTCACTTGACTGAGCCTTCATTTTTCTCCCTAGGGTATGGGGTGGAGGTTGTGGGTATGAATATTTAGACCCGCCTAGCTTCTTGAAAGACTCCAGAGGGGATTTCCCCTAGAGCTCCTGGATGTGGATTCTCCCCATCTCTGTGCTGCCCTCCCTTCTGTCGTTCTGCTTTAGGTGAATTCTCTCAGCTTTGCTCTCTGAGGGTTGAGGGGGCCTGGCCTCAGTCCTCCTGCCTTCCAGCATCAGAAGTAGACCAGTCCTGTCCTTCCCCAAGTCCTGAAGCAGCTGCTCCCCAACCAAGGGTCATAAGCCTGGGGTGTATTTATCCTGCAGGTGAGGCTAGGGGCAAAAGACGTTTCCTGCATATTTAGGCACAGGCCACAGCAGGCCTCCCCAGGCACTGGCTGTAGCATCAGCCAGAACAGGTCAAGGCAAGCCTGCAGCTCCCTGAGAGCAGCCCGGGACTGGCGTGCCCTGCTTGGCTCCCCTCTGGTATACCAGAGGTTAAATGTCACTCCTTCCTCTACCCCTGAAGAGGGGCTCTCAGAGCCTCAGAGCTAGGTGGTGCTAGGGTTGTTCTAGCCAAGACTGTTGGCTGGGAAAAGGCTGGGTTGTTTACGTCTCGGGTTCTAGCTCCCATCAGCCTTGGGGGATCACTTCCCAGAACCATGTTGCAATTCTTGCCCCTGTGGGCTCAGGTCCCCAGTCAGCTGCTCTTGAGTCACCCCCAGTCCCCATGCAAGACTACTGCCCCATCACCAGGGCCTGAGCCAGAGGTGAAGGGCCATGTGGCAGTCCATACTGATGACCTTGGATAGGAGATGCAGCACCCAACAGCAGCCTCCCCCATCTCCCCTCCAAGGTCCCGTCCTGGGCAACCTACAGCCCCTTCCCGAACTCCCTAAGAAAGCAAAACTGGAGCAGGGACTAGAGCGATCTGGGTGGTGTCTTCTCCCCATAAAAGAATCCAAGCATCTTCATATTTCATATATAACTTGGCTTGTTTTACTTTTTTGTTTTGTTTTGTTTTGTTTTGAGAGAGAGTCTTGCTCTGTCACCCAGGCTGAGTGCAGCGGCGCAATCCTTGGCCTCCCAGGTTCAGCGATTCTCCTACCTCAGCTTCCTGAGTAGCTGGGATTACAGGTGCCCACCACCATGCTTGGCTGATTTTTGTATTTTTAGTAGAGACAGAGTTTCGCCATGTTGGCTAGGCTGGTCTCAAACTCCTGACCTCAGGTGATCTGACCGCCTCGGCCTCCCAAACTGTTAGGATTACAGGCATCAGCCACCACACCCAGCCTGGCTTGTTTTACTTTGAGGCTTTAAGAAAATACTCCATCGTCGTTACAATAAAGGCTGACTTTCTCCTCAACAGGGCTTTGCAGTGTGTGAACCTTTTAATCAAACACCAAAAACCTAACATTAATTTAAGGCGATATGCCGCCTTTATATTATGACCAATTCACAACATACCTGAAATAAAATACAGTCACCAAGTGTCCTCCACCCCTATCTCCCACTTCCTCTGCTGAGAATCCTTTTTTCTTCTTTTTTTTTTTTTTTTGAGACGGAGTCTCGCTCTGTCACCCAGGCTGGAGTGCAGTGGCGCAATCTCGGCTCACTGCAAGCTCCACCTCCTGGGTTCATGCCATTCTCCTGCCTCAGCTTCCCGAGTAGCTGGGAGTACAGGCGCCTGCCACCACGCCCGGCTAATTTTTTTTTGTATTTTTAATAGAGACGGGATTTCATTGTGTAAGCCAGGATGGTCTCCATCTCCTGACCTCATGATCCACCTGCCTTGGCTTCCCAAAGTGCTGGGATTACAGGTGTGAGCCACTGTGCCCGGCCTCTGCTAAGAATCTTAAATAGGCCTTTAGGTTCTAAGCCACAGGTCAGATGCTGCTTGGATAAGGACAGTGACAGGATCCTGGCTCCAGCTGAATCACACCTCTTACCACATCCCAAGTTCCTAGTTTCCCCTTGTAGTGGCCAGCCTTAGCTCTAGCTCTTTTTCTGCCCTCCTTTCTAAAAAGATCTCAGCTGTGAAGGTCCCGGGGACATGGCACTCCCATCCCAGGAGGGTCTCATGTCAAACCCAATAGTAGAGCTCACTCAGCCTGTCAAGACCCCTCCCCACCCATCATGGGCATAGCCCATTCCCAGGTGGAACATGCTATATCTGCAAGAACACTGACATGAAGGAGAAAAGTGCTAGAAGGAATCACAGCTCTGAGAAGACATCTCAGAACTCCATTAAACTACCAAGGCTCTCTCTCATTTTCAAGAGAGCTACAGCCAAAAGCCTGTTTGGGCCCATAGCCCCGAGGGGACAAGCCCTACTGGGGCCTGGACCAGAGATCAGGTCTAGCCTGGGAGTTCCTCCAGACCTGCTGGCGGAGCCAAGCTGGGAACCCACTGCCCTTTCCTCACCAAGCCAAGGCTGTATGCTGGGCATTGTGGGGGAGGTAGAGGCACCCATCGACCAGGTGGGGATGCTCTAAGCCATACCCCTTTCCCTACAGGCCTGGCTACAGCAGTATGGCTACCTGCCTCCCGGGGACCTACGTACCCACACGCAGCGCTCACCCCAGTCACTCTCAGCGGCCATCGCTGCCATGCAGAAGTTTTACGGCTTGCAAGTAACAGGCAAAGCTGATGCAGACACCATGAAGTAAGTGCTAGACCCTGGCAGGAGTTCTGCCTAGCACCCACTGACAATGCCAGCGCCAGAGATGTTCCTACCTGAATGCCTGGCTTGTGCCCCCCCATACCTCATCCCCACATGCTGATCCTGACCCTCTCATTTTCACCCTGACCTCATAACCTTGGCCTTTCCCCACATTGACACACAGCAAGTCTCACCTAACACTGACGCTGGAGACCTTTCTCTTTCATACATTGCACTGACCCCAATCCTCACACCCAAACCCACTCCAGGGCCATGAGGCGCCCCCGATGTGGTGTTCCAGACAAGTTTGGGGCTGAGATCAAGGCCAATGTTCGAAGGAAGCGCTATGCCATCCAGGGTCTCAAATGGCAATATAATGAAATCACTTTCTGGTGAGTCCAGCAGGCAAGCAACCTTTCTCACATCTTGTAATTATTCCCTACCCACTGTGCTTATGCAGAGACTCAGAGACCTCCTGCCCTACTCCCCTCAGTTCCTGGGAAGCATCCCTGGGAGTGGGGAGGAAAATGGCTCTCATCCTGGAAAGAGGTGTAGCCATCAAGGGTGTACCCCAGTGCCAGAGAGCCAAAGCCTGAGGATCCCTTGTTCTTGAGACAGAGGCATCGTGCATGAGGTAGCAGGAAGAGCTGAGTCAGGCAGAGGTGGCTGGGCAGCACAGTCAGAGCTGGGAGAGTGCAGGGAAGGAGAATGTTGCCCCTCGTTATCCTAACACACCCCATCCTCTCCCCACGTGGCTGGACCTCAGCATCCAGAATTACACCCCCAAGGTGGGCGAGTATGCCACATACGAGGCCATTCGCAAGGCATTCCGCGTGTGGGAGAGTGCCACACCACTGCGCTTCCGCGAGGTGCCTTATGCCTACATCCGTGAGGGCCATGAGAAGCAGGCCGACATCATGATCTTCTTTGCCGAGGGCTTCCATGGTGACAGCACGCCCTTCGATGGTGAGGGCGGCTTCCTGGCCCATGCCTACTTCCCAGGCCCCAACATTGGAGGGGACACCCACTTTGACTCTGCCGAGCCTTGGACTGTCGGGAATGAGGATCTGAATGGTGAGCCAAGTATCCCTGGGACTTACTCTGGAAAAAGCCAACAGTCATTTGTAGGGGTGATTCCCCTCCCTCCTTCCAAAATCTCGGGGCTAGAAGGGACCACAAAGACCTTCTGGTCTAACTGCTGACAAAAGCAGGAGTCCTGTTTGAGCTATTTACATCTGGTCCCTCCTCTCACCCACTGACTGGCTTTCCAGTCAAAGACTTCAAAGCATCCTTATCACCCACTTTTCCAAATTGATGTCATGTCTAGCTCCTGGGAGAAACGGGACTAGAGAGGGCCTTGGCTTCCCTTAACACAGGTCTTTCTGGGATGGGGGTCCTGCTTCCAAGCACTGTCTCACCTCCACCCAGAGGAGCTTTGCTTAAATGCCAGATTAAAAAGCTGGACCTCAGAATTTGGTCACTTTGGATTGAAAACATGGGCAGCAGGCTTGGGGGTGAAACCAAAGCTGCTGGTGGGGAAGCAGGGAGGCTGAGGGAAGGGACTCAGGCTGCTATCATCACTGTCCCCATCCTTCCAGGAAATGACATCTTCCTGGTGGCTGTGCACGAGCTGGGCCATGCCCTGGGGCTCGAGCATTCCAGTGACCCCTCGGCCATCATGGCACCGTTTTACCAGTGGATGGACACAGAGAACTTTGTGCTGCCTGATGATGACCGCCGGGGCATCCAGCAACTTTATGGTGAGTAATCTACACCCACGCCTGCTCCCTCCTCTGCTCCTTCCTCTGCTCCTTGTCCCCTCCTGGTCTACGCATTTCCCCTGTTTCATGCCGTGCAGTGTCTGCACCGCCTCCTGCCAACCCGACGTTGCCTCTATCAGCTCCACTTTGGAGCCCACCTTTTCTGTCGCCTCCCAGTTGGTTGCTTCAGCCTCCCCTAGAAGCCCATCCACACCTTTCCAAGGGTACTGTCTGCCCATCTGTCTGTCCTTCCCTCCCCTCTCTCCTCCTAAGTCTGAAATGCCCCTCGTGTTTTCTGCCCCAGGGAGTGAGTCAGGGTTCCCCACCAAGATGCCCCCTCAACCCAGGACTACCTCCCGGCCTTCTGTTCCTGATAAGCCCAAAAACCCCACCTACGGACCCAACATCTGTGATGGGAACTTTGACACCGTGGCCATGCTCCGAGGGGAGATGTTTGTCTTCAAGGTGAGAAGAAGAGGTGGGCTGGTTTGGAAGACAAAAGGGTTCTATGGGCCGGGCGTGGTGGCTCATGCCTGTAATCCTAGAACTTTGAGAGGCCAAGGCAGGCGGATCTCCTGAGGTCGGGAGTTCGAGACCAGGCTGGTCAACATAGTGAAACCCCATCTCTACTAAAACTACAAAAAATTTGCTGAGTGTGGTGGTGGGTGCCTGTAATCCCAGCTACTTGGGAGGCTAAGGCAGGAGAATCGTGCGAACCTGGGAGGCAGAGGTTGCAGAGAGCCGAGATAGGGCCATTGCACTCCAGCCTGGACAACAGTGCGAGACTCCATCTCAAAAGAAAAGGAGGGGGGCTCTGTGGTAGGGCAGCTGGGTGGAAGTGACAACAGCTGGCCTGAAAACTAAAATTGAGGAACAAAAAGCAGTAGGGGAGCTTTGGGGACTGAGCCAGAGATCTAGGCCGCAAGACGTAATGGACTCTTCCTGCATTGACTGACTTCCAGGAGCGCTGGTTCTGGCGGGTGAGGAACAACCAAGTGATGGATGGATACCCAATGCCCATTGGCCAGTTCTGGCGGGGCCTGCCTGCGTCCATCAACACTGCCTATGAGAGGAAGGATGGCAAATTTGTATTCTTCAAAGGTAACCAGGCACTCCACTTTAGTCTTTGGGAGTGAGGAAGGTCTCCCTAGAGGAGCTGATTTCCTCTAAAGTCCCTAGAGCCTACGTTGAACCCAGATGCTGCCCTCCTGTCCTCCCCAGGAGACAAGCATTGGGTGTTTGATGAGGCGTCCCTGGAACCTGGCTACCCCAAGCACATTAAGGAGCTGGGCCGAGGGCTGCCTACCGACAAGATTGATGCTGCTCTCTTCTGGATGCCCAATGGAAAGACCTACTTCTTCCGTGGAAACAAGTAAGACCTCAACCCCTTAGCCCCAGGTCTTCCTCAGAAACCACCACCACCCCAAATTCCCTCAGTTCTGGAGAAAGACGCACTTTACCCCCAAGATGCTTCCTTGGAGAAGGAGCTGGCTGAGCCTCTGCTGTTGCCTAGAAATGGGCAGCCTCCTTTGGGCACCGTGTGAGTGGGATGTGACCGGGTCATTTCAGACCTGGTCATTTGGCACCTCCTGCCTCCAGCACTGTGCCTCCGCCCCAGCAGCCAGGCACTGTCATTAGGGCTGCTAGTGGCTCCTTGCAGCCTGGACCCTCCCTTCCACCCCCACCTTCCGCTGCTTTCAGCAGCAGGCCCTCATTACTCAAAACCCCTGTCCCCACCCTGTCCGCAGCTATCCTTTGCCCACTGGTGGATTCGATCTGGGTCTTGCTGCCTTCTGAGGACATGCCCAGTGTCTGCCACTGCCCTTCCTTTCCCCTTCCCCAGGTACTACCGTTTCAACGAGGAGCTCAGGGCAGTGGATAGCGAGTACCCCAAGAACATCAAAGTCTGGGAAGGGATCCCTGAGTCTCCCAGAGGGTCATTCATGGGCAGCGATGAAGGTGAGAGGGGCAAGGGAAGGTGTCGCTGAGAGAAGGATGGGAATAGGGAGTTGAGGAAGAGTGGGAGGGAAGCCTGAGGGAGTGCTGTGTGGGAAACAATGGCGATGATAATACCACACACCAGGCGCTGGGCTAGGTCCTTCCACATGTGGTACCCATTCATCCCCACCACCTTCCAACCCGGTCCTATCGGCACCCCCATTTTACAGCTGAGGAAGCTGATGCTCAGGAAGGTGGAGGGGAACTCAGCTGCCCTCACATTAACAGAGCTTCCCTCGCTCCTCTCCTCTCTTTGGGTCTTCCCTTCCTTACCACCTTCTGATTCACCCCCTGCAGTCTTCACTTACTTCTACAAGGGGAACAAATACTGGAAATTCAACAACCAGAAGCTGAAGGTAGAACCGGGCTACCCCAAGTCAGCCCTGCGGGACTGGATGGGCTGCCCATCAGGAGGCCGGCCGGATGAGGGGACTGAGGAGGAGACGGAGGTGATCATCATTGAGGTGGACGAGGAGGGCGGCGGGGCGGTGAGCGCGGCTGCCGTGGTACTGCCCGTGCTGCTGCTGCTCCTGGTGCTGGCGGTGGGCCTTGCAGTCTTCTTCTTCAGACGCCATGGGACCCCCAGGCGACTGCTCTACTGCCAGCGTTCCCTGCTGGACAAGGTCTGACGCCCACCGCCGGCCCGCCCACTCCTACCACAAGGACTTGGCCTCTGAAGGCCAGTGGCAGCAGGTGGTGGTGGGTGGGCTGCCCCCACCGTCCCGAGCCCCCTCCCCACAGCCTCCTTGCTTCTCTTTGTCCCCTGGCTGGCCTCCCTCACCCTGACCACCTCCCTCCCTGCTGCCCCGGCATTGCATCTTCCCTAGATGGCTCCCATGAGGGCTGACTGGGAGGGTGGCCCTTTCCAGCCTCTGCCCCTCAGCGGAACCCTGTAGTTTTGTGTCTGTCCAGCCCCATCTGAATGTGTTGGGGGCTCTGCACTTGAAGGCAGGACCCTCAGACCTCGCTGGTAAAGGTCAAATGGGGTCATCTGCTCCTTTTCCATCCCCTGACATACCTTAACCTCTGAACTCTGACCTCAGGAGGCTCTGGGCACTCCAGCCCTGAAAGCCCCAGGTGTACCCAATTGGCAGCCTCTCACTACTCTTTCTGGCTAAAAGGAATCTAATCTTGTTGGGGGTAGAGACCCTGAGACAGTGTGCGGGGGTGGGGACTGCCCAGCCACCCTAAGACCTTGGGAGGAAAACTCAGAGAGGGTCTTCCTTGCTTAGTCAGTCAAGTTCCTCGGAGATCTGCCTCTGCCTCACCTACCCCAGGGAACTTCCAAGGAAGGAGCCTGAGCCGTTGGGGACTAAAGGGACAGAAGAAACCCTTAGCAGCCCTATGCCTCTCGAATGTTAGCCTTGGATGGGGCTTTCACAGTTAGAAAAGCTGAAACCAGGGGTGCAGCTGTCAGGTAGAGTGGGGCCAGCGGGAGAGGCCCGGGTCAGAGCCCTGGGGGTGAGCCTGAAGGCCACAGAGAAAGAACGTTGCCCAAACTCAGGCAGCTGGGGCTGAGGCCCGAAGGCAGAGCAGCCAGAGAGGGCAGGATGGGCCCAAAAAGGAAAATGAGGACGTGCAGCAGCATTGGAAGGCTGGGGCCGGGCAGGCCAGGCCAAGCAGGGGCCACAGGGTGGGCTGTGGAGCTCTCAGGAAGGGCCCTGAGGAAGGCACACTTGCTCCTTCTGGTCCCTGTCCTTGCTGCCCAGGCAGCATGGAGGGGAAGGGTGGGGCAGCCCAGAGAAAGGAGCAGAGAAGGCACACAAACGAGGAATGAGGGGCTTCATGAGAGGCCACAGGGCCTGGCTGGCCGCGCTGTCCCGGCCTGCTCACCACCTCAGTGAGGGGCAGGAGCTGGGGCTCGCTTAGGCTGGGCCCACGCTTCCCTGGTGCCAGCACCCCTCAAGCCTGTCTCACCAGTGGCCTGCCCTCTCACAGCCCCACCCACCCAGCCCACCCATTGAAGTCTCCTTGGGCCACCAAAGGTGGTGGCCATGGTACCGGGGACTTGGGAGAGTGAGACCCAGTGGAGGGAGCAAGAGGAGAGGGATGTCAGGGGGGGTGGGGCACAGGGTGGGGGAAATGGGGTGAACGGTGCTGGCAGTTCGGCTAGATTTCTGTCTTGTTCGTTTTTTTGTTTTGTTTAATGTATATTTTTATTATAATTATTATATATGAATTCCATTCAAATCGTTTCTTTTTGTTAACAAGGGGCATGGGGAGGGGTGGGGGTGGGGGGGCAGAGGCGTCTGACCCCAGGAACCTGCAGGGCGGGGCTGGGTCGGTGCCCTCTAAGGACAATTTTGACCTTGTTCAACCTTCCACAAAGAATAAATTGTGTTTCACATTCCTTGTGTGGCTGAGCTCTGTAGAGGGTGATGGGCTGTGGGTGAAAGGAGCTGGATGAGGCAAGGGCACGAGTCATGAGCAGCGTTTTCCATGAGGTGGGGCTTTGGCATTTTTCATAAAGTAGTATGTTTATTCTTAGTGGACTAAAGGGATTCAGGGGCCAGAGTTGGGGAGCAGGGCATACCCATAGGGGGCAGTGGGGTGACTGACAGAGCTCAGCTGCTCTCCCACCACCTGGCTTAAAAGGCTGCCTTGAGCCCCAAGGCTCAGAGACAAGAGGAAGTGGTCAAGCTGAGGCCACTTGGAAAATCTTCCTAAATTGCATTACCCTGTCCTGTGACCCACCCGCAGACCCTCTGTTTCCTCATGCGTCTCTTCCAGAGGCAGGGGGAGTCCCATGATCATATTCAGCCTTGGGCTCACTGGCATGTCCTTCCCAGCCCTCAGGACCTAAGAAGTCTCTTCCAGGCCTGGGGCTCTGCTGCTGAGACAGAAGGAAACAAGGGAGAAAGAGAGATAGGTGTTGCTGCTGGGCCTATTAGGAGCAGCCTGTCTCTGGCCAAACAGAGATCTCATCCTAATTGTCCGGAAGAACCAGGATGGTCAGGTTGGAAGGGCAGAATAACAAGGCTTTGCTTCCTCTTTCCTTAGAAACTCCTGCCCCAGACAGGGTTCCCAGGCTATCCACCCACCCTTCCTCTGAAACCAGCCTGGAGGGAGGAATCAGCCCAGTGCTGAGTCAGCTCAGCTGGAGGAGAGCAGCCCCTTTTTTTCACCCCCCTTCCCTTCCTGCCTCCACCCAGCCCACCCTGGGCTCCAGCCCAGACTCCCTCCACCGCCTGCCTTGCAGAGTCCTGGCCCCATCATGCCAGTCAGTCTATCCAGCTGCTATTCAGGGCTGGTTAGTGTGATTGCTTTGGCAGAAGGGGTACCCCACCTTCCTGTCTGCCAGGAACCCTGACCCTACGCCTGGCCTCCTGCACCTCCCCTGCCAACAACTGTTTGGCAGAGTCTGTGTGTCTCGGTGGAATTGGACACCACCTCCGAACCACCCTTACCAGAGGGGATGGGGACCTTGACAAGGTGGCAGGGGAAGTCAGGGGCATCTGAGGGTGGTAGGGTCTGTGCGGGTGGCAAGGAACTCAAAGATGAGCTCATGGCCCCTTTGTGTTTTTGTGGTCCACATCTGGAGGCAATTACAGATGTTATCCAGTGGGAGTTTTGCAAAACACAGCTGGAGCCAGTGGAGGAGCCTGGGGAGGGGGGACTGCCAGAGAGAAGAGGAGGGGGAGCCTAGGGCTCCCGCGCTGGAGTGCGGTTTCCCCATCACGAGGAAATTGTTTGGCCCTGATTCTGGAATCACAAGATGCTCTCTGGAGCCAAGGGGGAGAGATGGGAATGGAGGACCAGAGACAAAGGGGGAAGAGGTAGAAGATGGGCTTATAAAATCCCCCACTGCTAAATTTGACTGGTTTAAAAAAAACAAAAAACAAAAATTAAAACAAGCAGAGAGAATTTCAGGGTGGAGACGCAGGGTCCCGTGCTTCTGACGTGCCTGGGCCTGCCTGATCCACCCCAGTGAGGCTGCCCAGGGACCCTGGGAGGTGCCTTAGTGATCACAAGGTCCCACTGAGTGAACCTCCAGGTCAGGCTGGGGTGAGGGGAGAGCAGAGGGCCCTGTGGCTTCCAAAAGACCTGCAAACTCTGCTTTCACTGGCCCTACCCCGATTTGTCCGTTGGGCCTGACCCAGTTTCTATGGTTCCAAGTTCCTTTATTCGAAAGCAGCACATGTGAGTTGGAGCAGCCAGGAGGGAGCCAAGGGGAATCTTCAAGGAGGTTTGGGCAGAACCCAGGAAAGTTGGTGCTAAGGAGACGCTGGACTGGGGGCAAGGGCTGAAGAGGAGCAGCACTCTGCCCACGACTGCACCCCACACATTTGGAGGGGGGCCACGGACTCCCTTGTCATCACCTCCCTTTCTCCAGGGCTCCTGGCACCAGCTGGGCCCATGACTGCAGGGCTGCCAGCCAGGCTCTGGGTCAGCGGGAAGGGAAGGGAAGATCTAAGAGGAGCTGGGTCCTCTAGAGGAGGGAGGACTGGGCAGAGAGACACCCCCACACCCCTCCAGACCCCAAAGCACAATCTGGCTAGCTCTGCTGGTCCTTCACTGTCCCTCCCCCAGGGCCCCTTCTCCCCACTATCTGACAGATTTTCCAGTGGTCTCTTTCCCCTCTGTATCCCTCCTTCCCTTCCAGCAATGGTGAAACTAACATTTGCTGAGCTCCTTACAACACACAATGACACAGGCACTAATATTGTCCCCGTTTTACAAATAAGGGAACTGAGACCCAGAAAGATAAATGACTTGATCAAGGTCACAGGTTGTTAGTCCAAATTTAAAACCCAGATCTTTCCAATTTACTTATTTATGTTTCTATACTGGCAGATCCCGGCAATCTCTTGGTGTCTCTCCCAGCATGGACCCTGGGTAGCTGGGCGTCTTCACGGCAGTGTGTGTTCTGGGGATCTGTCAACACATATATATTTGCTTATTGTGTTTGTTGTTGTTGTTGTTGTTGTTGTTGTTTTGAGATGGAGTTTCACTCTTGTTGCCCAGGTTGGAGTGCAATGGCGCAATCTCGGCTCACTGCAACCTGTGCCTCCCAGGTTCAAGTGATTCTCCTGCCTCAGCCTCCCAAGTAGCTGGGATTACAGGCATGCGCCACCACACCCAGCTAATTTTGTATTTTTAGTAGAGACGGGGTTTCTCCATGTTGGTCAGGCTGGTCTCAAACTCCCAACCTCAGGCCGCCCACCTCGGCCTCCCAAAGTGTTGGGATTACAGGCGTGAGCCACCATGCCCAGCTGTATTTGCTTATTGTGCAGCAATATTATGGGGGGTAGGAGTGCAGAGGGAAAAGGACCCCACTTTGCCAGCCCATTGCCTCCCTTCTTGAGAGAAGGAAGGTGGCACCAAGACTCAGAAGCCAAAGGGATGGAATAAGACAATGGCAGCAGCTAAGGGAAGGGTGGGATTGGTGAATGTTTGTGTTCGAGGGCATCGGGGGAGGGCGGAGGGCTTCAGCGGTGGTACCCATTCCCAAAGGCCCCAAGGAAACCCCAGCCAAGACTGCTCCATCGTCCTGCGGTTCCTGTACCCGTTTCCTACCTACCATCCCAAATCTGAACACACTTCTTTTAAAAGCTCAAGTCTGCACACCTAGCCCCAGCCTTGGGGGTTTCTGCCCTCTTCGCTCAGTCTTGTGAAAGTAGGGAGACCAGAGGCCGCCTGCAAGGGGCTAGGCAGCCAGGGCCTGGAAGCGAGGCAGGCCTGACTGGCCAGAAGCCACCTTCCAAATGAGCTCACACACATATTTTCCACCCTGGCCCAGGGCCGATGGCTCAGCTTCTTCCAGGCCAGCCTTCCCCAGCCAGGCCCAGCCCCCTCTGTCCTACCCTGCCACCAGTCCTGGCCCTAGGGGCTCCAAAGCAAGATCACTGGTAGCCCTCTGGCCAGGGCAGTCACTGGCATCCCCAAGGAGCAGCTTCCTCTGCCTCCATGCTGAGGCCATTTGCCCCCAGAGTCCCGTATTCCTTTGTGACTTAGAGAAGAAGGAGACCAGCTCCCTGCCTCCAAAGACCCACACCTGGGTAGGGAGGGATGTTAGAGGTGACAGAAGAGGCAGTGGAAGTAGTGAATGGGCGGAAGGGCTTCCTTTGAGTGCCCGAAGTAGCTCATTGACTCAGGGACCAGCCAGGTCTGGGAGCTGCCTCATCACGGGTTACATCCTGCTCACTCACTCAATTTCCTGCTAGGGCCACTTCTCTGACTTGGAGCAGGATGGGGTCTGGGTGAGGCAAGGCCAGGCTGACCACAAAGCTGAGAAAAAACACTGGCGTGTCAGAAAGCCTAGTGAATTCATACACATGCAACAGGCTCCATTTCACTTTGGTTTGTCAAAGACATCACTCATTGCCCAGCTTCCAGACATGTAGCACCAGGCCAGAGAGCAGGATCAATTCCCCAAAACGCTCTCTCACCTGCTCAGCACCTCACTCTGTGCTAGGAGTATGGCTGCCCTGACTGTATTTACTGGATCCAGTTATGTCCCCTGGAGTTCTGTGAGTTAGTATATTCAGACATGGTAGACAACTCTTCCCATTCTGGAGTCCAAGGTGATGGCCACTGTGAGTAGATCACACCATGTTGATCTCTCATACCAGGTGATGGTATAGTTCTGTCAAGGAATTACTATAATTTATAATACCAACCCTATCACAGCCACTGGAAAACAGGTTCTAGCCTCAATTTTCTTTCAAAAGGGTAAAATAGTGCTAGACACACAGGAGGCACTCAATAAAAGTTTGTTGAATTACCAGTGGTAGTTGTGATTACATAAGTATTGTATACATATGTACATATTATGAACACATAAGTAGTGAATATGTAACTCAAATCATTGAGCTGAACACTTAAACTTAGTGCACTTTGTGAACTTCATGGTATATATATATACACACACACACACACATATATTTGTGTGTGAGACAGAGTCTCCCCCTGTCGCCCACGCTGGAGTGCAATGGTGCAATCTCAGCTCACTGCAATCTCCGCCTCCCGGGTTCAAACGATTCTCCTGTCTCAGCCTCCCATGTAGCTGGGATTACAGGCGCCTGCCACCACGCCCAGCTAATTTTTTTTTTTTTTTTTTTTTTTTTGTATTTTTAGTAGAAACGGGCTTTCACCACGTTGGCCAGGCAGGTCTCAAACTCCTGATCTCGTGATCCACCTGCCTCAGTCTCCCAAAGTGCTGGGATTACAGGCGTGGGCCACCGCGCCTGGCCTTTCATGGTGTATTTTACCTTACTTATTTATTTTTTTCAGATTAGTCAAGTGCAGTAGTGAGAAGGGGGATAAGAACAGAACAGGGAGTTTGATCTGTAACTGACTGTGAGCAATCTGTTGAGATAACACATTATCTTCAGACCAACCATTACCTCAATCTTTAAAAGGTTTTAAAAAAGAAAAATATATTGAGGTAAAGAGGTTTATACCCCCAGAACTCCCTACTTTGTCCTTGTCGGCCCCATTCCCTCCCGCTTAGGTGTCAACTCTCCACTTCCTGCCTGCCCTTAATCTGGGAGTGGCTGGTATCAGGTTGTGTTGACCCAACTCTTCTGGAAATACCCAGACTTCGGGCTGCACTCTCAGCCCAGCCCACACCTAGACTCTGACCTGGAGGGCCCAGCCAGGAGGCCTCTCTTCCCTATATCCCTCTAAGCTCTATGTCAGATTCCCCAGACTCTCCTCCGCTTTGCTGGCCTGTGCTCCAGAGGTCTCCCCACCTCATCCCTACAAGATTGCATGTAGGATCTGAGTGGAGGAAAGCTGGGTAAGGGACTTAGAGGAACACATCCCGCTCTTTATGGCTGTGCCCACTCCATGTACAAGACCTGCGGGGCAGGGTTTGCAGGGTGGTAGCGCCCCCTTGTGCTGGGTGTTGGGACTGCAAACAGAACCCAGGGAATTGAGACGGGGAGGCAAAGCTAGTCCCACCAGGGCCGCGGGTACTACTAGCCTGTCCCATCCCCTGTTCCACTTTCTATGTCTCCATCCTGGACACCTGTACTTAAAGGGGTGGGACTCTGGGCGAGACGGGCAGACAAGCCGCTCTTAGCTTTCCAGCTGCGGAGGGAAACGTCAGAGTTTCCGTCTGCCGTCCCTGTGTGGAGGTTGGTGGGCAGCCCTCACCAACTCCAGGAAAGGAGAGGGAGTCGGGGGGTGGTGGGTGGTACAGGACAGATGATCCGCGGGGGAAGGAAGGTTGGCACTTCTGTGCCCTCTCCTTGGAGCGCCTCCGAGTTGTCACACTGCCCCCCTGTGGTCGCCTCAGACACGAATCACTCCAGGATGCCTGTCTCCGGGGTCCCAGGGTAAGAGTCCAGGTGAGACTCTGCACTCCCGGACTGCAGAATGCTATCACAGAACTCCCTCTGACCAAGACAAGCAGGGCTCTGTGTCCCCTTTATCTAAGAGTGGGACATTTCTGTGCCAATTCCCTGAGGCTTTGGATATAACACCCACGCCTCTTGAGGGAACTCTAACCTGGACCCATGCCCCTGTCCTCATCCCCACCCTGGGGCCATGAGAATCCTTTGGTCTCAGCCTGACATTTATAAAGGCCCTCAAATTTCTAATTTTGTAGTTTAAAAAATTGATGTCCGTTCTTGTTAATAGTACTTTATGGCTGTGTTGTTTGTACCAAGTTTTTATTTGTTAAATGTTTAAATATACCAAGTATTCTCAAAACCATCTTAGCATTTCATAGTTGTTGTTGCTGTTGTTGTTATTATTATTTAGACCGAGTCTGGCTCCATCACGCAGGCTGGAGTGCAGTGGCACAATGTCAGCTCATTTGCAACCTCCACCTCCTGGGTTCAAGCGATTCTCCTGCCTCAGCCTCCTGAGTAGCTGGGATTACAGGCACCCGGCATGCTAATTTTTGTATTTTTAGTAAAGATGGGGTTTCACCATGTTGGCTAGGCTGGTCTCAAACTCCTGACCTCAAGTGACCGCCTGACTCGGCCTCCCAAAGTGTTGGGATTACAGGCATAAGCCACTGGGCCCAGCCTTAATTTTTTAATATATCAGAGGCTTAAAAAATGGACATGATTTGAGGTTACGCTCCAATTTCTTTTTATGTGGGGTGTCCCCACCCCACATAAAAAATTGAACTGCGGCTGGGTATGGTGGCTCCCACCTGTAATCCCAGCACTTTGGGAGGCCAAGGTGGATGGATCACCTGAGGTCAAGAGATTGAAACCATCCTGGCCAACATGGTGAAACCCCATCTCTACTAAAAATACAAAAATTGGCTGGGCGTGGTGGCGCGTGCCTGTAGTGCCAGCTACTCAGGAGGCTGTGCCAGGAGAATCACTTGAACCCAGGAGGCGGAGGTTGCAGTGAGCCACGATTGCACCACTGCACAAAAAAAAATTGAACTGCATCTTATTCTCTTTCAAAGCACAAGGAAGCCAGCTCCCAAAACCATATGTAGGCCTTCAGTTCCCTCTCTCCCTTCGAACATAGAAATTTTGTTGGTGGTGTTTTTGTTTTGTTTTTAAGACAGGGTCTCACTCTGTTACTCAAGCTGAGTGCTGTGGCACAATCATGGCTCATTGCAGCCTGAATTTCCTAAACTCAAGCAATTCTGCTGCCTCAGCCTCCTGAGTAGCTGTAACTACAAACATCTACCACCATGCCTGGTCAATTTTTGATTATTTGTAGAGAAGGGGTCTTACTATGTTTCCCAGGCTAGTCTCGAACTTCTGGACTCAACTGATCCTTCCACCTCAGTCTCCCAAAGTGCTGAGATTACAGGAATGAGCCACTATGCCTGGCTGCAAGCAAGTTTTTAAAAGCTATCTAGCTGTCTATATTCCTTCACTGGTCATTTCTTTTTTTTTTTTTTTTTTTGAGATGGAGTCTTGCTCTGTCACATATGCTGGAGTGCAGTGGCGCGATCTCAGCTCACTGCAACCTCCACTTCCTGGGTTCAAGCGATTCTCCTGCCTTAGCCTTCTGAGTAGCTGGGATTACAGGCGCGCACCACCACGCCCAGCCTATTTTTTCGTATCTTTAGTGGAGATGGGATTTCATCATGTTGGTCAGGCTGGTCTCAAACTCCTGACCTGTGATCCACCCACCTCGGCCTCCCAAAGTGCTGGGATTACAGGCATGAGCCACCGCGACTGGCCAATCATTTCTTTTTAACCTAACCTCTACATCTGTATTCCAACCCAGACATTTGCCAAAATTGTTCCATAAAAGCACTTTGTGGACCAGGCGTGGTGACTCACACCTGTAATCCCAGCACTTTGGGAAGCCAAGGTGGGTGGATCACCTGAGGTCAGGAGTTTGAGACCAGCCTGGTCAACACGGTGAAACCCCATCTTGTCTCTACTAAAAATACAAAAATTAACTGGGCATGATGGCGCGTGCCTGTAATACCAGCTACTCAGGAGGCTGAGACAGGAGAATCTCTTGAACCCAAGAGGCGGAGGTTGCAGTGAGCCGAGATCACGCCATTGCACTCCAGCCTGGGCAACAAGAGCAAAACTCCATCTCACCAAAAAAGAAAAAAAAAAAAAGCCTGGCTGGGCACGGTGGCTCACACCTGTAATCCCAGCACTTTGGGAGGCCTATCATGAGGTCAAGAGATCGAGACCATCCTGGCCAACATGGTGAAACCCCATCTCTACTAAAAATGCAAAAATTATCTGGGCGTGGTGGCGTGCACCTCTAGTCCCAGCTACTCGGGAGGCTGAGGCAGGAGAATCGCTTGAACCTGGGAGGCCGAGGTTGCAGTGAGCCCAGATTGTACCACTGCACTCCAGCCTGGCGACAAAGCAAGACAACTTACTTCAATAAGCTCCCTTTGCCCTTGTCTTCTGTGAAGTGAACCATCCTGAAACTCATGAGTCACAGAGTTGTCAAGGAGTACTGATGGCCCCAGACAGGTATCCCTCTATATCAACACTCCCCCTCAGCTTCTGTACCTCAAGCAGGAAGTAGGCTGACTTTATTTGGTCCATTAATTCCAGTTTCTGGCCTTCAGAGTACACAGAATAAACAAATTCTTGTTCTACACTACAGCTTGTCAAATATTTGAATCTGGTTTTCATGTATTCTATCCCTCACTAAAGTTAAGCATTCCAGCCAAGCACAGTGGCTCACTCCTGTAATCCCAGCACGTTGGGAAGCCAAGGTAGGAGGATTGCTTAAGCTCAGGAGTTCGAGCTTAAGGCTCAAACCTGGGCAACATGGTGAAAACCTATCTCTACCAAAAAATACAAGAATTAGTCAGGCATAGTAGCGCGGGGCTGTAGTCCCACCTATTTGGCAGGCTGGGGTGGGAGGATTGCATAAGCCTAGGAGGTAAATGTTGCAGTGAGCCATGATCGTGCCACTGCACTTAAGCCTGGGCAACAGAGTACGAACCTGTCTCAAAAAAAAAAAAAAAAGGTTAAGCTTTCCTTTCCTTTAGTTGAAGAGCCTTTCTAGTTTCATAAACAGCTTATCATATGACATGACTTAGAGACATCTCAACATTCCTGTCACTTTCCTCTGCATTATTTCACTTTACTAATCTTTTACAATGTGGCTTCCAGTACATGGGGAGGCAGTAACATGGAGTGGCTAGGAACAAGGGCTCTGGACTTGTGCAATTCGTGTGTGAATCTAGTCTTTACTACTTATTGTTTGGGACCTTCAGCAAGTTATATATCCTGCTGGAGCTTCAGTTTCCTCACCTTTAACGTGGAGCTAATAATACAAAGGGTAGTTGAGTAGATTAAAAGACATCATCTATGTGATGCCTGTCACTAGTGGTCACTGATTCATTCACTCAAAAAGCATTTATTGAATACCTACTATGTGCTAGACATTGTTTTTGGCACTGAGGACACGGCAGTAAACAAACAGACCCCATCTTCATGGAACGTACATTCTTGTGAGAAGAGCAGGGATACATGTGATAAATTAATAAAACAGTTTATTAGATAGTGCTAAGTGCTAAGGAGAAAAATTAATTGAGGAAGGGAGACAGACATTGTTGGGAGTGTAATTTTGGGCACTGGGGTCAGAGAAGGCCCCACCAAGAACCTGAGGATATGAGGAAACAAACCAAGTGGTTCTCAAGAAGAAGAGCACTCCGAGCAAAAGCAAAAGCAAATGCCAAGACTTTGAGGTGAGTACACGGCTCCCATATTCACACCTTACTGAACAAGGTAGTGTGACTGGAACAGAATGAGCAAGGAAGACAGCAATGGAAGAGGAGATCAGACGGGTCATGGGGTGACATCCCATAAAACCATGTAAGTCATTGTAAAGACTTTGGCTCCTACTCTAACTGAAAGGAAGGAAGACTGCAGCGGCGTAGAGGAAGGACGTGATATTTTAGTACAGTGTAAATACTCATTATTATTATATATTATTATAAATACTCATTATTAGCATATATTAAATAAATATATGTTATTTATTTATTTTTCTTTCTTTTTTTTTTTTTTTTGAGACGGAGTCTCGCTCTGTCGCCCAGGCTGGAGTGCAGTGGCCGGATCTCAGCTCACTGCAAGCTCCGCCTCCCAGGTTCACGCCATTCTCCTGCCTCAGCCTCCCGAGTAGCTGGGACTACAGGCGCCCGCCACCTCGCCCGGCTAGTTTTTTGTATTTCTTAATAGAGATGGGGTTTCACCGTGTTAGCCAGGATGGTCTCGATCTCCTGACCTCGTGATCCGCCCGTCTCGGCCTCCCATAGTGCTGGGATTACAGGCTTGAGCCACCGCGCCCGGCCTATTTTTCTTTTGAGATGGAGTCTTGCTCTGTCACCCATGCTGGAGTGCAGTGGCGCGATCCCCACTCACTACAATCTCTGACCCCCAGGTTCAAGCAGTTCTGCCTCAGCCTCCAGAGTAGCTGGAACTACAGACACATGCCACCACACCAGGCTAATTTTTGACCATGTTGACCAGGCTGGTCTTGAACTCCTGACCTCAGGTGATCTACCTGCCTCGGCCTCCCAACGTGCTGGGATAACAGGCGTGAGCCACCCTGCCTGGCCAGTGACTTATTTATCTAATACAGTCTGGCAGCAGTGACAGTGTGTGACTTCCAAGAGTAATAAGCAATAAAAGACATTATATAAAAATCTGAACTCTAAAATAAAAAATATATTTTGCTGTCTTTTGGATCACTCGTTTTGAAGAAAGCTAGCTGCCATGTTGCAGGACACTCAAGAAGTCCTATAGAGAGGTCCACAGGTAAGGAACTGAGGCCTCCTTGCCAACAGCCAGCATGAACTTGCCAGGCATATGAGTGAGCCGTCTTGGAGGCAGATCCTCCAGCCATGGTCAAACCTTCAGATGATTGCTGTCCTGGCCAACATCTTTTTTTTTTTTTTTTTTTTTTTTTGAGACGGAGTCTCGCTCTGTCACCCAGGCTGGAGTGCGGTGGCCGGATCTCTGCTCACTGCAAGCTCCGCCTCCCGGGTTTACGCCATTCTCCTGGCTCAGCCTCCCGAGTAGCTGGGACTACAGGCGCTCGCCACCTCGCCTGCCTAGTTTTTTGTACTTTTTAGTAGAGACGGGGTTTCACCGTGTTAGCCAGGATAGTCTCGATCTCCTGACCTCGTGATCCGCCCGTCTCGGCCTCCCAAAGTGCTAGGATTACAGGATTGAGCCACCGTGCCCGGCCCCTGGCCAACATCTTGACTGCAACCTAATGAGAGTCCCTGAGCCAGGGTCATCTAGGTAAGTCACTTTCAAATTCCTGACCAATATAAAATGATTACAATAAATGTTTATTTTATATTTTAAGCTGTGAAATTTTGGGATGATTTCTCATTCAGCAATAGATAACTAATAGGTTTGGGCACTAAAAGTGGAGTGCTGCTGTGACAAACCCCTAAAATGTAAGAATGACTTTGAAATTAGGCAAAGGGCAGAAACCGGAAAGACTTTGAGAAGAGTGTTAGTGAAAGTCTAAAATGCCTGGAAGTGACAGTTAGTAGAACCATAGTGGCCTTTTTTTTTTTTTTTTTTTTTTTAAGACAGGGTCTCACTATGTTGCCCAGGCTGAATTCAAATTCCTGGCCTCAACTGATCCTAAGTCACTGAGATTATAGGCACAAGCCACCATACCCAGCCATGATGGCCTTTGAAGTGGTGGCCAGTGAAGACTTAAAGGAAACTGAGGAAAATGTGTTTTGAAACTGTAAGAAAGAGGATTCTCGTTATTCAGCAAGTTTAGCAACTGTAGTTAGTGTGTAGTAACAAGGAAAGTAAAAAATGTAATTAATGAATGGGAAATCTAGCTAAGAGATTTTCAGGGAGAGTGTTGAAGTTAACACCTGGTTTCTTCTTTGCTGCTTATAGTAAAGTATGAGAGAGATAGCTAGGGGAAAAAAAAAAAAAAAACACTTAAAAAGAGCCAGGAGGCCAGGCACAGTGGCTCACACCTGTAATCCCAGCACTTTGGGAGGCCAAGGCGAGCAGATCACAAGGTCAAGAGATCAAGACCATCCTGGCCAACATGGTAAAACCCCGTCCTACTAAAAATACAAAAATTAGCTGGCATGGTGGCGCTCACCTGTAGTCCCAACTACTTGGGAGGCTGAGGCAAGAGAATTGCTTGAACCCAGGAGGCAGATGTTGCCGTGAGCCAAGATCTTGCTATTGCATTCCAGCCTGGCGACAGATTGAGACTCCGTCTCAAAAGGGGAAAAAAAAAAAAAAAAAAAGAGCTAGGAATTGTTGGATTTTAAAATTCTCAGCCTTTGCAGACAGTAAATGATGTTAAATTTTTAAAATAGCTTCTGGGCAAATATCAAATCCTGGGCACTCTCAGGAAAACATGGTATAAAGACAAAGCCAAGATTGAGTGTAACATGCTTTGCTAATATCAGAAGGATCTAAGGTGGTACTCAGGAAACCATTTAGTCTGACAATATGGTTTTTGGGGTTTTTGGTTTTTGGTTTTGGTTTTGGTTTTTTTTTGAGACAGAGTCTCACTCTGTCACTCAGGCGGGAGTGCAGTGGCGTGATCTCGGCTCACTGCAACCTCTGCCTCCTGGGTCCAAACGATTCTCCTGCCTCAGCCTCCCAAGTAGCTGGGACTACAGGAACGCATCACTATGCCTGGCTAATTTTTGTATTTTTAGTAGAGATGGGATTTCACCATGTTGGCCAGGCTGGTGGCCAGACTGGTTTCAAACTCCTGACCTCATGTGATCTACCCACCTCAGCCTCCCAAAGTGCTGGGATTACAGGTGTGAGCCACAGCACCCAGCCTAACAATATAGTTTTTAAGAAACTTAAGAGCCAGGCATGGTGGGTCACACCTGTAATCCCAGAACGCTAGAAGGTCGAGGTTAGAGGATTACTTAAGGCCAGGAATTCAAGACCAGCCTGGACAACATAGCATGGTCCCATCCTACAAAAAAAATTTTTAAATTAGTGGGCGTGGGCCGGGTGCGGTGGTTCCCAGCACTTTGGGAGTCCAAGGCAGGCAGATCACAAGGTGAGGAATTTGTGACCAGCCTGGCCAATATAGTCGAACCCTGTCTCTACTAAAAATCCAAAAAAATTAGCTGGGCATGGTGGCGCATGCCTGTAATCTCAACTACTTGGAAGGCTGAGGCAGGAGAATTGCTTGAACCCAGGTGGTAGAGGTTGCAGTGAGACAAAATCACACCACTGCACTCCAGCCTGAGTAAGAGAGTGAGACTCCATCTCAAAAAAATAAAATAAAATAAAATAGTGGGCATGAAAGTATGCACCTGTAGTCATAGCTACTCAGGAGGATGAGGCAGGAGAATAACTTGAACCCAGGAGTTCTACACTGCAGTGAGCTATGATTGTATTATTGTACTCTAACCTGTGTGACAGACCAAGATCCTGTCTCTAAAAAATTTTAAAAAGAAGCTATGCCTGAGCGCAGTGGGTCATGCCTGTAATCCCAGCACTTCGGGAGGCCGAGACAGGTGGATCACAAGGTCAGGAGTTCGAGACCAGCCTGGCCAATATGATGAAACCCCATCTCTACTAAAAATACAAAAATTAGCCAGGCGTAGTGGCATGTACTGGTAGTCCCAGCTACTCAGGAGGCTGAGGCAGGAGAATCACTTGAACCCAGGAGGCAGAGGTTGAAGTGAGCCAAGATCACACCACTGCACTCCAGCCTGGGTGACAGAGCGAGACTCCATAAAAAAAAAAAAAAAAAGAAGCTTATGAGTGTTGCCCCTCACCAGTCTAAACTGAAGCCTGAGGTAGAAAAGAGTTTATCTCAAAGAGATTTGTAAGTATGACTTTTATCTAATTGAGTGAACCCCAATAAGATTCACTGGAGAGTCACAAAAGTTTTAAGAAAATTGTATTGGCAGAAACGCTACCAGCTTGTATTGAAACAGATAGAGGCAATATATAAGAAGAAGTTTTTGGACCCCCAAACTTTTTTTTTTTGAGGTGGAGTCTCACCTTGTCACCCAGGCTGGAGTGCAGTGGCATGATCTCAGCTCACAGCAGCCTCCACCTCCTGGGTTCAAGTGACTCTGCCACCTCAGACTCCCCAGTAGCTGTGATTACAGGCGTGTGCCAACACACCTGGCTCATTTTTGTATTTTTAGTAGAGACGGGGTTTCACCATGTTGCTCAGGCTGGTCTCAAACTCCTGACCTCAAGAAATCCACCTGACTCAGCCTCCCATAGTGCTGGGATTACAGGCACGAGCCACCATGCCCAGTCTTGACCCCCACACTTCTACAGCAAAAGCAGGCTGAGAAAACAACACAGCTGCAAGCATGAGCCTTTCTATGAAAAGGAAAGGTGGCTCAGAGGGCAGAGCACAAAGAGCCCAAAGCTGGAGCCAAAAGCTATGAGAAATTATGCTCAGGCTCTGAGCTCTACTCAAGGAACAGCCAACCTGTATCCTTCAGTATTTTAGAATTTCTATAGAATAGTGACTACTTCCTATATTTATTTATCCCTTTTTCCCCCTGCCACCAGGGACCTTTTTTTTTTTTTTTTTTTTTTTTTTTTTTTTTTTTTGAGACGGAGTCTCGCTCTGTTGCCCAGGCTGGAGTGCAATGGTGCAGTCTCAGATTACTGAAAGCTCTGCCTTCCAGGTTCACACCATTCACCTGCCTCAGCCTCCCAAGGAGCTGGGACTATAGGCACCTGCCTCCACACCCAGCTAATTTTTTGTGTGTTTTTAGTAGAGATGGGTTTTCACCACGTTAGCCAGGATGGTTTCGATCTCCTGACCTCAGGTGATCTGCCCACCTCAGCCTCCCAAAGTTCTGGGATTACAGGTGTAAGCCACCATGCCCAGCGGACCACTCTCTTTTTGTGAATAGAAATATCTGTCGAGGTAATCCTATGTTTTTCCCACATCTCATCATTGTATGTTGGTGATGGAGGAGTAGGACGGAAAATATAAGTTCTCTTTTTAGCTCATAGGTCATCAGATCAAGAAGAGCTACTCAAGCTGTTCATAGGAATTAGTCCAGAAGAACTTCACCTGGAGGCCTGTTTTAGATGACAAGATTCTGGACTTCAAGCTGGTTTTGTAATGGGATGAGACTTTTGAGTCCCTTGGGAGAGTTAAACAGATTTGCATTTGTGAAGGACATGAACCTTTGGGAGCCACAGTGTAGACTAGTGTAGACTAGCATAGCCAGCATTCAGGATGGATGTCAATGATCTTTACCTGCCAATATCTGTGCTCTTGTGTAATCTCCTCCTACAATACATAGGGTGGACCTGTGTTACTAAGGGATATTGCAGAAATGATGGGGTGTGCTTTCTGAGACTGAGTGTTAAAAGCATTGTGACTTCTGCCTTGCTGTCTCTTACACTGCCCATTCTGGGGGAAGCCAGCTGCCATGGTATGAGGACACTCAAACAGCTTATGGAGATGCCCATATGGGGAGGAACTGAGGCCTCTTGCCAACAGCCACTACCTACTTGCCAGACATGTAAGTCAGCCATCTTGGAAATGGATCCTTCAGCCCCAGTTGAGTCTTCAGATGACTGCACCTTCATGAGAAACACCAAGCTGGAATCACCCAGCTAAGTTACTTCTCAATTACTGACACACAAAACCTGTGAGAAAATAAATGGTCACTGTTTTAAGCCCTAAATTTTGGGGCAATTTGCTATGCAGCCATAGATAATTAAAACACTAACATTAGCATCATCCTTATTTTATACATGGAGAAAATTGGGCATAGAAAACTGAAAACTTGCCAAGTTCATTCAGCTGATAAATGGCAGTACTGGCCAGTTCTGCTTCTCTAGTATGTTAGCTTTTATGCAACCATGCCATGCTATTCATTCAACATCAGCAGAAATCTCTAATTTGTCAATTAAATTTATTTGTATTTTTATTTTTTGTAAAGACAGGGTCTTGCTATATTGCCTAAGCTGGTCTCAAACTCCTGGCTTCAAGCAGTGCTCTGACCTTGGCCTCCCAAAGTGCTGGGATTACAGGCATGAACCACTGTGCCTGGTCCCTAATTTTTATTTTTTATTTTGTTATTTTATTTTATTTATTTATTTTTGAGATGGAGTTTCACTCTTATTGCCCAGGCTAGAGCGCAATGGCGCAATCTCAGCTCACTGCAACCTCCACCTCCCAGGTTCAAGCAATTCTCCTGCCTCAGCCTCCCAAGTAGCTGGGATTACAGGCACGCACCACCACACCCAGTTCATTTTTGCATTTTTAGTAGAAATGGGGTTTCACCATGTTGGACAGGCTGGTCTTGAACTCCTGACCTTAAGTGATCCGCCTGCCTCAGCCTCCCAAAGCGTTGAGATTACAAGTGTGAGCCACCACGCCCAGCTCCTAGTTTTTATTTTTAAAGAAGGGGTCTTGTTATGTTGCCCTGGCTGGACTCAAACTTCTGGGCTCAAGAAATTCTCCCACCTCAGCCTCCCAAGTATCTGGGCTTAATTCCACTTTACATAAACAATAATTAAGCCACCTGTCCTTTCTGTAAGTTGATGTTTTTTACCTAAGTTGTAGGATTTTGCATTTTTATCTCCTCTGTCATTGTAGATCTCTCAGATTCATCATCCTAGGTTGTCAAAATCTTTAGATTCCTTATTTTATCTTCTAGCTCCCAATTCCAATTCATGTCATCTTAGAATCTAATTAACTCTTATTCTACATCTTCATATAAATAATTTTTTTTTTTTTTTAAGACAAGGTCTCACTCTGTCACCCAGTCTGGAGAGCAGTGGCAAATTTTTATATGTTTTGTAGAGATTGGGTTTCACCATTTTGTACAAGCTGGTCTCAAATTCCTGAGCTCGAGCAATCTGCCCACCTCAGCCTCCCAAAGTGTTGGGATTATAGGCGTGAGCCACTGTGCCTGGCCTTAATTAATTTTCGTATATGTTGACTGGGACTCTCCAGGCTGACATCAGTTTTGATGTGTGCATTATGAATACCTATTTCAACTTGAGGGTACTAGTCGTATTATCATTCAGTCCATATTTTCCTATTGGCTTAAATCTAGATAGTCTGTTTATGGTACTAAGTAATACTCCCAAAAAAGAGATTGATTTGTATTTTTTTTTTTTAACTTTTTATTTATTTTTTTTTTTTGAGATGGAGTCTTGCTGTGTTGCCCAGGTTGGCGTGCAATGGCGCGATCTTGGCTCACTGCAATCTCCGCCTCCCAGGTTCAAGCAATTCTCCTGCCTCAGCCTCCCGAGTAGGTGGGACTACAGGTGCCCGCCACCACGCCCAGCTGACTTTTGGTGTTGTTTGTTTGCTTGTTTGTTTTGAAACAGAGTCTCACTCTGTCGCCAGGCTGGAGTGCAGTGGCACGATCTTGGCTCACTGCAACCTCCGCCTCCCAGGTTCAAGCGATTCTCATGCCTGATTCCCGAGTAGCTGGGATTACAGGCGCCCACCACCACACCCAGCTAATTTTTGTAGTTTTAGTAGAGACGGGGTTTCACCATATTGGCCAGGCTGGTCTCAAACTCCTGACCTCAGGTGATCCACCCACCTCAGCCTCCCAAAGTGCTGGGATTACCGCTGTGAGCCACCATGCCTAGCCTGTTGTTGTTGTTTTTTTTTTTTTTGAGACGGAGTTTCACTCTTGTCGCCCAGGCTGGAGTGCAAGGGCACGATCTTGGCTCACCGCAAATTCTGCCTCCTGGGTTTAAGCAATTCTCCTGCCTCAGTCTCCCGAGTAGCTGGAATTACAGGCACCTGCCACCGTGCCTGGCTAATTTTTTTGTATTTTTAGTAGAGACAGGGTTTTACCATGCTGGCCAAGCAGGTCTCCAACTCCTGACCTCAAGTGATCCGACCACCTCAGCCTCCCAAAGTGCTGGGATTACAGGCATGATCCACCGCACCTGGCCAGCTAATTTTTATATTTTTAGTAGAGATAGGGTTTCACCATTTTGGCCAGGCTGGTCTTGAACTCCTGACCTCATGATCTGCCTGCCTTGCCCTCCCAAAGTGTTGGGATTACAGGCATGAGCCACCGCACCCAGTCGATTTTTATTTTTAATTAATTAATTTTTTCTTTTTGAGACAGGGAATGCACCCAGGTTAGAGTGAGGTGCTGGGATCACAGCTCACTGTAACCTCGACCTCCTGGGTTCAAGTGATCCTCCCACCTCAGCTTCCCAAGTAGCTGAGATCACAGGCATATGCCACCATGCCCAGCTAATTTATTTTTGTTTTTTGTAAAGATGGGGTCTCCTTATGTTGCCAGGCTGGTCTCAAACTCCTGGGCTCAAACAATCCTCCCACCTTGGCCTCCTATAGTATTGGGATTACCGGCGTGGGACACCACCCTCAGCCAAGAATGATTTTAGAATGATGTGTCTAGTCGGTGAACTATGCCAGGTACTACTGATGATTACCTCCATGGGTCAGAATCTGGTCAGGTAAACAGTCCGTAACAGTTAATTCAGTAGAGGAAATTTAACAAAGAACTAGAAAAATATGATGAAATTGCTAAAAGTCTGAAAGGAGATGGTGAGGTAGCCCAGAGATAAGCAACAGCAGGAAGCTGGAGGAACAAAGGGAGAAGGTGGTGTCACCAGCACCTAACAAGCCAGGCTACCCAGTGGGAACTAGAACCATGGAAGAAGCGCAGCTGCTGCTAAAGACAAAGCTGAGGCAGAGGGGATGGGGCCCGCCCTGGGTCCTCCTTCCCTGCCTCCCCTCCAGTCTCCCACTAGTGCCTCCTGCTGGCTGAACCTAGCCCAAAGTCACTTGGCCAGAGAGCCTGGAAAGTGTAGTTTGCAGGAAGAGGCAGCAGGATTAATCTGAACACAGACAAGTAAATGACTAGCATCCATTCTAGAAATTAGTCAGGTGTTAAATTCCTTGCTCTGAAGATTCTAGAATCTACCATGTTTAACACCTAGGATTCTGATTCAGACAACTTGACTTACGTCTTGGCTCTTGCACATGCTAGTAGTTTGATCTTGAGCAAAGTGTCAAACTGTCTGTGACTCAATTTCCTCAATTAAAAAATGAGGACAAAAAATAACACCTACTTCCTAGTGTGGTCAGGATTAAATGAGATGATGTAATGTGAAGTGCTTAGAACCGTGCCTGATGTGGTGAGTCCTCTATAAAAGTTAGATATTATCATCTTAAAAACTAAACATCAGCCAGGCATGGTGGCTCACGCCTATAATCCCAGCCCTTTGGGAGGCCAAGGCAGGAGGATGGCTAGAGGCCAGCAGTTTGAGACCAGCTTGGGTAACATATCAAGAGCCCATATCTACAAATAAATAAATAAAAATTTAAAAATAAACATCTGGGCCGGGCGCGGTGGCTCAAGCCTGTAATCCCAGCACTTTGGGAGGCTGAGACGCACGGATCACGAGGTCAGGAGATCGAGACCATCCTGGCTAACACGATGAAACCCCGTCTCTACTAAAAAATACAAAAAAAAAGCTAGCCAGGCGAGGTGGCGGGCACCTGTAGTCCCAGCTACTCGGGAGGCTGAGGCAGGAGAATGGCGTAAACCCGGGAGGCAGAGCTTGCAGTGAGCTGAGATCCGGCCACTGCACTCCATCCAGCCCAGGCGACAGAGTGAGACTCCGTCTCAAAAAAAAAAAAAAAAAAAAAATTAACATCTGTCCATTTCCCATTACTTTCACTATTTTTCATAGTTCCTCAAAGATTTCCAAGAATATTTCCACAGTCCCATTCCCAAAGGTACTTGATCATTTAGGATATGATTTTTATGGGACTGAACACTGAAACTCACTAAGCTAATTAAAGCTTACACTCGGGCCGGGCGCAGTGGCTCACGCCTGTAATCCCAGCACTTTGGGAGGCTGAGGCAGGTGGATCACGAGGTCAGGAGATCGAGACCATCCTGGCTAACACAGTGAAACCCCATCTCTACTAAAAATGCAAAAAATTAGCCGGGCGCGGTGGTGGGCACCTGTAGTCCCAGCTACTTGGGAGGCTGAGGCAAGAGAATGGCGTGAACCCTGGAGGCGGAGCTTGCAGTGAGCTGAGATCGCGCCACTGCACCCCAGCCTGGGCGACAGAGCGAGACTCCGTCTCAAAAAAAAAAAAAAAAAAAAAAGCTTAAACTCATTATAAAGGCCTAGGTCATCTTGAATTTTTCCCTCATCTTTTTTTTTTTTTTTTTGGTTTGCATTCACTCTTGAATATTAACTCCCAGTGTCTGCCACAGTGTCTTGTACTTGGAAGGCACTTAAATATTTACAGAATGAAAGTTTGTTCTACCCTGGTGCCATTTCTTCCTGATGATGATTATCCCCAACAGCATAGGTCTTGACTATTTTCTGCAAATTTTAGTTTATTCAACATTCCAGACCATGGGTTCTCTTCCCCCTTTCTTCACCCCCATAACTCTTCCCATCTCACTACCACCTTTCCTGCTTCCTTTCCAGACTCCTACTCCCTGCGATGCTCATTCCCATGGACACTCCCCATGGCTGTCTGGCATTATCAATTTATGTATCTGACCTCTCTTTCCAACTAGACTGTAAGCTCCTTGAAGCTAAAGTGAAGTCTTAGGAATTCCAGGCATCCAACAAGAATACAGCCAGCGCTCAGGTGAAACTTCCGTCCACTTTTAGGACCTAAATATTTTCAAACTCCCCAACCTCCTTGTCCTGCTTCCTTTTGCATCTGCCTCTCACCTTCAGGGTTCTTTTTCTTTTTCTTTTCTTTTCTTCTTCTTTTTTTTTTTTTTAATGGGGTCTCGCTCTATTTACCAGGCTGGAGTGCAGTGGTGCAGTCTCGGCTTACCACAGCCTCAACCTCATGGGTTCAAGCAACCCTCCCACCTCAGCTTCCCAAGTAGCTGAGACTACAGGTACACACCATCACACCCAGTTAATTTTTGTACTTTTTGTAGAGACGGGGTCCTACTGTGTTTTCCAGGCTTGTCTCAAACTCCTGGGCTTGTCATTTATAGTTATCCCAATCCGAATCTGCAGGAGATTCAAGAGATTAGTTTCAGGATCCCTGAAGATATCAAGGATCCCTGAAGGTATTAAAAATCCCTGGCTTCCACCTTCACGGTTCTATTCAATCTTCTCATTAATCCTGGGAGCACAGAGAGAGTTAGGACGTGGGACCAAGGTCCAAGTGGAAGAAGAGCCTTTTTATGGCCAACTCTATGGTATCAGGCCCACTGAAGCCCTACAACAATAAATGTTATTAATAGAAAACCCTTCTGAGGCTGGGTGCGGTGGCTCACACCTGTAACTCCAGCACTTTGGGAGGCCGATGCAGGTGGATCACCAGAGGTCAGGAGTTCGAGACCAGCCTGGCCAACATGGTGAAACTCCGTCTCTACCAAAAAATACAAATATTAGCTGGGCATGGTGGCACGCGCCTGTAATCCTAGTTACTTGGGAGGCTGAGGTGGGAGAATCGCTTTAACCCAGGAGGTGGAGGTTGCAGTGAGCCGAGATCGTGCCACTGCACCCCAGCCTGGGCGACAGAGTGAGACCCTGTCTCAAAAAACAGCAAAAAACAATCAAACAAAAAAGAAAACTGTTCTGACTGGTCTGTTACAGTGGTGTTTACAACTAGTTGATCACAATCAGTTACAGATTTCTTTATCCCTTTTCCACTCCCACTGCTTATTTGATTAGCCTTTAAATATAATAGGGCCGGCCGGGCACAGTGCCTCACGGCTATAATCCCAGCAATTTGGGAGGCTGAGACGTGGATCACCTAAAGTCAGGAGTTCGAGACCAGGCTGACCAACATGGAGAAACCCTGTCTCTACTAAAAATATAAAAATTAGGCCAGGCACGGTGACTCACGCCTGTAATCCCAGCACTTTTGGGAGGCCAAGGCGAGTGAATCACGAGGTCAGGTGATCGAGACCATCCTGGCCAACGCGGTGAAACCCTGCCTCTACTAAAAAACATACAAAAAATTAGCCGGTCATGGTGGCGGATGCCTGTAGTCCCAGCTACTCGGGAGGCTGAGGCAGGCGAATGGTATGAACCCAGGAGGCGGAGCTTGCAGTGAACTGAGATCGCGCCACTGCACTCCAGCCTGGATGACAGAGCCAGACTCTTGTCTCAAAAAAAAAATTTAGCTGGGCGTGGTGGCGCATGCCTGTAATCCCAGCTACTCGGGAGGCTGAGGCAGGAGAATTGCGTGAACCCAGGAGGGGGAGGCTGTGGTGAGCTGAGGTCGCACCATTGCACTCTAGCCTGGGCAACAAGAGCGAAACTCCATCTCAAATAAAATAAAATAAAAATAATAGGGCTGAGTGCAGTGGTTCATGCCTGTAATCCCAGCACTTTGGGAGGCCGAGGCAGGTGGATCACTTGAGGTAAGGAGTTCAAGACCAGCCTGGTCAACATGGCAAAACCCTGTCTCTACTAAAAATACAAAAATTTTCCAGGCATGGTGGCAGGCGCCTGTAATCCCAGCTACTTGGGAGGCTGAGGCATGAGAATCACTTGAGCCGGGGAGGTGGAGGTTACAGTGAGCTAACATTGTGCCACTGCACTCTAGCCTGGGCAATGAAGTGAGACTCTGTCTCAAAAAAATAAAATTAAATATAAATAAATAAATAAATAGGCTGAGTGAAGTGTCTCATGCCTATAATCCCAGCACTTTGGGAGGCCAAAGCAGGAGGATCACTTGGCCCGGGTGTTGAAGACCAGCCTGGGTAACATAGTGAAACCCCATCTCCACAAAAGATACAAAAATTAGGCTGGGGACAGTGGCTCACGCCTGAATCCCAGCACTTTGGGAGGCCGAGGCAGGCAGATCACAAAGTCAGGAGATTGAGACCATCCTGTCTAACACAGTGAAACCCCATCTCTACTAAAAATACAAAAAATTAGCCGGCATGGTGGCACATGCCTGTAGTCCCAGATACTTGGGAGACTGAGGCAGGAGAATCACTTGAACCCAGGAGACTGAGGTTGCAGTGAGCCGAGATCGTGCCACCGCACTCTAGCCTGGGCGACAGAGCAAGACTCCGTCTCAAAAAAAAAAAAAAAAAGAAAATTAGCCCGGCATGGTGACACAGGTGTGTATACTCATGAGGCTGAGGTGGGAGGATCACCTGAGCCCAGGAAGTTAAGGTTGCAGTAAGCCAAAATTGTGCCACTACACAATTTTGTAGAGTGAGACCCTGTCTCAAAAAATAATTAAAATTAAAAATTAAAATTGCTGGGTGCAGTGGCTAACGCCTGTAAGCGAGTAGATCACCTGAAGTCAGGAGTTTGTGACCAGCCTGGCCAACATGGTGAAACCCCATCTCTATTAAAAATATAAAAATTAGCTGGGCATGGTGGCCCATGCCTGTAATCCCAGCTACTCAGGAGGCTGAGGCATAAGAATCGCCTGAACCCAGGAGGTGAAGGTTGCAGTGAGCCTAGATGGTAGTCACTAAACTCCAGCCTGGCAACAAGAGTGAAACTCTGTCTCAAAAACAAACAAACAAACAAACAAAACAAAACAAAACAATTTTATATTATTTGTAGAAGAGAGAAAGTGGTTAAGATCAGAATGTGGACTCTATCCAGAGTCAGACTGCCCGGGTTCAAACCCTAGCTTCATGGCCAGGCGCAGTGGCTCATGCTTGTAATCCCAGCACTTTGGCAGGCCAAGGCGGATGGATCACCTGAGGTCAGGTGTTGGAGACCAGCTTGGCCAACATGGTGAAACCCGGCTCTACTCAAAATACAGAAATTAGCCGGGCATGGCGGCGGCGGGCACCTGTAATCCCAGCTACTGGGGAGGCTGAGGCAGAAGAACTGCTTGAATGCGGGAGGCAGGAGGTGGTGGTTGCAGTGAGAGGAGATTGCGCCACTGCGCTCCAGCCTGGGCGACAGAGCAAGACTCCGTCTCAAAAAACTAACAAACAAACAAACAAAAAAACAGATGCAATTCCACTCAATTCCCCCAATCCCACCCCTGACAATATTTTCTGTCTACGATCAGTTAAATCTGCGAATGCAGAACCCAAGATATGGAGGGCCCACTGTATTACATCTTGGGCAAAATACTTAATTTTTCTGTGCCTGCATTTCTTGGAATACCTTGGAAATTGGAAGTAACAATAGTATCTACCTCACACTGTTGTTGAGAGAATTAAACCCGCAAATACTTGTAAAGCCCGCAAATACTTGTAAAGTTTTAACGTATTTAGTATATACTAAAGTAGTTCCTAAGTATTTAGTAGAGTGCTTACTTAGATCTGTGCCTGAAAAGTGGAAAAATCTAAAATTGTTTGCTATTTGTTGTTTATTTTTCACTGAAAATTCTGAGCTTCAATATTGTTTATTAATGTTATCTATCAGTGCCACAGGAAATCGGTAACCCCCAGCTCACACAAATTAGAAATACCTTCTGTGACTGATAATAATAGTTGCTACCCGATATGGAGCACTTCCCGTATGTCAGGCAACTTGCTCTCCTTAAATGTTAGCAACAACCCTAAGAGGAAGTTGCACTATCATAAACCTCATTTTATACCTGAGAAGAACGGAGAGGTTAAGTAATTTTCTGGAGGTCAGAGCCAGCAAATGGAGAAGGAGTACTTATTCGTTTATTTACCATTTATTGAGTTCTTCCTGTGTCTCAGCAGGAGAGAAGCCCTGTAGGTGCAAAGGTAAACAGTCTAGGCCCCAGCCTACGGGAAGTTTGTTTGCAGAGAAGGGGCGGGACGGGGGCGGGAATGACGAACAAATAGTTACCATACCGTGTGGTAATAGCTGTAATAAAGTCTCACTCCAAAAAGTGCTGCCGGATCTCAGACCCCGGGACAAGAAAAGTACTGAGAGCTTAGGGCCCAAAGGAAAGACATCACAGTTATGGAATAAGCAGACGTCCTTTGACAAACGTCTGACAAACGTGTTACACCCCAAGGATTAAACAAAGCAGGGTTAAATGCGGAAGCTGAAGCTGCCAGTCAAGGGCCCGTCTGACAAGTCCGGCAGAGCCGGAAAGGGGTTAAGGCGAGCAAGTGGGTGTGGCCCGCTCGTTGATTGGCAGGGGTGGGACCGGGCTCGTCACCCGCCCAGGCTACTCCAACCCCTGGGCGGGCGGGGGTACCTCCTGGGCAAGGGCCGGAGCGCCGGGCCGAGCCACCTCTGCCCCTCCCCCGCTTCCCTGTCGCGTTCCGCGGGCTGCAAGCGCTAGAGGAGTGGAGCAGCACCCAGCCGGCCCTAGGGGCTGAAAGTCGGCAAAGTTTGGCCCGAAGAGGAAGTGGTCTCAAACCCCGGCAGGTGGCGGCCAGGCCAGGCCAGGGGCGCTCGCGGCCTGCGGGCGGGCTGTAGGTGAGGGCGCGACCCAGTGCCGAGATCCGGGACTTCAGGAGCCAGCCCTGGGAGAAAGAGTGCGGCGGCGGCCGCCGGAGAAAACAACTCCAAAGTTGGCGAAAGGCACCGCCCCTACTCCCCGGCTGCCGCTGATTCCCCGCCCCCAGCCCTGGCATCCAGAGCACCAGTCGAGCCCGGGCCATGGAGCCCCCTTGGGGAGGCGGCACCCGGGAGCCTGGGCGGCCGGGGCTCCGCCGCGACCCCATCGGGTAGACTACAGAAGCTCCGGCACCCTTCCGGCACCTCTGGACAGCCCAGGATGCTGTTGGCCACCCTCCTCCTCCTCCTCCTCCTTGGTAAGAGCCGAAACGAGACCACCCCCGAGCCTTCTGTCACCGGGCCAGCAGCTCTAACTCCCTCCAGTGCGGCCCCGCACTCCATCCTGCCTGCCCATTCCCTCCAGCCCCTGCCACCACCCCCAGCACTGCCGGCCCCAACCCCCAGGAAGTCTTCAGCCGCTCCGCTGGGCCCTCGTCCTCTCTCCGGCTTTCGCCAGATCACCCCACCAACCCCACAGGCCCTGCTGTCGGACCTTCCTTCCATGGAAGTCCCACGCCGCAGCCTTCTCCCACCCCCGACTCCCTCTTCCTATTAACTGCCCGGAAGTCCCGGATGGCTTCCTTGAGTTGCTCAGGTGAAGAAAACTCCTAAGGGGTGTCTCACTCTCCTGCCCTTTCTCGTTCCTCCTCTAGGAGGCGCTCTGGCCCATCCAGACCGGATTATTTTCCCAAATCTTGGTGAGTTGAGGGAACCTCTGGGGCTCCGTGGGCTTGGGAATGTGGGGGCACTCGAGAAGGACGCTCTGTTCCCTCAATTCCATGGGACCTACCACAGTTTTAGAGGAGAGATCATTTAGCCTTTATTTTATAGATGAAAATAAGGCTCGGTGTGGACCTTCATCTGGTAGTTGCTATGTACTATTTTATTTTTTCTGGGAATATCTATGCTTGATCGTCCTAACCAGGATGTAGTCTCCCTGAGGGTAGAGGTAGTATTTCCTGCTTCTCCTGGTTCAGTGACTGGCACAAGGCAGACTTCAGAATTGTTCGTGGTATTAGTATTAACTGGTGAAGCTATGAAGAATGTGGAGAGAAAGAGCGAAGCCAGAGGGCTGTAACTCTAGGATGTGTGTGGGCAGGGGCAGATACTTTGCTCCTCCTTGCAGAGCCCAGACTTTTGGAAACCTCAAGCCTCCAAGCGGAAGCGGAAGGGTGAGATGCTAAGGGCTGTCTACTACCAGTGTCCTACCTTCCTCTCTCCAGCTTGTGAGGACCCCCCAGCAGTGCTCTTAGAAGTGCAAGGCACCTTACAGAGGCCCCTGGTCCGGGACAGCCGCAGCTCCCCTGCCAACTGCACCTGGCTCATCCTGGGCAGCAAGGAACAGACTGTCACCATCAGGTGAGAAGCGGAGCAAGAACAAGAACCCATTCTTCTCCCTTGCCCCTTCCCCTCCATTGGAAGTCTTCAGGTACATTTCTTTCCCTTTTTTTTTTTTTTTTTTTTTTTGAGACAGAGTTTCACTCTTGTCACCCAGGCTGGAGTACAAGGGCACAATCTCAGCTCACTGCAACCTCCACCTCCTGGGTTCAAGTGATTCTCCTGCCTTGGCCTCCTGAGCAGCTGGGATTGCAGGTGCCTGCCACCACGCCCAGCTAATTTTTTTTGTATTTTTAGTAGAGACAGGGTTTCACCACATTGGCCAGGCTGGTCTTGAACTCCTGACCTCAAGTGATCCACCTGCCTCGACCTCCCAAAGTGCTGGGATTAAAGGCGTGAGCCACTGGGCCTGGCCCATTCAGGGATCACTTCTCTATGGAATTTCCATCCTTGTCAACAGGGAAAGAGTAGAATTTGATTTGGCCTAGTGTGCCCTAAAAGCCTGACTTTTTCTGGGCCAGATTTAATGAACTGAAGTGGAGCTGGGCTGGAGTGGACATCTAGCTTGGGTCCTGGGCATCTCCAAAGGACAGAGGCCACTCTACAAACGGTCCTCAGCTCAGATAGAACTGTTCTGAGGAGTCCTTCCATTCATTGCATGTCCTGTGTGAGATTCCGAACTACTCCTTAATCAGCCTAGAACATTCCTCAGCCTCTCTGGATCTTTTAAACATTCCAAGTTTCCCCAGGCTCCCCTGACCTTGGATCATTGTTTGGGGATCATATTGAGTACCTGGCTATTTGCCTCACATAGTTCATTTTCCATAAATTCACCCAGAAAGAGGTAGACAAAGAGAGAGGCAAACTGTGGAGAGGCTGGCAGGGCAAAGGGATCAGAATGCCGTGGAAAACCAACCCACGTCTCACATCTGGCACAATGGGGTAGGGTAAGATGGTGAGTTCTGGTTAATTGAACTGTATGGTAATCACCAGCTACTGCTGGTACCATACTTGGGTGACAGTGCTACAACAACTGGAATGCAGTGCACCTCTTCTTAACTCAGTCCCGGAACACAAGTCAGTTTTTCCAAAGGGCTCTAGGATATATCTTATGGTCTTATGGTGATACCAGCCCATGTTAGGAAGATCCCCATTGATTACATTGACTTAAAAATAATTTGGCTGCCAGACGCAGTGGCTCACACCAGTAATCCCAGCACTTTGGGAGACTGAGGCAGGCAGATCACCTGAAGCCAGGAGTTCGAGACCAGCCTGACCAACACGGTGAAACCCCGTCTCTATGAAAAATACAAAATTAGCCAGGTGTGGTGGCGGGCACCTGTAATCCCAGCTACTTGGGAGGTTGAGACAAGAGACTTGCTTGAACCCAAGAGGTGGAGGTTGCAGTGACCCGAGATCACGCCATTGCACTCTAGCCTGGGTGACAAGAGCGAAACTCTGTCTCTAAATAAATAAATAGGCCGGGCGCAGTGGCTCACGCCTGTAATCCCAGCACTTTGGGAGGCCGAGGCGGGCGGATCACAAGGTCAGGAGATCGAGACCACGGTGAAACCCCGTCTCTACTAAAAATACAAAAAATTAGCCGGGCATGGTGGCGGGCGCCTGTAGTCCCAGCTACTTAGGAGGCTGAGGCAGGAGAATGGCATGAACCCGGGAGGCGGAGCTTGCAGTGAGCCGAGATCGCGCCACTGCACTCCAGCCTGGGCAACAGAGCGAGACTCCGTCTCAAAATAAATAAATAAATAAATAAATAAATAGGCTGAGTTTTTTTTTTTTTTTTTTTTTTCATTTTAAACATTTTATTATTGAAATTTCAAACACATACAAAAGTAGAAATATTAGAGCAATAAATCTCCACGAACAAACCACTCCACTTAAATTATCAACATGTTGCCAATTTAGTTCCCAGTTCTCTTTGCCAATTATTTTTCTTTTGCTGGAATATTTTGTTTTTTGTTTTTTTTTTTTTTTTTGAGACGGAGTCTCGCTCTGTCGCCCAGGCTGGAGTGCAGTGGCCGGATCTCAGCTCACTGCAAGCTCCGCCTCCCGGGTTCACGCCATTCTCCTGCCTCAGCCTCCCGAGTAGCTGGGACTACAGGCACCCGCCACCTCGCCCGGCTAAATAGGCTGAGTTTTTATTTGACCATTTAGATCACAGAGAAGCAGATGTTTGTGCTTCCTGGGATACTAGGGGCCTGGTGGCACCGGGGGAGGAGAAAGCCAGCAGCAGTCAAGAGCATCTCATGTCCTGCTCTCCTCTACTCCCATAGGTTCCAGAAACTACACCTGGCCTGTGGCTCAGAGCACTTAACCCTACGCTCCCCTCTCCAGCCACCGATCTCCCTGTGTGAGGCACCTCCCAGCCCTCTGCAGCTGCCCGGAGGCAACGTCACCATCACTTACAGCTATGCTGGGGCCAGAGCACCCATGGGCCAGGGCTTCCTGCTCTCCTACAGCCAAGGTAGGCTGGACAGGGATGTTTGAGGAGTAGGCAGTGAAAGCCCCAGGCAGGAGGGGAGGATCCTGAGGGCTCTGGTGCTTCACAGCCCCTCTCCATGGTGCCTCTGCAGATTGGCTGATGTGCCTGCAGGAAGAGTTCCAGTGCCTCAACCACCGCTGTGTATCTGCTGTCCAGCGCTGTGATGGGATTGATGCCTGTGGCGATGGCTCTGATGAAGCAGGTTGCAGCTCAGACCCCTTCCCTGGCCTGACCCCAAGGCCCATCCCCTCCCTGCCTTGCAATCTCACCTTGGAGGACTTCTATGGGGTCTTCTCCTCCCCTGGATATGCACACCTTGCCTCAGTCTCCCACCCCCAGTCCTGCCATTGGCTGCTGGACCCCCATGATGGCCGGCGGCTGGCCGTGCGCTTCACAGCCCTGGACTTGGGCTTTGGAGATGCAGTGCATGTGTTTGATGGCCCTGGGCCCCCTGAGAGCTCCCGACTACTGCGTAGTCTCACCCACTTCAGCAATGGCAAGGCTGTCACTGTGGAGACACTATCTGGCCAGGCTGTTGTGTCCTACCACACAGTTGCTTGGAGCAATGGTCGTGGCTTCAATGCCACTTACCATGTGCGGGGCTACTGCTTGCCTTGGGATAGACCCTGTGGCTTAGGCTCTGGCCTGGGGGCTGGCGAAGGCCTAGGTGAGCGCTGCTACAGTGAGGCACAGCGCTGTGATGGCTCGTGGGACTGTGCTGACGGCACAGATGAGGAGGACTGCCCAGGCTGCCCACCTGGACACTTCCCCTGTGGGGCTGCTGGCACCTCTGGTGCCACAGCCTGCTACCTGCCTGCTGACCGCTGCAACTACCAGACTTTCTGTGCTGATGGAGCAGACGAGAGACGCTGTCGGCATTGCCAGCCTGGCAATTTCCGATGCCGGGATGAGAAGTGCGTGTATGAGACATGGGTGTGCGACGGGCAGCCTGACTGTGCGGACGGCAGTGATGAGTGGGACTGCTCCTATGTTCTGCCCCGCAAGGTCATTACCGCCGCAGTCATTGGCAGCCTAGTGTGCGGTCTGCTCCTGGTCATCGCCCTGGGCTGCACCTGCAAGCTCTATGCCATTCGCACCCAGGAGTACAGGTCAGTGGGAGTGGGACTGGCAGTAGAGGAGTAGACCCTGAGGGTGAGGCTGGGCCGTGCAGCTACAGGAGACCATGAAAGCGCCCACCTTGGGGGAGAGGCTCCCATGATCAGCTTATCAGTTGTGTCCTGTAAGGGACAGGTCCAGATCCTGAAAGCAGTTTCAAGGGAGGAGGGACCTCAGATGACCTTTGGGAAAGCCATGGCACAGCTCCAGCTGGCCTGGCCCAGGTGTGGAAGCTGGCCAAGAACTACCAGCAACTGAGCAGTCATCATTCCTTCTAGCATCTTTGCCCCCCTCTCCCGGATGGAGGCTGAGATTGTGCAGCAGCAGGCACCCCCTTCCTACGGGCAGCTCATTGCCCAGGGTGCCATCCCGCCTGTAGAAGACTTTCCTACAGAGAATCCTAATGATGTAAGTCACTCCCCACAACCCTAGCACCTCCTGGTCCCAGTTCTGCTGTGGCCCCACCCCTGTACCCTCCTTCATCCAACCTTTGGCCCTCTGACTCTGAGGTCTTCTCATCTCCTTGCAGAACTCAGTGCTGGGCAACCTGCGTTCTCTGCTACAGATCTTACGCCAGGATATGACTCCAGGAGGTGGCTCAGGTGCCCGCCGTCGTCAGCGGGGCCGCTTGATGCGCCGCCTGGTACGCCGTCTCCGCCGCTGGGGCTTGCTCCCTCGAACCAACACCCCAGCTCGGGCCTCTGAGGCCAGATCCCAGGTCACACATTCCGCTGCTCCCCTTGAGGCCCTAGATGGTGGCACAGGTCCAGCCTGTGAGGGCGGGGCAGTGGGTGGGCAAGATGGGGAGCAGGCACCCCCACTGCCCATCAAAGCTCCCCTCCCATCTGCTAGCACGTCTCTAGCCCCCACTACTGTCCCCGAAGCCCCAGGGCCACTGCCCTCACTGCCTCTAGAGCCATCGCTATTGTCTGGAGTGGTGCAGGCCCTGCGAGGCCGTCTCCTGCCCAGCTTGGGGCCCCCAGGACCAACCCGGAGCCCCGCTGGACCCCACACAGCAGTCCTGGCCCCAGAAGATGAGGACGATGTGCTACTGGTGCCACTGGCTGAGCCGGGGGTGTGGGTAGCTGAGGCAGAGGATGAGCCACTGCTTACCTGAGGGGACCTGGGGGCTCTACTGGGGGCTCTACTCATAGTGGCACAACCCTTTAGAGGTGGGTCAGCCTCCCCTCCACCACTTCCTTCCCTGTCCCTGGATCTGAGGGACTTGGTGGGCCTCCTGTTGACCCTCAGTCTATGCTATAAAGTTAGGTGTCCCTCAGGCAGGGAGAGCGCTCACAGAGTCTCCTCTGTACATGGCCATGGCCAGAGACCCCAGTCCCTTCACCACCACCTGCTCCCCACGCCACCATCATTTGGGTGGCTGTTTTTAAAAAGTAAAGTTATTAGAGGATCATAGGTCTGGACACTCCATCTTTGCCAAACCTCCACCCAAAAGTGGCCTTAAGCACCTGAATGCCAATTAACTAGAGATCCTCCAGCCCCCAAGGGGAGGATTTCGGCAGAACCTGAGATTTTGCCATCCACAATCTCTCCTACAAGGCCTGGCTCACAAAAAGAGTGCAACAAATGCTTCTGTTCCATAGCTATGCGTTGCTCAGTAAGTTGAGGTAAAAAATAAAGGAATGATATATCTCAAAATTTTGCAAATTAGCTGCGAGCCTGAGCCCTGCCGCTGCCCATCTCAGTCTATGCTCATCTCATCCCACTCCTCCCTGTGGAGCCCTTTGCTTGGCCCTCTACCTCCTGCCCTCTTCCTGGTCATCTCCCAACCACTATTCTCTTGATTTTTATACCACACAGAAGGTAAGAACATTCTAGGAACCCTAAGGATCAGCCCTCTCCATTTCCACTCAAATGCCTGGCGCCCAGCTCTGCAGTGACTGACTCCAGGGGTGTGCACCAAGCCTTGTTTCCTCACTGCCAAGATAGAAGTCAGGGGAGCCAGCTGGGCCTTGCGGTCAGGAAGGTTCTCATTTATGGAGCATTCCCCGAGCCCAGAACATAGGAGCAACTGTCCCTGGTGGGACACAGGAGTCATGACTCCTACCCTCCACCCTCCACACCTACCAGGCATTTAGCAGTCTGTCCTATGCAAGACAGATGGATTCTCAGCCAGGATACCTCAAGGCAGGCAAAGGTGAGTGGAGGGAAAGCTCACAAACATTCAGGATGTGTGGTGCTGGCATCACCATGGCCAAATCCAAGAGGTCTTCCTGGAAGAGGGCCCAAACTGGAATCTAAAGAGTGCTGTCAGCAGTTGGAATAGAGCTGTGAATTCTAGACAGGAGGAGTGTCCACAGAACAAGCAAACTGAGGAGATGAGGGCAAGGATTATAGGCAAGCCCCTGGGCCTGAGAGCACAAGCAGCGGCGAGAGTTGCAGAGCTGGGGTGGGTGATGGAGGTAATGATTCGTAAGCAGTGTTGGAACCCAGCCCCTAGTGAGCAAAGTGACAGAAGCTGCCCCAGAGTTTGGGAGGAAGATAGAGGCAAAAGATGTAGAAGGAAGCTGTAGGGGTGGGAGTGATGCCTCAGGAGCAAAACTGAGGAATTCCCTAACGGAGCCAGTCCCTGGGAAAAGAGGCTCCCCTAAGGCTCTTCTTGTCTAGCCCCACACCTGGTGGAGCCCAGTACCCAGCCTCGCCCCACACCTGGTGGAGAGGCCCTGTTGATTACACGCTGTCAGCATCCTCAAACCCAGCACTAATTGCACAATTTTCCTCTCTTCTAGTGAGCAAGAGCCTGAGGAAGTAGCAGAAAGGGATGTGGGCCCATGTGCAGTTCTGGGACCCTGGCACCTTGGCTCAGGGAAGACCTGAGCTCCTTTCACTGCTGACCCTCTCCAGGGACTGGGGAGAGGGCTCCGGAGAACCTGGTTCTTGCTTACTGTTCTCCCTTTGGGCCCTCCTTCCCAAGTGCAAACAATCCTGGTCCATTCAGCATCAGGCCCAATGGAAATAGTGAAGCAGTGATTATCCCTCCCCTGCCTCTCCATAGCCTGGTCTTTGCCCTCTTCTTTGCTCTTCTCTTCCCCCATAGCCACCTCAAATACTTGCAGCCTGATATCTTCATTCCCCTTCATCCAGACCTTTTCTCTCCTAGTGGTATTGCAAATTGAAAGTGGACAAAGACGCCAGGCGCGGTGGCTCAAGCCTGTAATCCTAGCACTTTGGGAGGCCGAGGCGGGTGGATCACGCGGTCAGGAGATCGAGACCATCCTGGCTAACCCGGTGAAACCCTGTCTCTACTAAAAAATACAAAAAACTAGCCGGGCGAGGTGGCGGGCGCCTGTAGTCCCAGCTACTCGGGAGGCTGAGGCAGGAGAATGGCGTAAACCCGGGAGGCGGAGCTTGCAGTGAGCCAAGATCGCGCCACTGCACTCCAGCCTTGGCCACAGAGCGAGACTCCGTCTCAAAAAAAAAAAAAAAAAAAGACAGTGGACAAAGACTTAAGGTAAAACTGCTCCTCGTGGTGGAATGCTTCCAAATGCTGGAAGGACTTTAGGAAAGAGTTCACCAAGGAGGCCTGTGATTATAGATCAGTGGGCCTGAAAGAAGTTTCTCCAGGTTCTGGTTGTGTGCTGTATGAGGCATAGGCAGTAATACTACTCTTGTCAGCCATAGTGAAGCCCCAGGCTAGCCAGGATAGGGGACTGACCTTGTACAGGCAGCATGGAGAAACTAAGACAGAGGGTCCTGCCCAAGTGATGGCACTGGGGAGTAGTCACTCAGGTTTATTTCCACCAGGGCCCAAGAAAAGAAATGAAGCCACTTAAAATTCCATCAAGATAGATACCAATATCCAAGATGCTTGGTCTTAGGGGTGTGGGATCCACATGGAGGTTCTTGGTGGGAAGGTGGGAGGTGTTTTCAGCATGAGATAAGGCTCAGGCTGTGAATCACAATCTAGAATCTAAGATAAAAGAAGATACCAGGGCCGGGTGTGGTGGCTCATGCCTGTAATCCTAGCACTTCGGGAGGCCAAGGCGGGCAGATTTCCTGAGCTCAGGAATTCGAGACTAACCTGGGCAACACGGTGAAACCCCGTCTCTACTAAAATACAAAAAATTAGCTGGGTGTGGCGACATGCACCTGTGGTCCCAGCTACTTGGGAGGCTGAGGCAGGAGAATTGCTTGAACCCGGGAGGTGGAGGTTGCAGTGAGCCAAGATCGCACCACTGCACTCCAGCCTGGGTGACAGAGACTGCATCTCCAAAAAAAAAAAAAAGAAGATACCAGAACTCAGTCCTTAAGAAACAAAATTCTGCCAGGCACAGTAGCTCAGGCCTGTAACCCCAGCACTTTAGAGGGGCCAAGGCAGGTGGATCGCTTGAGGCCAGGAGTTCAAGAACAGCCTGGACAACATGACAAAACCCTGTCTCTACCAAAAATACTAAAAACTAGCCAGTCTCATAACCTGGTCTCAAAATAAATAAATAGATTTAAAAAAAAAAATCCTGGGCCTGAACCAAGCTCCAGGCCTCGCTGAGAGGGGAGAAGGACCCCCCAGCCACACAGCCCAAGGCTGCAGAAGCACCTTGGTTAGAGAGTGAGTACCTGGATGTGGCGCGGTGGCTTATGCCTGTAATCCCAGCACTTTGAGAGGCCGAGGCAGGTAGATCACGAGGTCAAAAGATCAAGACCATCCTGGCCAACATGGTGACACCGTCTCTACTAAAAATACAAAAATAAGTTGGGCATGGTGGTGCGCGCCTGTATTCCCATCTACTCAGGAGGCTGAGGCAGGAGAATCACTTGAACCCGGGAGGCGAAGGTTGCGGTGAGCCGAGCTCGCGCCACTGCACTCCAGCCTGGCAACAGAGCCAGACCCTGTCTCAAAAAAAAAAAGTGAGTGCCTGATGATGCCAGATTTTTCATCACCTGAAGTGAACCCACACAACAGAGCTGGGCCATGGGCATCATAAACCCCATTTTGCAGGCTCAGGAGGAGTTTCAGGGAAATCAGAAGACTGGCCCAATCTCTACCAAGTGGTGGATTTAGACCCGGTATGGCTCTGTTCCAAATCTCAACCTTATCCCACTGTTCCACGGGACCTCCCATTCCTGACGGAGCCTGGACACGGGCAAGTGCACAGCCCAGGAGGTTGAGGTTAGAGTGAGCCATGATCACACCACTGCAGTCCAGCCTGGGCAATAGGGAGAGACCCTGTCTCTGAAAAAAAAAAAAAATACTCATTTTGGAAGGAAGTCATTCTAAAATGTTACACTTGTCTTCAGCGTATCTGCAATATAATAAAAATTTTCTGCATAACTGAGGATCATTCACAGAAAGCAATGGCTTTTCTCCAGCAGTGTCTTCTGAAGTTGTAACAGTAGGGGCACGGGGAGCTATTTGCTTTTATGCTAAACGACCTTAGACCACTTATAAAATGCATATGAATGCTTTGAGTGTGTGTGTGTGTGTGTGTGTGTGTGTGTTGTTGCCTCCCTGACTACAAGGGGTCACTTGCTACTCTAAATGTGTTTCTAATCTGCTAGTACAGGAACACACATGGACACATTAAAATTGTGAATAAAAGTAAGTGAAAAGTAAGTAGGCCATGACTGAGGACTGGAGAATCTACCCAGTGGGTAAAGCACATGAGTATTCTAGCTGCTGAGGGGTCCTTTCTGCTCCCTCAAACTCTGCACTGTTGCCCTATAGCTGACCTCCAAATAAGTGAAGTGTCACTGCACATTGTTCCCAAGATGATTATTTGCCTCTTCCCCGAAAAGTCCACTGATGATTGCAATATAGACTTTTCCCAATAATAGGAGACAGTTGGAATATTTAAGAGAAAGAAAGCAGCACAGTGTAGAAATGAAAAATCCTTGGCACTGGAAAGATGTGGGTGGGATTCTTGGTGTTCCCATTTTCCAGCTACAAGATCGCTTTAGGGACAGGGCACCCACCTACCATTGTGGGCCTTGGGGTGAAGAAGATGAAAGGAGATAATGCGGCCCGGCGCGGTGGCTCAAGCCTGTAATCCCAGCACTTTGGGAGGCCGACACGGGCGGATCACGAGGTCAGGAGATCGAGACCATCCTGGCTAACACAGTGAAACCCCGTCTCTACTAAAAATACAAAAACTTAGCCAGGCGAGGTGGCAGGCGCCTGTAGTCCCAGCTACTCGGGAGGCTGAGGCAGGAGAATGGCATAAACCCGGGAGGCGGAGCTTGCAGTGAGCTGAGATCCGGCCACTGCACTCCAGCCTGGGTGACAGAGCGAGACTCCGTCTCAAAAAAAAAAAAAAAGGAGATAATGCAAGAAAGTACTTAGCACAGCATCTGGCAAAAACAGGGCAAGGAAAGGAAATCAAAATGTGTGTCTGGGAGCTTCAGGGTGTCAGGAAAGAGGACGAGGAGGAAAGGGGCAGGAGAAGGAACCTGAAGGGAAAGGGAACTGGGCAGAAAAAGAACAGTAAAAGAGATGTGCTATCTGGGCTTCCTACAAACAGGCACACATCACCCATTGTGTATCTGCCTTGCATAGCCCAGAAGGCCTGGCAGCTACACCAAAAAACATTAACAGTGGATAGGGGAGTTGGGGGGTAGTGGGCACTCCCCCCTCCCCCACCCACTTAAGATTGGGAACTTCGTGTTTGAGATAGCTAGCTTTGTCTCACCCTTTTTTCCTGCTCTGATTATCGTTGGCTTGGTGGGCCTGGCAGGGAGAGAAGGTGGAGGAGTCTCCACGGTGGTTTGCCCCTACCTGAACTTAGTGGCAAAATAAAGCTGCCCAAATGAAGCAGCTGAATTTCCTTCCTCAGAGCCCGCATCTGACTAGTGGCTAGGAAATGGGTACTTTTGTGGCTCTTAGCCCAGAAGAGGCAGGGTGGAGAAGGAAAAGGTGGCAGGTGGCTGACCCTCAGTCCCCACACCTCTTTTGGCCTGTATCTCTTTGTCTTTCAGACCAGCTTTTAGTCTTTCTGCCTCTTGCCCCTGTGCAACCACTGAGCACGCTCTCTGGGCTAGACAGTGTCTGGAAATACAGAGACAAATGATGCATAGTCCTGGCTGCTGGAGAAAGACCTTCACCTCCCCAGGTCCCTGCCTTCTGTCACCCTCAGCTCCCTTACCCACTGACACCTCCTGCAACCCTTGTCTGTTCTGCCCCTTGACTGTTCTGTTGTAACTCAACCAAGCTCTGCAGTGTGTGTGCTCCCAGAGGGAAGCGACACAAAGAAAAGAGGGGGGGCAGAAAGGAGGGAATCCCGCTGACATCACTGCTCATTAGCATGTGTGACCTCATCAGGGGGCGGGACAATTTCCCCAGGTGTCTGGGGGGGAGGGCATGTGTGTGTGGGGGGGTGGTATTTAAAGGGAAAAGCTGACAGTGCTGCTGAGTGAGGGAGAGGGTGCTGCGAGCTGCTGGGCTGCACACGCACACGCACACCGATGCACACGGACCCGGACACAGACATGGACACGGACACAGAAACCACAGCACTCTGCCCCTCTGGCAGCCGCCGGGCCTCCCCTCCAGGGACGCCCACGCCAGGTGAGGGCTAACCTGGGCAGGTTCCAGCTGAAACCATGGGGGTGGGAGCTGAAGCTTTGATGGGGAGGTCAGAACTAGGGTTTGAGGGAGCTTGAGCCCAGTCAGCAAGAGGGGAAGAGCAATTGAGAAAGTGGAGAAAACCCCTGCTCACACAAGGGATTGGGGTTGGGCTAGGGTGGAGGGGAAGAGCTGCCTAAATGCCCCCTCCCCCATCACTCCCAGGGCTTGCTTGAGAAACTGGTACATGGCCCCTAGCTCAGCCTCATTCCCGAGGCTAGGATGGGCAAGAAGGAAGGGGAGAGGAAAGGGGCAGCCCACAAGCCTGGGAATCACAGGCAGGGGCTACCCTGGGGAACTGTTGTAAGGGTTCTTCTGGCTCCTGGAGGTCCTGGCTGCTGGCCAAGTATTGATCCTGGGCTATTTCCAGCCTCCCTCCAGCCCCCTTTGTTGTGTCTGTTGTTCCTCCTCCAGTTACCCTGACCCGCGCATTGTCACTCTCCCTTTCGTTCACACACACACACACACACTCTCTCTCTCTCTCTCTACTTCTACTGCTCTATGAACACAATATTCTCTCCCACTCACAGGGACAGACAGGGATGCAGGATTCTCACACCCAACCACGCAATGAGGGATGCTCACCTACAGGGCCACGGGAAGCAGCGGCAGCCCCTCTCTCTCTCACACACACACACAGAGAGAGCCCACAGAGCCCCAGCACGCACATCATCTCAAAAAGCAAAGGCCCTTTCCTAGGAAGAGGCTCACTACAAAGTTTTTTACTCTGCTGTACCTACTCCCCAGACACTAGGCAGCAGCTTCAGCTTCTCATCCTCTCTGCTCCTCAGTTTGGGGATGACCAGTGCCGGAAACAGGAGGAGGAAGGGCCTCTTGATGGAAAAAGAGGCAGCTTCCCCAAACCCCCCTCCCACTCCACCCCACAGGGCCAGAGGCCTAGTCTGGGGATGTGCCTGTATATCAGTGTAAAGTGTGAGTGGGTGTGTGAGTGTGCATTCAGGTCCCTTCCCTGCATGGGGCACGTTTTGAATAGGTTGGAGTTGGGACCACATTGGAGAAGCTATCATGTCAATTCCAGTTCAGGCTTCTGGAGACTTTAGTGTAAGAGGTCAGGCCAGACATTCTCAGTTCCTTCTGGGTAATGGTCAAGTGGGTGTAGCTGGGCCTCTGGTACTGGAACGGCCTGGATTGACCCTTCTGCATATGGTTGGGCATATCCCACTCACAGTGTCCTTTTCTTTGCCCTCCCATTTTATTTTAGAAGCAGATACCACACTACTAAAGAAGCCAGAGAAACTGTTGGCAGAGTTGGACCGCAGCGGGCTACCCTCTGTCCCTGGGGCCCCCAGACGAAGAGGCAGTATGCCTGTCCCCTACAAGCATCAGCTCCGGCGGGCCCAGGCTGTAGATGAACTTGACTGGCCACCTCAGGCCTCATCATCTGGCTCCTCTGACTCCTTGGGCTCAGGAGAGGCAGCCCCTGCTCAAAAGGATGGCATCTTCAAGGTCATGCTAGTGGGGGAGAGCGGTGTGGGCAAGAGCACCCTAGCAGGCACTTTTGGTGGTCTCCAGGGAGACAGTGCTCATGAACCAGAGAACCCAGGTATTTGAAGAAGCCCTCCAGGGGTTGAGGGGGCTCTGGGGCCCTGGTCAGGGAAGGAAGTGCTCATGACCTGAGCAGCCCCTGAAGGACAAAGCTTAACAGAAGCTTTTCCAATGCTTTATGTGGCAGCCTCCCTGAAGAGGGGTGGGGTTCCCTGGTGCTGATATCTGAGGTGTCCCTGGTTACCAGGTCTCACAAATGTTGGGAAATCTCCTAATGGACTTTATTCCCTCTCCCTATTTCCCAACAGAGGATACCTATGAAAGACGCATCATGGTGGATAAGGAGGAAGTGACTCTAGTCGTTTATGATATCTGGGAACAGGTGAGAACTAAGATGTGGCTGCCAGCAGGTAATGAAGCTGGGAGAACTGGGGAAGGGCAAAGTGGCTGAAGGTGGGACTGCTGGTCCTGGTTTCAACATGTACTGGAACCTGACCTTTCATTCATATCACTTCAGAAAGCAAAGGCCCACACCACAGTCCATAGCCATTAAGAGTCACAGTCTTTCCAGGATCTTCTGACTCAGAGCAAACTCAGAATGGGAATTTGACAAACCCTGCAGCTCCAAGCTAGGCTGGACACCCTGAAATTGACTCCATCCATAAATGTTTCAGTCTGAAGGAATCTGATGTGACAGGACAAGAGCTCAGGGATCTGGAATATCAGGGAAGGGGGAAAAAAGTGAGGACTTCTGAATATTTGGACATAAAGGTTACTATGTAGAAATAAGAGGCCAAATTACAGACGTGTGAATAATATTCATTTTTGAATCAAGAGCTTAAGCTTAAGAAATTAGGATGGCTACCCTAGTCTAGGATCCTCATAGTACTAACTTCTTCCTCTTCCACAAACACTCTGGGTATGGAGATTCTGCCATTAACTAGCTCTACTATCCTAAGCAGGTGGCTTCTTTCTCCCTCACAGCCCTGTTCCTCCTCTTTGAGGTGTAGGTGCTGGACAGGATCTCCTGTGCCTCTAGCCCTAACGTTCCTCTGCCTGTCTGCAGGGGGATGCAGGAGGGTGGCTGCGGGACCACTGCCTTCAGACCGGGGACGCCTTTCTCATCGTCTTCTCAGTCACTGACCGACGGAGCTTCTCCAAAGTTCCAGAGACCCTACTTCGGCTCCGGGCTGGGAGGCCGCACCACGACCTACCCGTTATCCTTGTTGGAAACAAGAGCGATTTGGCCCGCTCCCGGGAGGTATCACTGGAGGGTGTGTATCCTGAACAGATTCCATACTTGGGATCTCAGGGGAACGCTGTCCCTTCCAGGTCACCTCTTCTCCCTAAGGCCTTTTTACCATTACGGACGCTCTCACTTGCAATCAGACCCAGGCTAAGGGCACACTCCCAATGCCCTACTCGAGGACCCTGAGAATCCCTTCTTGTCACTTCCCCTCACCTCTCCCCTAGGCCTCCTTCTCCCTCTCCTTCGCACCTCCACCTCCCCACCATATGAGCTCAGCCAAGTTCTCTCGGTTGCAAGAGTCACTAGTACCAATCCCTTGCCACCGCACGCCCAGGCCCTCCCTAGACCCACCCTCGCCCCAGGTCCCGTACGGCCTAGCGGGCGCCTGAGCGGGTCCCTTCCTGCAGAGGGCCGCCACCTGGCCGGGACGCTGAGCTGCAAGCACATCGAGACGTCGGCCGCACTGCACCACAACACGCGGGAGCTCTTCGAGGGCGCGGTGCGCCAGATCCGGCTGCGGCGGGGCCGAAGCCGCGCCGGGGGCCAGAGGCCCGAGCCGGGCAGCCCCGAGGGTCCTGCGCCGCCCGCACGCCGCGAGAGCCTCACCAAGAAGGCCAAGCGGTTTCTCGCCAACCTGGTGCCGCGCAACGCCAAGTTCTTCAAGCAGCGCTCCAGGTCGTGTCACGACCTCTCGGTGCTCTGAGCCGCGGTCGCCATGACCACTGCGGTCGCCATGGTCACCGCGCCCTCCGCTCGCCCCCCTCGCCCCTCCCCTCCCCGCCCCCGTCCGGCTTCCCTGGTGGAGGCCGTCTAGGAAACCAAAAACTCCCAGGATGCCCCGGTGTGACCGCGGGGGGCGGCCCGGGGCCGCTGGGCGGTACCTCCACACCCGCCCCCACGCGTTCTCCGGACCTTCGGGCCTCAGGGCGCCTAGAAGGCAAGGACGCAGACCTGAAGGCGGCCGGTGAGCGGGGCGGGTTCTGCTGGGTCGGGAAGAAAAATAATTCTGCAACGTAGTTTGTTTTTTATTAATTCGCGCTTGGCCACCTCATCTGTAAAGAGATTCTAAAAGCGAGATCTGGAAAAAGTGCTTTGTAGACTCCTTGACGGAGTTTGCCTCCTTTGTACGCTGCGTGAACATGCCTCACCTTTAAGAGAGTCTTAAAGGTGAAGACACGGAGACCCTTCCTCCAGGGACCTTCCTGAAAACGTTCTGGCTCTCATCTGCTGCCGCATGTGTCCACTTTGCCTTTAAGGAGTTCTTAAAGGCAAGGGCCTGGAAGCCCTTGATTCACTTGACTTACTAGTCCACCACGGCACTTCCCCTTTAAGATTATTAAAGGTAAGGGGTGGACAGACTTTCTGCATTCAGAAGCTGAGCAGTGGCAACCCCTTTGGGCCAGGGCCCAGGGGGCACCAGCAAGAGGCCACCCTTTCCCTTTTCAATAAAGAATTTTTGTACTGCATCTGTTCACGTTTGACTCTGTTCTTGGAGTCTGTGGGGGAGGAAATGGGTGTTGATGGAAACTGCTATTACCCACCAGAAAACTCAGGCCTAGAGGAGCAAGGAACCTAACTCTCTAAGGAGGCTCTGGAACTGACTTGACCTGGGATAGTCCGTGTCAAAGGGCCACAGGCCCTTACAGATAATCGGGCCCACTTCTTTTGCCGATGAGAAACAGGCCTGGAGAGGAACAAGGACCTCCTAGAAGTCATTTGTAAATTAGTGACACAGTGGGACCAAATCTCTAGACTCTGAGCCTCATCTCCTTACCCCACTCTATCCTGCAGGGAACAGGCTAGAGGCTACACTTAGCTCCCAGAGGTACTCAGCTTTGACTTGGGCTGGTTCAAAGTGGGGCCCATATCGCGTGCGTGATGGGGTCTCTCTGTGCCTCCTCTGGCAGGGCTCCACAGCCCCAGCTGTCACCTGCAAAGCCCGTGTGAGTACTGAAACTGTCACTGCCTCCCCTGGGGACGCCCACGCCTGCTGCTGCCTGAGCCATGAGTTTGAACAAAGGGAGCAGAGGCAGCAGCTCCCCTCACCACCCCTAGACACAATACAGCTACCTGAGCACCTGAGGGCCAGCCTCCATTCCACCCCACACAGCCTCCCAGAACTTGATGGAAAGAGGGTTGCAATGCTTCCTGAGTCCCTGCACCTGGGGAGGAGCCAAGGGGACCAGCCCAGCATGGGTAGTTATAATAAGATGAATAATGGCACTATCCTTAGGACTTTATACACTTTATATGTTAATTCCTTAAAGACTATATAAGGTCCAGCCTGGGAAACATAGTGAGAGCCAGTTTCTACAAAAAATATAAAAAATATACAGGCATGGTGGCTCACACCTGTAATCCCAGCACTTTGGTAGGCTGAGGCAGGAGGATCATTCAAGTTCAGGAGTTTGAAACCAACCTGGGCAACATGGCGAAACTCTGTCTTTACAAAAAATTAGCTGGGCGTGGTGTCATTCGGATAGTCCTAGCTACTTGGGAGGCTGAGCTGGGAGGATTGCTTGAGCCAGGAGATTAAGGCTGCAGTGAGCTGTGATTGTACCACTGCACGGCAGCGTGGGCAACAGAGCAAGACCCTGTCTCAAACAAAAATTTAAAAAAATTTAAAAAATCAGTGCACCTGTAGTCCTAACTAGTTGGGAAGCGGGAGGATTACTTGAGCCTAGGAGTTCGAGGCTGACGTGAGCTGTAATCACTGCATTCCAGCCTGGGTGATAGAGCCAGAACTTGTCTCTTTAAACAAACAAACAAAAAGATAATCCCAGGTGCGGTGGCTCACGCCTATAATCCCAGCACTTTGGGAGGCTGAGGCGGGAGTATCGCCTGAGGTCAGAAATTCAAGACCAGCCCACCCAACCTGGCGAAACCCCGTCCCTACTAAAAATACAAGAAAATTAGCTGGGCATGATGGTGTGTGCCTGTAATCCCAGCCACTCGGGAGGCTGAGGCAGGAGAATTGCTTGAACCCAGGAGGTGGAGGTTGCAGTGAGCCAACATCGTGCCATTGCACTCCAACCTGAGCAACAGAGCGAGACTCTATCTCAAACAAACAAACAAAACAGCCGGGCGCGGTGGCTCAAGCCTGTAATCCCAGCACTTTGGGAGGCCGAGACGGGCGGATCACGAGGTCAGGAGATCGAGACCATCCTGGCTAACACGGTGAAACCCCGTCTCTACTAAAAATACAAGAAAATTAGCTGGGCGAGGTGGCGGGCGCCTGTAGTCCCAGCTACTCGGGAGGCTGAGGCCGGAGAATGGCGTAAACCCGGGAGGCGGAGCTTGCAGTGAGCTGAGATCCGGCCACTGCACTCCAGCCTGGGTGACAGAGCGAGACTCCGTCTCAAAAAAAAAAAAAAAAAAAAAAAAAAAACCAAACCAAACCAAAAAACTATATAAGGTGTTACTACCTGTTTAACAGTAGAAGAAACGGAGTGTAAGTAACTTGCCTGAGGTTACCCAGTAAGCAGCAGAGTTGGGATTCTATGTCTGCTTGATACCTTTTTTTTTTTTTTTTGTGATGGAGTCTTGCTCTTATCGCCCAGGCTGGAGTGCAATGGCGCGATCTCCACTCACTGCAACCTCCACCTCCCGGGTTCAAGTGATTCTTCTGCCTCAGTCTCCTGAGTAGCTGGGATTACAGGCACCTGCCACCACAGTTGGCTAATTTTTTGTATTTTTAGTAGAGATGGAGTTTCACCGTGTTAACAAGGCTGGTCTTGAACTGTTGACTTCAGGTGATCCACCTGCCTCAGCCTTCCAAAGTGCTGGGATTATAGGTGTGAGCCACCGCACCTGGCTCTGCTTGATACTTAATGGTGATTTTATCCAGTTTTGCATCTGAGGCTCCCTTTCCAATAAGGATGGGAGGAAGAGAAAGAGGGGACAGCAGTCAAGATGCAGGGACACCATGGGCAGGGCCATGTGCAGCGGCTGTGGTGAAAGGTCCAGAGAAATTACATGCCTGTAGTGGAGTAAGCAAGTTCTAAATTCTGAGGACCATGAACAGAGGCAGCTCAAATTTTAAAATGCAGGAAAACACACTGGGCCCATTAAGGGACCAGATGGCTGTACAGTTGGGTTGAAACCTCAGGGACATGAAGAGGAGGGGTAAGAGATGAGCATGGAAAAGAAGGTTTGGAGTCCCACTGTAAAGGATCTTAAATGCCAGGAAAAAGAGTTTGTGCCCAACTCTGTAGGCAGGGAGAGTCACTGCAGGTCTCTGAATGTGGAAGTCATGATTAGGATGGTCCTTTGGGAAGAGGAGGCTGGGAGAGGTGTGTATGGATTGGAGCTGCAGAGGAAGTCCTGAGGAGCTGAGTTTAGGGACCAGTAAGAGTGATACATATGGAGGATAATGAAAGGCCACCCTGAGGAGGGTGGCAGTGGGAAAGGAAGGAGGCATGGGTTTGAGGGTCAGAATTAATGGGACTTGGCAACTTAGTGGATGGTGTAAAGAGAGGAAAAAGTTGTAGGTGGTGAGAGAATGGTGAGGAACTTGGAGTTAGGGGGCAAAGGAGGTAGTGAGAGTAAGGAGCTCCATTTTGGAGAAACTGAATTTGAGATGCTAGAAGAACATCTGTATGGGGTTTCAGCAGCTCTCTGGAGCTGAATCCGAAATTCAGAACAAGTTGGGACAAGAGAAACAGATTTGAGAATAATTACCATAAAGATAGTAGTAGAAGAGCAAGGGGAAAAGGTGACCAGTGCAGTCACACAGGACCCTAAGCTTAGTTTAATGTTCTGCTGTTGTGTTCTTAAAATTCTTCGAACGGCCGGGCGCGGTGGCTCAAGCCTGTAATCCCAGCACTTTGGGAGGCCGAGATGGGCGGATCACGAGGTCAGGAGATCGAGACCATCCTGGCTAACACGGTGAAACCCCGTCTCTACTAAGAAATACAAAAAATAGCCGGGCGAGGTGGCAGCGCCTGTAGTCCCAGCTACTCGGGAGGCTGAGGCTGGAGAATGGCGTGAACCCGGGAGGCGGAGCTTGCAGTGAGCTGAGATCCGGCCACTGCACTCCAGCCTGGGCTACAGAGCGAGACTCCGTCTCAAAAAAAAAAAAAAAAAAAAAAAAAAAAAAAAAAATTCTTCGAACAAGGAGCCCTGATTTTCATTTTGCAAGGGGATCCATAATTATACTAAGGGAGAAGGTACAGTACTGGCTGAGATCCTTACCCCAGACTACTGATGGAGTCTGTGTTTTGTGAAATGGCACATACAATCTGATGTATTTGTGTAGTCATGCATGTGTCTGAGAATAGGGTTCATGAATTTCATCAGATTCACAAAAGGGTTTGTGACAGGCCAGGCTCAGGGTGGCTCATGCCTGTAATCCCAGCACTTTGAGAGGCCAAGGCGGATAGATCACCTGAGGTCAGGAGTTCGAGACCAGCCTGGCCAACATGACAAAATCTCGTCTCTACTAAAAATACAAAAATTAGCTGGGCATGGTGGCACATGCCTGTAATCCCAGCTACTCGAGAGGCTGAGGCAGAATTGTTTGAACGCAGGAGGTGGAGGTTGCAGTGAGCTGAGATCCTGCCACTGTACTCCAGCCTGGGCAACAGAGTGAGATTCTGTCTTTAAAAAAAAAAAAAAAAAAAAAAGGGTGGTACTGGCTGCCTCTGGGAAGGGGACTGAGTGAGTAGAAGACCGGGATGGGATGGGGAGCTGACTTTTCATTGTATGCCCTTTTTCTTTTTTACTTTTTCTTTTCTTTCTTTCTTTCTTTTTTTTTTTTTTTTTTTTTTGAGACAGAGTTTCACTCTTGTTGCCCAGGCTGGAGTGCAATGGCGCGATCTCACCACAACCTCCGCCTCCTGGGTTCCAGCGATTCTCCTGTCTCAGCCTCCCGAGTAGCTGGGATTACAGGCGTGTGCCACCATGCCTGGCTAATTTTGTATTTTTGGTAGAGATGGGGTTTCTCCATGTTGGTCAGGCTGGTCTCAAACTCCTGACCTCAGGTGATTCACCTGCCTCAGCCTCTCAAAGTGCTAAAATTACAGGCCTGAGCCACCGCGCCGAGTCTGTATGCCCTTTTTCTACCTTTGGAACTTTTTTTTTTTTTTTTGAGACAGAGTCTTGCTCTGTCGCCAAGGCTGGAATGCAGTGGCACAATCTCAGCTCACTGCAACCTCCACCTCCTGGGTTCAAGCGATTCTCCTGCCTAAGTCTTCCAAGTAGCTGGGATTACAGGTGCCCGTCACCATGCCCAGCTAATTTTTGTATTTAGTAGAGATGGGGATTTCACCATCTTAGCCAGGCCGGTCTTGAACTCCTGACCTCGTGATCCACCAACCTCGGCCTCCCAAGGTGCTGGGATTACAGATGTGAGCCACTGCGCCTGGCCTACCTTTGGAACTTTTAACTATGTCGTTTAGTACCTCTTCAAAAATGAAACAAAATAGGCTGGGCACGGTGGTTCACACCTGTAATCCCAGCACTTTGGGAGGCCAAGGCGGGTGGATCATGAGCTCAGGAGTTCAAGACCAGCCTGGCCAAGATAGTGAAACCCCGTCACTACCAAAAACTACAAAAATTAGTCAGGTGCAGGGGTAGGCACCTGTAATCCCAGCTACTCGGGAGGCTGAGGCAGGAGAATCACTTGAACCTGGGCGGCAGGGGTTGCAGTGAGCCGAGATCATGCCACTGCACTCCAGCCTGGTGACAGTGAGAGTCGTCAAAGAAAAAAGGAAGGGAGGAAGTAAGGAGGAAGGAAGGGAGGGAGGGAGGGAGGGAAGGAAGGAAGGAAGGAAAGAAGGAAGGAAGGAAGGAAGGAAGGAAGGAAGGAAGGAAGGAAGGAAGGAAGGAAGGAAGGAAGGAAGGAAGGAAGGAAACAGAATAATTTAAAACAAAGCCTCAGGGGTCCAGAGAAAAAAGAGGGAAAAAGGAGCTCCTGGGGATATATAGATGGAGAAGGTGGAGAAGCAGCTACCAAAGAGGTAGTGGGAGAACTAGGATTGAGCCTGCTGTGACTACTGCCAGAGGAGGGGTTTCTAGGAGAGTATCACCAGTGGTCAGATATGGCCAGAGAGGAGGATGAGGAACAAGAAAGGCCCAGTGCCTTTTATGTGGCAGAAGCTTAAAACGTCTTTCATGTATGGAAGATGATGACGGCAAGACCTCCCCCATGAGGGGAGCCATGCACCACGAGCCTCCCTCCCCCAACTCAGCTAGTCCCATCAGCCCAACCCATCTGTGTGTTCCCTCCAGACGCCTACAGGGAATAGCTCAGAACAGACAGAAGCTGAAGCCAGGCTCCCGCCAGCCTTGGGAGAGGTGAGGCCTTCTCCAACAGCCACGCCATTCTCTCTTTCTCTGATCAAGGCACAGTAGAGCCATTGATCTTGGCTGGGGTGAGAGGTCAGCAGAGGGCATTGGGGCCTGAGCTGCCAGGCCCGGTAAGGTCCCTTCTGTCCTCATGCATCTCTTAACCACTGCAATTTTGTCTTGGAGTCCGTGTTCCCTTACCAGCCCCTGCCCAGCCCTTACTACTCCCACTCCCCTTTGCCCACAAGACCCCCTCATTGGCCCAGAGCATAGACTTTGTGTGCTCTCCCCTGAGGGCCAGAGGAGTGGGGAGTCCTGCATCTGGAAATCTCTCCACTCTGGGCCTCTGCCTACAGATGAGCTTTTAGGCCCTGCTGCATCTGATCCCCTCTAGAGAAAATGGAACAGGGGCTCCTCTCTTCTGAAGGACAGTCAGGGTCATGTGTGGAAGTCCTCTGGGTTAAACCCTCACTCCCAGGAAGTCCACACACATACATCTTTTTATTAATCTAACATAGTTTAAATCCACATCAATCTGAGTACATTTTTCCTGGACATTTTAATCTTTCATCCACAAATGCTAGAAGACATTTTGTTTCTCTCAAGTACTAAACATCTGCAATATGCCAATCACTGTGCTGGGCCCAATAGGGAAAACAAATACAAGTAAGACACAATCTCTGCCCCTCAAATCGCTTACAATTAAGCTGGGGAGATGGATGAGGTGGTACAGCACAAAACAGGCAAAACAGCAGCAAACAATACCACATTCTATCTAACTTGGGGCTACCTCATGTGCTCCAGGAATTCTGAATGGAAGAAACAGTAAATTTGGAAGACATATTTTAGAAACTGGGCCTTAAAGGATACGTAGGCTATAGATAGATGAGAGAAAGAAGGAAAAGCATTCCTTGTGGTCAAACTACATGAGCAAATGCACAGAGGAGAAACAGTGGGCAGCCCACCACATGAGAAAAAGGCCTTCCTATAAAGAAGGCAGCAAAATTTGGGTGGATGGTGCAGTCGTCAAAGGACACAAACACCAGACAAGAGCATACTGCTTCTCAGGCCTTTATCATCTTGGTGACTCTCTGATGGATATGCTCAAGGTCCCTTTTCATCTATTTGAATATTGATGTCAAGTTTCCATAGCTTAGTGGCCTTGAAAACTCCAGATGTGAATGCAAATTCAGGAAGCCCTTGAATGCTTTTCAGTTAGTGCTCAGGATGTTTCCTGGATGGGGGTCTGTGGATGAAGTCACTCTTAACCTGTCTGGTTTGCTGAACTCAGCTACGCTATCCCAACTCTAAAACGAAGAATACCTACCTTGTAGCAAAGTCATGAGGACTAAATAAAAGAGCAAAGATCTTTGTAATTTCTCAAGCATTATATAGAGGAGCAGTGGAAGTAGGAATGCCTTTTGCAACCTATGTCCCTTATTTAGGCATCAAAGCAACTTGCTAAACTCTCAAAGCACAGCACCATCTGGAGATAAAAATTTAAGTTATAGTCTACAAAGTCCAACATGCCTCCCATAGGACTCACAGGTAACCCTTTATAGGGTTTTGTTGTTTGGTGGAAGGTTGGGGGAAAGATTGGCAACTGAAGCTCCGTGATGGTATTTTACTGCATGATTTTCCATTTTTGTGTTCAAATTATAATTTGACTTTAAGCAGAGGACCTGTGCTGATTTAAAATATTTATTCAGGTCAGGCAAATGGCTCACACCTGTAATCCCAGCACTTTGGGAGGCCGAGGTGGGTGGATCACGAGGTCAGGAGTTTGAGACCAGCCTGGCCAACATGGTGAAACCCTCTTTTTTTTTTTTTTTTTTTTTTTTTTTTTTTTTGAGACGGAGTCTGGCTCTGTCACCCAGGCTGGAGTGCAGTGGCGCGATCTCGGCTCACTGCAAGCTCCGCCTCCCGGGTTTACGCCATTCTCCTGCCTCAGCCTCCCGAGTAGCTGGGACTACAGGCGCCCGCCACCTCGCCCAGCTAGTTTTTTTTTTTTGTATTTTTTAGTAGAGACGGGGTTTCACCGTGTTAGCCAGGATGGTCTCGATCTCCTGACCTCGTGATCCGCCCGTCTCGGCCTCCCAAAGTGCTGGGATTACAGGCTTGAGCCACCGTGCCCAGCCACCCTGTTTCTACTAAAAAAAAAAAATTACAAAAATTAGCCAGGCGGCCGGGCGCGGTGGCTCAAGCCTGTAATCCCAGCACTTTGGGAGGCCGAGACGGGCGGATCACGAGGTCAGGAGATCGAGACCATCCTGGCTAACACGGTGAAACCCCGTCTCTACTAAAAAATACAAAAAACTAGCCGGGCGAGGTGGCGGGCGCCTGTAGTCCCAGCTACTTGGGAGGCTGAGGCAGGAGAATGGCGTAAACCCGGGAGGCGGAGCTTGCAGTGAGCTGAGATCCGGCCACTGCACTCCAGCCCGGGCGACAGAGCGAAACTACGTCTCAAAAAAATAAAAAATAAAAAATAAAAAAAAAAATTAGCCAGGCATGGTGGTGGGCGCCTGTAATTCCAGCTACTTGGGAGGCTGAGGCGGGAGAATCACTTGAACCCGGGAGGCAGAGGTTGCAGTGAGCAGAGATCATGCCACTGCACTCCAGCCTGGGTGATAGCATGAGACTCTGTCTCAAAAAAATAAATAAATAGGCCGGGCGTGGTGGCGCAAGGCTGTAATCCCAGCACTTTGGGAGGCCGAGACAGGCAGATCACGAGGTCAGGAGATCGAGGCCATCCTGGCTAACACGGTGAAACCCCGTCTCTACTACAAAAAAATACAAAAAAACTAGCCGGGCGAGGTGGCGGGCGCCTGTAGTCTCAGCTACTCGAGAGGCTGAGGCAGGAGAATGGCGTGAACCCGGGAGGCGGAGCTTGCAGTGAGCCGAGATCCGGCCACTGCACTCCAGCCTGGGCGACAGAGCGAGACTCCGTCTCAAAAAAAATTAAATAAATAAATAAATAAATAAATAAGGCCCAGTGCCTTATTTAGTGGCTCACAGTGGCTCACAGCTGTAATCCCAGCACTTTGGGAGGCCAAGGCGGGCAGATCACCTGAGGTCAGGAGTTCAAGACCAGCCTGACCAACATGGAGAAACCCGTCTCTACTAAAAATACAAAATTAGCTGGGCGTGGTGGCACATGCCTATAATCCGAGCTACTCAGGAGGCTGAGGCAGGAGAATCACTTGAACCCAGGAAGCAGAGGTTGCAGTGAGCCGAGATCACACCATTGCACCCCAGTCTGAGCAACAAGAGCGAAACACTGTCTCCAAAAAAATAAATAAATAAATATAATACTTATTCAGAAAGGAAAGTGCCAGTGTAGGGCTAGGCTCTGGAGACCAACAAAGATGGGTGCTTGGGGGAGGCTAGGAGAGATGCTAAGGAAAGGGTGGTAACAGAGGGTGCTCTCAGCCAGTTGTGGTGGCTCACACCTATAATCCTAGCACTTTGGGAGGCCAAGGAGGGAGGATCACTTGAGCCCAGTAGTTCAAGACCAGCTGGACAACATAGCAAGACCCCATCTCTACAAAAAATACAAAACTTAGCTGGGCATAGTGGCACATACCTGTAGTCTCAGCTAATCAAGAGGATCATTTGAGCTCAGGAGGTTGAGGCTGCAGTGAGCTGTGATGGCACCACTATACTCCAGCATGGGCAACAGAGCCAGACCCTGTCTCAAAACAAAACAAAACAGAGTGCCCTGGCATTTTTCTCCTGCCAGCAAAGCTAATGGTGTTAGGTACCTTGAAGGTACCTGTGAGGAGGGCTCGTTTTGAATTTTTTTTTTTTTTTTTTTTTTTTTTGAGACGGAGTCTCGCTCTGTCACCCAGGCTGCAGTGCAGTGGCTGGATCTCAGCTCACTCACTGCAAGCTCTGCCTCCCAGGTTTACGCCATTCTCCTGCCCCAGCCTCCCAAGTAGCTGGGACTACAGGCACCCGCCACCTCGCCCAACTAGTTTTCTGTATTTTTTAGTAGAGACGGGGTTTCACCATGTTAGCCAGGATGGTCTCAATCTCCTGACCTCGTGATCCGCCCATCTTGGCCTCCCAAAGTGCTGGGATTACAGGCTTGAGCCACTGCGCCCAGCCTCATTTTGATTTTTCAAAACCATCTGGTTAAAATCTAACTATATGGACAGAGTCTCCAGCATAAAGAGATTGGGCTAGTGGGATTTGTTTTCCTGAAAACTAGGCAGGTTATAGGTGACCCAAGACCTTGTGAGCTTGGGGCTTTAGCCCAGGAACAATTTATTTATTTAAAAATGAAGATTTATTTTCACCATTGCACCGCCCTTGCTTTTCCCCATAAACCTTGAGCTCTGAAGTTGGGGAGAATGAAAGTCAGCTAGAAAATCGAGTGAGTAAGCATCCAAAGGAATGAAAATACTGAGGAAAGTAATAAGCCAAGTTCCAAACCCTTCTCAATGAATTCTCACAACATCCCTATGAGATAGTTGTTACCGTTTCCTTTTTACAGATGAAGTGTGAGAGAAGTGAAGTAACTTACCCAAGCTTATTCAGCTAGTTTGTAAGGGAAGAGGGATCTGAACCATGCTGTGTGGTTCCAGAGTGTGACACTCAGCTACAGGGTGGAGGTCCCCTAGCTTGCTTATGCTCTGGAGTTGAGAGGAGGCAAATTCTTAGCACCACTAATTCTAAGCAAATAGGCTTCCTGATGCCTGAAAGCCGACTGAAACTCTCATCCTTTCTGGAACATTGGCAAGTTTGACAGGTCTCCGATTGTCAAGGTCATTGTTCCCCCTTTCTACAATCTGGCAGTGACTGGCTCCTTTCCAGTGTTCAGGCACCTCATCCATCTACCCATTGCTCTCAAAAATAACTGCTTAATGGCTCTCCAGCAACTCCAGCCAACTCCTTACGGGCTCTTGAGAGCAGATCATCTGAACAACTAATAGACTTCATCCAACTTTTTGAAGTGATCTTTGATCAGCTCTTTCCTTGCCCCCACCTTCCCACATAATCTAAGTTGGTTGGTCTGCTTTACCTCACTTTCACAGACCTATCTCAACCAAGGGCATACCGGAGAGCAAACCAGTCCTGGATATAAAGCCCAAAAGTTAGGAGAGAGGGGAAAGGATGTCTGAAGCTAGAAGATTCAGATATGCAGCTTCTCAGACCGGAATTCCTTTCCTGCATCCAGCTCGTGACTATTGCCTTCACCTGGCTGCCATGGAAACATCAGTCTCTGGTGGATGGCAAGCAGCACTTTAGAAAGAAAGTATCACAGGCTACCATGGTAACATCAAAAAGAGTAAAGCTGCATCTTCTCTCCTTGTGGAGTGAGGAAGGAATGGATGAGGCTGCTGGGAAAAGCGGCCTAGAAGGGGCAGCCTTTGGAAAGCTTGGTGCTGACTTTAACACAGAGAACATTCATTCAATTCTACAGACATTTAATATGTGCAAGGCAAAGCAAGCATGAGAAAGACATCTAAGTCTGGTCTCACCAGGCTGTAACCATCGAGTAATGCAATTTTCAATAAAATAATTTTTACTGAAATTATTTTATTTACTAAATAAAAGTAGAGTAAGATGACCCACAAGAGGACAAAGAATACTGAAAAGAGAGATTAACTCCACCTAGGAAAGCTTCAAGGTCTTCAAGGACAGGACTTTTATCAGCAGAAGGAGGAAAGGAAGAGAAATGCCTGGCAGGATGGATCACTTCCATGCCTCTAGCAAGATACTGAGCCTACAGTAGGTCTGGCCTTAAGCTGCTTCAAGATAAGGTCTGAGGCTGGCTTCACAATGCACATGTCCATGCTCTCTCCCAGGGCCCTTGTAGCAGAAAAAGAGCACCTTCAAGGTTCACCCACAAACACTGTCACTCAAGATAAGCAAAGACATGGCAGTGGAAAAATTCTGAGTCTACTGAGAGCTATGGGTGCAGGGATAGGAAATGTGACACTTCCTCACTGACTCTAAGGCCTTGTCTTCTGTGGTGGTGCTGAGAGGCAGGTAAGGTTAAGATCAAGGGATCTGAAGCCAGAGTACTTGGATTGGAATCCCTAACTTGCTAACTTTGTGCTTATGGGGAAAATTATTTAACCTATTTGGATATGCTTCCTTGTTTACAAAGTAAAGATAATAAACTACTTTAGAGGATTGTTGTGAGGATTTGGTGACTTAATACACATAAAATGATTAGAACACCTAACCTACAACCAACCTTGCATAAATGTTAACAATGACCATTATGCCACCTCCTGTCACCTCACCTTTCAGAGTCTCTTTTCACTGTCCAAGTGTTGCTGCCTGATTTTCACTAAAGCCTTTCCATTACAGGGAAAAGAGGGACTGTGATATAATTCCATCCTTCCAGGTTTTTTTTTTTTTTTTTTTTTTTGAGACGGAGTCTCGCTCTGTCACCCAGGCTGGAGTGCAGTGGCCAGATCTCTGCTCACTGCAAGTTCTGCCTCCCAGGTTTATGCCATTCTCCTGCCTTAGCCTCCCGAGTAGCTGGGACTACAGGTGCCCGCCACCTCGCCTGGCTAGTTTTTTGTATTTTTTAGTAGAGACGGTGTTTCACCGTGTTAGCCAGGATGGTCTCGATCTCCTGACCTCATGATCTGCCCGTCTCGGCCTTCCAAAGTGCTGGGATTACAGGCTTGAGCCACCGCGCCCGGCCCCATCCTTCCAAGTTTTTACTCAATTCCCTTCATCATATGCTCCAGGACTAAAGGTTCACAGGTCAAGCCTCTGCTTCTACTGGTAACTCCTATCTGGGGGGTTGTTGGGAGTCTGAGGAAGCAGGCAGAATTCCTGTGTCAAGAGCACAGCAGTTTAAAGAACAGGGAAGAAATGTCACCACCTTAGAGAATATAGAAGCATAGACTGGAAGCCAAAAATCAGGTGAGAATCTTTTGTAGAACTGAGGACTGGTAGGGAAATTCTAACTATGCTGGGCAAAGGATCTGGGTCACAATGTCACCCCTACCCTGCCAGCCATCATGTGCAGGTAGATGTTGAGGGAAGTTTCTTTTACCTTAAGCTGGGTCCAGAGTCTGTTCACTGCCCACTTCTCTCCACTCTAACCACTACGTATGGAGGGATGAGTAACAAGAAGGCACTGAGTTACATACTGACACCAACTGTCACTCACTAGATGCCATCACCTTATATGGAGTAAGACTGGAAATTGTCTTAGATATTTCCTTATTTCCAACATTGTCTCTCTCCCAGCAAGAGGCTACATGAGGAACTAAGAATAAGAAAGAACTGAGGTGGAAGGATCCGGGTGTAGGAAGGTCAAAGTAGCTAGGGATGGAAACATAAGGAAACCAAGCAGAGGAAGGCAGGGAGGCAAGGCCTGTGGATATTTATAATAGTCTGAAGGAGCCAAGCCAGCCCTGAGAAGATCCAGTTCATGGCCTCAGGATGACTAACAAAAATGGTACCCACTGCACTTCTCAAGATGCATTAGAAGCCAAATCAATAACTGTAGGGGTGCTGGGTCATAGCCAGCAGCTTTTATCTAAAAATAGTGCACCCTCCTTCCCTTCCCCAGGTCCAGAAAGCAAACTAGGATCAGATGGGGGAAGGGATGGGGGTGGTAACCAGGAGAACAGCAACATCAGCTGAGATCTAGGCCTGGAAGAATCAGAAATGCTGTGATTTGAATGTGTGCCCCAAAAGTTCACATTGGAAATTTGACTCCCAATGCAACAGTGTTGAAGATGGGGCTTAATACGAGGTGACTGAGTCACAAGGACAGAGCCCTCATGAACGGATTCATGTTACTATCACAGAGCAGGTTATCACGAGACAGGGCTGTTACAAAGCAAGTTTGGCCCATGGTCCCTTTGTCTCATGTACTCGTTTCTACCTTGTGCCCTTCTGCCACGGGATGACCCTCACCAGATGCAGGAACCATGCTCTTGAAATTCCCAGCCTCCAGAACTGTGAGAAATACCCCTTTTTTTTTTTTTTTGAGATGGAATCTCGCTCTTTTGCCCAGGCTGGAGTTCAGTGGCGCAATCTCAGCTCACTACAACCTCCGCCTCCTAGGTTCAAGTGATTCTCCTGTCTCACCCTCCCGAGTAGCTGGGATTACAGGCGCCCACCACCAGGCCCGGCTAATTTTTGTATTTTTAGTAGAGACAGAGTTTCACCATGTTGGCCAGGCTGGTCTCGAACTCCTGACCTCGTGATCCGCCCACCTCGGCCTCCCAAAGTGTTGGGATTACAGGCGTGAGCCACTGCACCCAGCCTACACTTCTTTTCTTTGTAAATTACTCAGTCTGTGGTATTGTTATAGAAGCAGTGAACAGACTTGGGAGCTAGAGTCCCACTGGCCGTTTATGACTCAAGTAAGCTTCAAGTATTTAAGTGATTTTGTGTTAAAAGCAACCCCAGAGGCTAACATCACTGGCTTAGAAGTCTGAGAGCTGACAAATTAAAACCTAACAGCAATTATCCATATTTTTAGCATAAGAAAGTCTTAGCATTTTGTTGCCATAGAGATCAAAAAAGGAGCCCCACAGAGCCCTGCCCCTGAATTCAGGCCTTCTCCTTTCATTTGGTCCCTAAGCTGGGTGAGACAGCCCCTCCCACCTCCTTATTATTAAGGCAGTGGTAGGTGCACCTTCCCTTTCACAAAGGTATTTCTGGAATACTCGGGACCCTAGAATTCACTGGTCCCAGGCCTGTGTTATCCCAGGCAGAGCCATATGGAAAGCAAGGGTTGCAGTGACTGACAGAGGAACAATAGTAGACATCAGGTCAGGGGAACCTGCTGTTAAACAAGACCCAAACCCCTTTGGATACTGGACTGGGACTGCTACTACAAAGAGGGTCAAAGGTAGGTAGAAAGGCCAATAGAGTTAAGAATGCTCAGCTTAGCTCTGGTACTTAACTCTTCAAGATCACAACCCCCCCACTAGAAAAAAAAAGTGTAGAATGTAGTACTGTCATAGTGCCATCTGCTGGAAAGATCAGATCTGTCATTAGGCACAGAAAAGGAGCCTGTTAAGTCTTTTTTTTTTTTTTTTTTTTTTTTTTGAGACGGAGTCTCGCTCTGTCACCCAGGCTGGAGTGCAGTGGCCGGATCTCAGCTCACTGCAAGCTCCGCCTCCCAGGTTCACGCCATTCTCCTGCCTCAGCCTCCCAAGTAGCTGGGACTACAGGCGCCTGCCACCTCGCGCGGCTAAGTTTTTGTATTTTTAGTAGAGACGGGGTTTCACTGTGTTAGCCAGGATGGTCTCGATCTCCTGACCTCGTGATCCGCCGGTCTCGGCCTCCCAAAGTGCTGGGATTACAGGCTTGAGCCACCGCGCCCGGCCGAGCCTGTTAAGTCTTAAGTCTGTCCCAGTGCTGCAACTTGGCTGTTTGGGTAATTCTGTCCAGTGGGTAGTTGGGATGGAGATAGTTAAGATGAAAATAGATGGAGAAGACAACCATAGGATCAAGAGTGTAATGCAGATACAGAATGGGAACCCCACCCAGGTGTGAGTTTTCACTTTTCTTTCTAAAGGTGGTTAAATAAATAAAAGAAACACAATGGTGTTACTAATGTTTTATATCCCTAGAAACATCATGAGTTGGGCTCATGAGAAGTTGTCAGAGAGATACATAACAAAGACCACACACAAATGGGCAACAGCCGCCACAAGGCGGCGGCTTGCCTTTTGTACAAAGTTTATATATATATATATATATATATGTATATATATTTATGTACACAGACACAAGGGTATAAAATCCAGTGAGAAGGGCTCACACATGCCCAGGTAGGGGATGGGAGCGGCTTTAATTGGCAGGGTTGAGGCCACAGTAGAGGCACACAGGAAGTGGTAGAGAGTAGCAGCCTCCCTCCACCCTCCCACCCTGGGCCAAAGGGAGGAAATGGGAGGAAGGACAAGTATACATATGAAGATGGAAGATACTGGAAAGATACACTCCACCTTTTACTAAATTTCTGAAAGCCCCTAAATGCCTGGCAGAATGGATCACTCCCATGCCTCCTAGCAAGATGCTGAGCCTACAGTAGGTCTCACCTCAAGCTGCTTCAAGCTAAGGTCTGAGGCTGGCTTCTCAATGCACATGTCCATGCTATCTCCCAGGGCCCCTGTAGCAGAAAGAGCACCTTCAAGGTTCACCCACAAACTCAGTCCTCTTGATTCAGAGGTCCTAAGGTTTTCCTTGACAGACTAAAGGGTAAAGGTACAGGAAAAGGAGAGAGGCCAGTTCCTTCAGTTAATGCCCTATGGCCTTCCCAATAGGGGAGGAATTGAGGAATCACTAAGGTGTTGGAAAGGGCAAGAAGGTAATCTCAGAGACGATACACATGGAGAAACAGGTATTCAATGCAGGTGTGGATTCTGTTCTCTTCAACTGGGGGCTTTGCTCAGCAGAGTCCATTTCCAGTGGGGCCATGGGCAGGAGCTCTTCTTGGTATCTTAAGGGTGGCCCCAATTTCCTCAGAGACAATGTCCATGCCCTCAGGATGGCTTGGTCCACAAAATGGAGAAATGGGGCCATGGAAGAGTAGATGTGAAGTGGCAGGATCCAGAAGCACAAGGAGGCAGTATGCTGTGCCACTGATTTACCTGTGGAAAGAAGTAAATGGGAATTCAAAGGAAAAAGAGTAATCAAAGACTAGAATGAGCGAAGCCCTGAGACTCACATGGTCTGGGGGGTAAAGAGGCTGGACAGCTGGAAGCACTGGGAGGCAAGGTTCAGGGCTGGACTCAGAGCTAGAACAAAGAGAGGCTGAGTGAGTGAGCAAGCACAGCACACTCCTTCTTTCCAGACCCCCAAACCTTCCCTTCCTTTCCCATGTCCAAGACTACCAGTCAGAGCTGCTGGATTCAGGGCCCCCAAGGGAACTGCTCCATTCAGTTGCAAGGCAGCAGCATGGGCAGCAGCGGCAGCAGCGGCAGCAGCAGCAGCAGTGGTTGGCAGTTGGATTCCAGAGCCTAAAAGGAAAAGGCGGGATTAAGCCCCAATCCTTGATCTAAAATTCAACCCCCTATTCTTCACCTTGTGGAGATATTTTACCTTCTGCCAGTTTTGCCATGAGCTGCAAACGTCCACCTGCTGATCCTGGATCCAGCTCCTGGTCCCCATCAGGAAAAGTGATGTCTGTGCCACCATCCAGTCGCTCAGTCACATGGCCAACCCTCATAGGTCGACCAGCAAGCTCAAAGCCATTCAACTGTTCCAGGGCCCGCCGGGCACACTCAGAATCAGAGAACTATAAGAAACCCAGGCCATGTTAGCCACCTCCTTGCCAAAGACATGCTCTCAAAGCCCCAGTAACACTCCCTAGTCCTACTATCCCAGGAAAATTATATGCTCACTGAGGTACAAACTTTTCTTTCCCAGAAAATATGACCTATGCCCATCACCTCAAAATGGTTCTCTGAAAAGGACCTTTTCCAACGAACTCAATGGCAGTCACTTTTCAATCTTCCAGCTCCGTTAAGAATCTAATAATGCAAAAGTTTATTATTGTAGGAAATCTAGTCTGACAAATTATTTCACAAATGGGTATATCAAATGGAAGACAGGCTAAGAGCCAAGGCTCCTGAGCTTTTAATTCAGTTCTCTGTACTAGTAAGTTTTAGTTCTTTTTTTTTTTTTTTTTTTTTGGTTGAGACGGAGTCTTGCTCTGTCACCCAGGCTGGAGTGCTGTGGCTGGATCTCAGCTCACTGCAAGCTCCGCCTCCCGGGTTTACGCCATTCTCCTGCCTCAGCCTCCCAAGTAGCTGGGACTACAGGCGCCCGCCACCTCGCCTGGCTAGTTTTTTGTATTTTTTTAGTAGAGACAGGGTTTCACTGTGTTCGCCAGGATGGTCTCAATCTCCTGACCTTGTGATCTGCCCATCTTGGCCTCCCAAAGTGCTGGGATTACAGGCTTGAGCCACCGCGCCCGGCCTAGTTCTTTTTTTTTTTTAGATGGAGTCCCACTCTGTCACTGAGGCTAGAGTGCAGTGGTACCATGTCAGTTCACTGCAACTTCTGTCTCCTGGGTTCAAGCAATTCTCCTGCCTCAGCCTCCCGAGTAGCTGGAATTACAGGCTCCCACCATCACACCCAGCTAGTTTTTTTATTTTTGTTTTTTTAGTAGAGATGGGGTTTCACCATGTTGGCCAGGCTGGTCTTGAACTCCTGACCTCAGGCAATTTACCCACCTTGGCCTCCCAAACTGCTGGGATTACAGGCATGAGCCACCGTGCCCGGCCAAGTTTTAGTTCTTAGTCAAGTACTAGGAATCTGGAACTCCTAATTCCAGGCTTAGGAGGGAACACACCCTAGTGCTGACAGGAAGGCAGCAAGCACATCCCGACATACACACCAGAGCTGTTAACTAAGTGACCTGCTGACCAGAAGGCCTTTACTCTCTAGTCCCTTTTATCAGCAGCACCCAGCAACACCCTGGTACAAAGAGGATTCCCAGTCTGCTGTTTGTGTAAGTGTCAAGGTTGTTGACCTAAAAGGCAACAACACAAGGGCAAAAATGCCCCACAGAAGCCTTTCCATATCTCAGTCACATAGAGAGCTAGAAAAGGTTACAAAAGTTACTTGCCACCACAGAATTGTCAACACCACAGCTAGCTTTGTTTAGCTAGCTAGCAGTATTACCTGCCTTAGGGCCTGGCATGTGGTACTGACAGTTCCTAGGCAGGTTTTACACATGGCTTGCCTTTACTGGGTATTTTTGAGGTGAGTAATTCCAATGATAGAATACAACCTATTGCCCTGTGCCCTGTGGGTAACTGTGGGGGTGTATGCTGCCTGGTTTAAGCCCAGAAAATACAAGCTTCTATCAGACTTTGTGGCTGGCAGCCAGTTCTCAGCCTGGAGTCACATGGGGCTGGAAGAACCAGTTACAGGAATTGGCAACAATTTTGTTGGAACGTTAGGAAAAGGTGAAACTTGCCCATAATTAGGTGGCCTCACTATTCTCTCCATAGTGCTACGTTAATAACTGATCCTTCTCAGTGCAGAAATTGCTTCAAATGGGGTAGCACCAGAGGGAAGCATAATTATGAGAAACATCAGCTCTATAAAGCATGTCTTTAAAAGCCCATACCTAACTTCCCTCATACCCCCAACCTTTTAGCTGCAGCCTGGTTACTATTACCCAAAGAGCCAAGCTGCAGCACCAGGGAAGCTGGCTGAACTCCTGGACACCCCCATACCAGGGCCACTGACAGAATGTAGGAGCAAAGCCAAGATCTCAAGCAATGCACTCATCTCAAGGGGTAGAAGGCTAGTCCAAGCTTCGGGCACCAGGGTTTACGGGTCATTTAGACAGGTCCTAAAGGAGGAGGATGAAGCTAAGCTGCAAAATCAGACAAGTGGACAAACACAAAGTAAAATAAAAAAATTAAAAGACTAGAGACTCACCGTGATGAAACCATAACCTTTAGAGCGGCCTGTATCTGAGTCCTTCATCAGGACAATATTATCAATCTGTAGTAGAATAGTGGAAATTATTAGTAAATTTTTGACTAGTCCCTATCTTCAATCTTTCCTACCCAGATTTTTTTTTTTTTTTTTTTTTTTTAAAGACAGAGTCTTACTCTGTTGCCCAGGCTGGAATGCAGTGGTGCAATCACTAATTTTTGTATTTTTAGCAGAGATGGGGTCTCACCACGTTGGCCAGGCTGGTCTTGAACTCCTGGGCTCAAATGATCCACCAGCCTCAGCTTCCCAAAGTTCTGGGATTACAGGAGTGAGCCACGATGATCCGCCAATACTTCTAGCTTTCTACCCAACAAATCACATATCTTTTTATTATTTTTTTTTCGGCGATAGGGTCTCACTCTGCTGCCCAAAATGGAGGGCAGTGGCACAATCATGACTTACCGTAGCCTTGATCTCCTAGGTTCAAGCAATCTTCCCGCCTTAGCCTCCCAAGTAGCTGGGACTACAGGCATAGGCCACCACACCCAGCTAATTTTTTATTTTTTGTAAAGACGAGGTTTTGCTAGGTTGCCCAGGCTGCTCTCAAATTCTCAGGCTCAAGTGATCCTCCTGCCTCAGCCTCCCAAAGTGTTGGGATTATAGACTGAGCAACAGTGCCTGGCCCAAATCTTCTTTTAAAAAGAAACAGTAGGGTGCAGTGGCTCACTCCTGTAATCCTAGCACTTTGGAAAGCTGAGCTGGGCAGGCAACATGGCAAAACCCCGTCTCCACAAAAAATACAAAAATTAGCAGGGTGTGGTGGTGCACGCCTACAGGAGGCTGAGGTGGGTGGGTCACTTGAGCCTGCGAGGTCGAGGCTGTAGTGAGCCTTGAAAAAAAAAAAAAAAGGCCACCTTTTACCAAAATATTTCTACTTTTTTTTTTTTTCCCCAAGACAAGATCTCTGTCACCCAGGCTGGAGTGCAGTGGCATGGTCTTAGTTCACTGCAGCCTCAACCTCCCTGGGCTCAGGTGATCCTCCCTCCTCAGCCTCCCAACTAGCTGAGACTACAGGCACGTGCCAACATGCCCAGCTAATTTTTGTATTTCTTGTAGAGAGAGGGTTTTGCCATGTTGCCCAGGCTGCTCTCAAGCTCCTGGGTTCAAGCAATCCACCTGCCTTGGCCTTCCAAAGTGTTGCAATTACAGGTATGAGCCACTGCACCCCGTTTCTTAATTAGTAATCTTAATCTTACCTATTAATCTTCCCTAATCTGGCCTATTATTTGATTTCATTGTGTCTAACTTATTTGTCTACCAAGCACATGAATACAGATGGAGCCAAACTTTCACAGCGAGACTCATACGCCCGTTATGATGTATGCAGCAGGTTAATCATGGCCAGGCAGAACACAGAAGTACACTCAAACACTCACCCTCCCCACTTCTTCCAGTTCCCTTCAGAGGTTTCTCTCACTTCTACTCACTTTACCAAAGGGCTCAAAGATGCCCCGGAGCATGTCTTCAGTGATATTGAAGTGCAGGGAACCCACATAGAGGCGCATTGGTCCACCACTGCCCTTTTGCAGGTTGTTGGCCATGGCTGCCAGTCGGTTTTTCTCTGCCTGGGGAAGGAGGAAATGATGGGTCATGTCCCACGCTCCCTCTCCCCTTAAAATCTTATGTCTGTTTCTCAGCCTGCTCACCTGTGAAGCCTGTACAATGATAGGCACTCCCAGCAACCGCTGCCCAGTCAGCCCAATGGCCAGTGGCACAGACTGGATTTCACAGAATTCCACATAGGCAATGCCCTTAGAACGACGTGAGTTCCGATCTGAGATGATACGTACATCGCGAACCTATCCAGGACACAAAAGAAATCCTGAATTGGGCATAAAGGGAGATAGAAGCTAAGCTACTCAGAAGAAAACTAAGGTGGGAGGGTTACCTTGCCTACAGCAGAGAAAAAGTCCTCCAGATCTCGAGGCCGAATGCGGGCAGCTAACTGCATACAGAAAACCGTGCGGGCATCACGCTCCTCAGGACTCAGATTATCAACTGGCTCCCTAAAGAGTGAAATGTATTGAGACCAGCCCTTTGAATACCTGGTCATTGTTCTCCAACTAACCCTCAAGTACTACGCATTCCTGTTATTTGGCTCAAATAACCTTTTACTCATACCTCACAATCCCTAAAAAAGTGTTATCAACTCACCTGACTGGACTCTTCTCTCTGAAATGAGGACTCTTACTGTGTCCATATCTATAACTGAAGAATAGAGAAAAACAAAAGGTGAAACCTTATTCTCATTGGTCCAATGCTGGGTCTTCCATGGTGAGAAAACCAGATTCCAGTATTTCATCTCATTTTATTTTTATTTTTTATTTATTTATTTTTGAGACGGAGTCTCGCTCTGTCGCCCAGGCTGGAGTGCAGTGGCCGGATCTCAGCTCACTGCAAGCTCCACCTCCCGGGTTTACGCCATTCTCCTGCCTCAGCCTCCCGAGTAGCTGGGACTACAGGCGCCCGCCACCTTGCCCGGCTAATTTTTTGAATTTTTTAGTAGAGACGGGGTTTCACCGTGTTAGCCAGGATGGTCTCGATCTGCTGACCTCGTGATCTGCCCATCTCGGCCTCCCAAAGTGCTGGGATTACAGGCTTGAGCCACCGCGCCTGGCCATATTTTTATTTTTTTTAAGACAGTGTTTCCGCTGTCACCCAGGCTGGACTGCAGTGGCGCCATCTTGGGTCACTGCAACCTCTGCCTCCCAGGCTCAAGCTATCCTCCCACCTCAGCCTCCTTGTGTAGCTAAGATTACAGACACACATGACCACATCTAGCTAATTTTTGCATTTTTCGTAGAGGCAGGGTTTCGCCATGTTGCCCTGGCTGGTCTCAAACTCCTGGGGCCAAGTGATCTTCTGGCCTCAGCCTCCCAAAGTGCTGGGATTACAGGCATGAGCCACCATGCCCAACAGTGAATTTTGAATACCGACCCTTTATGTGCCTAAGTATCCTGCCAATCGCAATGTGTTATAATAAGCACCCTCAAGCAGGGTTCATAGTGCATTTGTTGTTTTATCCATATTATTATACCAAGGTGAATCTTATTAGCAAAAAGTGATACCCAGCGGCAAGTGGAGGACTCCTGTAGCTCACACGATCCTGTCGACGGTCCCGACTTCGCAACTCACTACTATGTCGACGATCCCAGCTACGGCTACGGTGACGACGCTGCCGATCTCGACTTCGGCTCCGACTGTTTCTCCGTCTATACCGATCCCGATCTCGACTACGACTACAGATGGAAACAACTATAGTCAGGCCCACATCATGTTTAGGCCAACAACCAAGTGCATATACAACAGTGGTCCCATACGATTATAATGGTGCTGAAAAGTTCCTATAACCTAGAGATGTTACAGCCGCTGTCATGTCGTAACGTATTACTTATGTTTGCGGTGATGCTGGTGTAAACCAAACTACTATCTATTGCACTCCCAGTTGTATAAAAGTACAGCACATCCGATTATGTACAAAGTGGATCTCATGAAAATAGAAAGTAGACTAGTGTTTACTAGAGGCCTGGAAGGATGGAGGGATAGGGGGTGTGGGTGGAATGAACAGAAGTAGATTAATGGGTACAAATATATCATTAATTAGAAAAAATAAGACCCAGGGCTGGGCGCGGTGGCTCATGCCTGTAATCCTAGAACTTTGCGAGGCCAAGGTGGGCAGATCACCTGAGGTCGAGAGTTCAAGATCAGCTTGACCGACATGGAGAAACCCCGTCTCTACTAAAAATACAAAATTAGGCCGGGTGTGGTGGCTCACGCCTGTAATCCCAGCACTATGGGAAAACGAGGCGGGTGGATCACTTGAGGTCAGGAGTTCCAGACCAGTCTGGCCAACATGGTGAAACTCCATCTCTACCAGAAATACAAAATTAGCCAGGCATGGTGGCACGTGACTGTAATCTCAGCTACTTGGGAGGCTGAAGCAGGAGAACTGCTTAAACCTGCGAGATGGAGGTTGCAGTGAGCCGACATCGTGCCACTGCACTCCATCCTGGGCAACAGAGTAAGACTCTGTCTCTTAAAAAAAAAAAAAAAAGACATTAAACGTTAGCCAGGCATGGTGGCACATGCCTGTAATCCCAGCTACTCAGCAGGCTACGGCAGGAGAATCACTTAAACCCGGGAGGCGGAGGCTACGGTGAGCCAAGATCGCACCACTGCACTCCAGCCTGAGCAACAAGAGCAAAACTCCGTCTTAAAAAAAAAAAAAAAAAAGGAAAAAGAAAAAACAAGACCCAGTGTTCAACAGATCAGTAGGGTTATTACTACAATGTACAACAATCTATTATACATTTCAAAATAGCTAGTAGAGAATAATTTGAACGTTTCCTAGCATAATGAAAAGATAAATATTTAAGTCAAGGATATCTCAAGTACACTGATTTGATCTTTACAAATTATATGTATTAAATTTCACACATATCAGAAACTACACACATCTATTATGCATTAAAATTGTTTAAAAATAAAACAATTATGTACAGTATATACTTCATGATAAAAAATAAAGATGTTACTGATTCGTGTATTTACTACACTTATCATCATCATTCTAGAATATATTACTTCTACTTACAAAAAAATGTTAACTATAGAACAGAGGCGGGTCCTTCAGGAGGTGTTCCTAAAGAAAGCATTGTTATAGCAGAGTACAACTCTATGTGTATTAATGCCCTTGAAGACCTTCCAGTGGGACAAGATGCAGAGGTGAAACACCCTCTGCAGGCCTAGGTTCATGTGTCTTTGTGTCGTAGTTTTCAACAATAACAATAATGTTTAAAAAGTAAAAGACAAAAAAAAGTTAAAAGTAGAAAAAAGCTTATAGAATAAGGACAAAAAGAAAATTTGCCGAGTTGTACAATGTGTTTGTGTTTTAAGCCAAATGTTTTATTAATTTTTTTTTTTTTTTTTTTTTTTGAGACAGGTCCTCAATCTGTTGCCCAGGCTAGAGTTTAGTGTTACAATCTCGGCTCACTGCAACCTCAAACTCCTGGGCTCAAGCAATCCTCCAGCCTTAGCCTGCCAAGTAGCTGGGAGTACAAATATGTACCACCACAGCTGGGTAATTTTTTAATTGTTTGTAGAGATAGGATTTTGCTATGTTGCCCAGGCTGGTTTGGAACTCCTGGCCTCAAGTGGTCCTCCCCGCCTTGGCTTCCAAAGTGCTAGGATTAAAGATATGAGCCACTGTGCCTGGCCCAGAATTACTGACCTGCGCTTTCTATCCCTGCTTTTACTATGGCTCCGACTCCTCTTCTTCCTGTGAAAGAGAGTACATTCTTTTTTTTTTTTTTTAAATTTTGAGAAAGAGTCTCGCTCTGTCGTGCAGTGGTGCAATCTCGGCTCACTGCAACCTCTGCCTTCCAGGTTTGAGCGATCCTCCTGCCTTAGCCTCCTGAGTAGCTGGGATTACAGGCATGTACCATCACGCCCAGCTAATTTTTTATATTTTTAGTAGAGACAAGGTTTCGCTATGTTGGCCAGGCTCATCTTGAACTCCTGGCCTCAAGTGATCCACCGCCTCAGCCTTCCAAAGTGCTGGGATTACATGCGTGAGCACCACGCCAGGTCAGGAGTGTAAATTCTTAAAGAGAAGGTTTCGTTATTGCTGCCAAAGAAAAGGAATTACAGTAAGGCCAGAATGAAACAGAAAGCATGGAAAGGCCAAAGCCCCGAAGATGATCCAGCAGTAGTTCACAGCAACTGCACAATACCAACTTACAGCCCTGAAAGCTGTCAGGCATCTAAAGAGGCCATTTTCCCCCTAATGCCAAGCAAAACCTGGTGTTTCCAAATCAGGGGTCCTCTTGAATTTTTTGTTTGTTTGAGACAGAGTCTCACTCTGTTTCTCAGGCTGGAGTGCAATGGTGCAATCTCGGCTCTCTACAACCTCCGCCTCCTAGGTTCAAACAATTCTCCTACCTCAGCCTCCTGAGTAGCCGGGATTACAGGCGCCTGCCACCACGCGCAGCCAATTTTTGTATTTTTAGTAGAGACGGGGTTTCACCATGTCGGTCAATCTGGTCTCGAACTCCTGACCTCAGGTGATCCACCCACCTTGGCCTCCCAAAGTGCTGGGATTACAGATGTGAGCCACCACGCCTGGCCCCTCTTGCTATTTTATTCAAATGAAGTATATTGATGCTAGGACTAATCCACAAATCTACACTGGAAAGTGAAGACTAGATAAATAAATCAAGTCACCATTATTCTCATGACCTAAGTGGAGCCATTACTAAAAGTCAGCACTCTTAACAGAAACGATCTCCCTATTCTGGTTATTTTTCCAATGGACAAAACTGTTTCCCTTCCCCAAGGTGCCAACCCATTTCTTCCTCCCACACTCACTTGCTTGTCTCCCCGATGGTGCTGCTTCCACTGGTCCCACTGTTGCCACTGTTGCTGGTGCTGCTGGTGGTATTGCTAGGATAATCCTTTTTAACTTCTTTCCTTTGTTGCTCATCCTGAGGCATTCACCAGGAAAATGTCACAAGGTATAAGGTGGCAGACACACAGATTCCAATGGGCAAAGGGAACAAAGGTGGACAAGGAAGAAATCGAAGCACTTGATTAGCCAGATTTTGAGCACCCTTATTTCCTAACAAAGGGAGTAAGAGAGGAATCAAGAAACTACCTAAAAGGAAGAGATCAGCATGACAGATTTTGATGTCAAACTTTGGTTACCCCCAACATCTGCTCCACTGACATTTCCCAGAGAGTTACAAATTGGTGCTAGGCTGGGCGCGGTGGCACCTATCTGTAATCCCAGCACTTTGGGAGGCCAAGGCAGGCGGATCACCTGAGGTCAGGAGTTCCAGACCAGCCTGACCAACATGGAGAAACCCCATCTCTATTAAAAATACAAAATTAGGCCAGGCGCAGTGGCTCACGCCTGTAATCCCAGCACTTTGGGAGGCTGAGGTGGGTGGATCACGAGGTCAGGAGATCAAGACCATCCTGGCTAACACAGTGAAACCCCATCTCTACTAGAAATACAAAAAATTAGCCGGGCGTGGTGGCGGGCGCCTGTAGTCCCAGCTACTCAGGAGGCTGAGGCAGGAGAATGGCGTGAACCCGGGAGGCAGAGCTTGCAGTGAGCCGAGATCGCGCCACTCACTCCAGCCTGGGTGACAGAGCAAGACTCCGTCTCAAAAAAAAAAAAAAAAAAAAAAAAAAAATTAGTCAGGCGTGATGGCAATGCCTGTAATCCCAGCTACTTGGGAGGCTGAGGCAGGAGGAGAATCGCTTGAACCCGGGAGGCCGAGGTTGTGGTAAGCTGAGAACGCGCCACTGCACTCCAGCCTGGGCAACGAGTGAAACTCCGTCTCCAAAAAAAAAAAAAAGAAAAGGAAAGAAAAAAAGAAAGGTGGGGGAGGGAGAAGGAGGGAGGGATGGCAGGAGAGGGCAGAGGGAGGGAAAAGCAAGCAAGCAAGCAAGCAAGAAAATTGGTGTTAAGTGGGCCAGGTGCAGTGGCTCACTCCTGTAATCCCCGCACTTTGGGAGGCCACGGCAGGCAGATCCCTTGAGCCCAGGAGTTCGAGACCAGCCCAGGCAACACAGCAAGACTGTCTCTATAAAAAGTATATTAAAAAAGAAACTGGGACAGGCGCAGTGGCTCACACCTGTAATCCCAGCACTTTGGAAGACCAAGGTGGGTGGATCATGAGGTCAGGAGATCGAGACCATTCTGGCCAACATGGTGAAACCCCAATTCTACTAAAAATACAAAAATTAGCGGGGCATGGTGGCTTTTGCCTATAATCCTAGCTAGTTGGGAGGTTGAGGCATGAGAATCGCTTGAACCCAGAAGGTGGAGGTTGCAGTGAGCCAAGATCACACCACTGCACTCCAGCCTGGCGACAGAGCAAGACTCTGTCTCAAAAGAAAAAAAAAGAAAAAAAGGAATTGGTGCTAGGTCTGAGGTACAGTGACTTTCTACTGTGTCACTTCGAGTTTTGAGCAAAGCACAGATACCATCACCACATTATGTGCCCACCCCGGTTTCTGGTCCTCTCTAAAAGTATGGCTCTTAACCACAGTCTCCAGCAAAGCTTACTAAGACTATGCCTTTTATGATTAGTTATTGTACATAATAAATAAGCAGGGAAAGAGGATTTATAAAATGCTGAAAGTTGAAAGTTGCCGGGCGCGGTGGCTCAAGCCTGTAATCCCAGCACTTTGGGAGGCCGAGACGGGCGGATCACGAGGTCAGGAGATCGAGACCATCCTGGCTAATATGGTGAAACCCCGTCTCCACTAAAAAATACAAAAAACTAGCCGGGCGAGGTGGCGGGTGCCTGTAGTCCCAGCTACTCGGGAGGCTGAGGCAGGAGAATGGCGGGAACCTGGGAGGCGGAGCTTGCAGTGAGCTGAGATCTGGCCACTGCACTCCAGCCTGGGCGACAGAGCGAGACTCCGTCTCAACAAAAAAAAAAAGAAAGTTGAAAGTCATGATCGACAACTACTCTTTCTTATTAACCCAATTCCAGGAGTGAGGTGGAAAATATTACCTCTTCTTTTTTATAGGGAGCTTCCAGCATGGCCTCAATCACTATATCAAAGTCATCAGATGCCATCCTGTCAGATCTGGGGAGAGGATATTAATATGTAAGAACCTGTTTTATATTTTTCCTCCCTTTCCAGCACCACACATTTCTTTCCCCCTCCAAGAAGAAGACTTCAGGATATACAGATTTCAGTTCTGTTTCTTGAACTGCAGAGAAACCTTACCAGCTGTCACTTACTCTTAGATTTATTTTTACATCCTATAGATCTGAACTAGTTCTGCTTTGTGGCTTGGAATAGTCAAAGATAGGCCAGGTGCGGTGGCTCACACCTGTAATCCCAGCACTTTGGGAGGCCAAGGCGGGCAAATCACCTGAGGTCAGGAGTTTGAGACCAGCCTGGCCAACATGGCGAAAACCTGTCTCTATCAAAAATATAAAAATTAGCTGGGTGTGGTGGCACATGCCTATAATCCCAGCTACTCAGGAGGCTGACGCAGGAGAATCACTTGAACCCAAAAGGTGGAGGTTGCAGTGAGCCAAGATCGTGCCACTGTACTCCAGCCTGGGCAGCAGTGTATGACCGTGTCTCAAAAACAAAACAAACAAAAACACAAAAATAATACAAAAAAAAAAAAGTCAAGGATATAGAGGGAAACAACACCTAGGAAGAAACAAAATACCGATCCTGTTCTATGAAGAGAAAATGATGGTAGTCAAAACTACTGTTCACTACAAAATGGACATTTGGTCTCCACTCTACTGTTCAAAATTCTGAACAAATACCTGGTTTAAACTTAAATAATAAAAATAGGCCTGGCTGCTACAGATGTGAGAAAAATACAAAAAGAAAAAATAATAAAAAAATATAGGCACATTATTTCCAATAAAAAGGTAAAGAGGCAAGACTAAAAATTAGAAGCAAGTCAAAGCAACATCAAAATGCAGATTTGCCCTAAGGTCTTCCTCTCTGCATACCCCGAACACCAATAATTAGGGCCTTATCCCTAAGCATTTTCTATCTAATATCAACTATAGCTTAGGTAACTCAGAAATATGATTAAGACAGGCTCGACCAATCCCATTTTGAAACCTTTCTCTGGTAGGCAAGGTAAAATGTGCCTCCCCGAAGCTCTCACATCTAGAAACTGCCTTTCCCCAGGCTGTCTACCATCAGTTTGTCAAATAAGAAAAACAGAAAATACCAAAGAAAACCAATAGGATAAATTATTCAAATGTTATTGGTCTGGAATTATCAACCCACACATGGATGAATCTCAAAATAATTACACGGAGTGACAGAAACCAACCCCCCACAAGCCCCCCCAAAAGTGCACAATGAACAATTCCATTTATATAAAATTCTAAAAAATGCAAACTAGGTCAGGCGCGGTGGCTCACACCTGTAATCCCAGCACTTTGGGAGACCGAGGCAGGCGGATCACGAGGTCAAGAGATCGAGACCATCCTGGCCAACATGGTGAAACCCCGTCTCTACTAAAAATACAAAAATTAGCTGGGCATGGTGGCGTGCACCTGTAGACCCAGCTACTCAGGAGGCTGAGGCAGGAGTATCGCTTGAACCCGGGAGGCAGAGGTTGCAGTTAGCCGAGATCATGCCACTGCACTCCAGCCTGGAGACAAAGCGAGACTCAGTCTCCAAAATAAAAAGCAAACTAATCACTGTATCAACTATATCAAAAAAAGCAGAAAGCAGAACAAGGGTTGCCTAGGGATAGGAGTGAGGGGAAGGACTAGGAGAAAAGGATTTTAAAAGGGCACAAGAAAAACTTTGGGGCCAGGAGTTGTGGCTCACACCTGTAATCCCAGCTACTGTGGGAGGCCAAGACACGTGGATCATCTGAGTTCAGGAGTCCAAGACCAACCTGACCAATATGGTGAAACCTCATCTTTACTAAAAATACAAAAATTAAGGCTGGGTGCGGTCATGAGGAGTTTGAGAGCAGCTGGCCAATATGGTTAAACCCCATCTCTACTAAAAATACAAAAAATTAGCCAGGCGTGGTGGCACACACCTGTAGTCCCAGCTACTTGGGAGGCTGAAGCATAAGAACTGCTTGAACTCCGAAGGTGGAGGTTGCAATGAGCCAAGAATGCACCACTGTGCTCCAGCCTGGGTGACAGAACGAGATTCTATCTCAAAAAAAAAAAAAACAAAAAAACAAAAAAATACAAAACTTAGCCAAGCTTGGTAGCACATGCCTATAATCCCAGCTACCTGGGAGGCTAAGAAAGGAGAATTGCTTGAACCCAGGAAGCGGAAGTTGCAGCCGAGATCGCACCATTGCAATTCAGACTGGGTGACAGACCATGACTCTGTCTCTAAAAAAAAAAAAAATTGCCAGGCATGGAGGCTCACACTTATAATCCCAGCACTCTGGGAGGCCAAGGCAGGCGCATCATGAGGTCAAGAGATCAACACCACCCTGGCCAACGTGGTAAAACCCTGTCTCTACTAAAAATACAAAAATTAGCTGGGTGTGGTGGCACGCACCTGTAGTCCCAGCTACTGGGGAGGCTGAGGCAGGGGAATCGCTTGAACCCAGGAGACAGAGGTTGCAGTGAGCCAAGATGGTGCCACTGCGCTCCAGCCTGGCGACAGAGCAAGACTCCATCTCAAAAACAAAAACAAAAACAAATTAGCCAGGTGTGGTGGCAAGTGCCTGTAATCCCAGCTACTCAGGAGGCTGAAGCATAAGAACTGCTTGAACCCAGAGAGCACAGGTTGCAGTGAGCCAAGATCATGCCATTGTACTCCAGCCTGGATGACAAGCGAGACTGTCTCAAAAAAACAAACAAACAAATCTTTGGGAGTGACGGTTTCATGGGTGTTTAACATATCAAAACGTATGAAAGTGTACACTTTAATGTATACAGTTTAATTGTGTGCCCATTAAATGTACATCATGCTTTTAAAAAAAAAAAAACCAAAACCTGAGGAATTTGTATGCAAGGAGACTATCATAATCAGACCTTTTCATAACTGTAAGAACTTTGTTGGCCAGGCGTGGTGGCTCACCCTGTAATCCCAGTACTTTGGGAGGCCGAGGCGGGTGGATCACCTGAGGTCAGGAGTTCAATACCAGCCTGACCGGTATGGTGAAACCCCATCCCTATTAAAGATACAAAAATTAGCCGGGCATGGTGGCAGGCACCTGTAGTCCCAGCTACTCAAGAGGCTAAAACAGGAGAATCGCTTGAACCTGGGAGGCGGAGGTTGCAGTGAGCTGAGATCACACCACTGCACTCCAGCCTGGGCTGACAGAGTAAGACTCCATCTCAAAGAAAAAAAAAAGAACTTCGTCCTTTTTAAAGCAGCTAATGCACTATGCAACACTGCTGCCCTGGCTGCCCTAAGAGTCCAAATCCTATTTTGACAACTTAGTAAGTATAATCATTACAACTATGATTCTATGATTTACAGTACCTACAACTGCTAGACACTGTGTTAAGCATGTTATGGAGAGATAAGATACTTAAGAAAAAAATTACTTGGAGTCAAATTTAAGGCTTAATATGGAAATCAAACCCAAATCAAATCAGTATACATAAAAACCAGTGAACTCAATTTCTTTTTTTTTTGAGATGGAGTTTTGCTCTTCTTGCCCAGGCTGGAGTACAATGGCACAATCTCGGCTCACTGCAACCTCTGCCTCCCAGGTTCAAGCAACTCTCTTGCCTCAGCCTCCCGAGTAGCTGGGATTACAGGCATGTGCCACCATGTCCAGCTAATTTTGTATTTTTAGTAGAGACCAGGTTTCTCCGTGTTGGTCAGGCTGGTCTCGAACTCTCGACCTCAGGTGATCCGACCACCTTGCCCTCCCAAAGTGCTGGAATTACAGGCATGAGCCCCATGCTCGGCCTTTTTTTTTTTTTTTTTTTTTGAGAGGGAGTCTCACTCTGTTGCCCAGGCTGGAGTGCAGTGGCATGATCTCAGCTCACTGCAACCTCTGCCTCCCAGGTTCAAGCGATTCTCCTGTCTCAGCCTCCCAAGTAGCTGGGATTACAGGTATGTGCCACCACGTCCGGCTAATTTTGTATTTTTAGTAGAGTCCAGATTCTCCATGTTGGCCGGGCTGGTCTGGAACTCCAGAGCTCAGGTGATCCGCCCACCTCAAGCGTCCGAATTACGGGCGGGCGTGAGTCAACGCGTCCGGGTTTTTTTTTTTTTTTGAGAGGGAGTCTCACTCTGTTGCCCATACTGGAGTGCAATGGCACGATCTCGGCTCACGCCAACCTCTGCCTCCCAGGTTCAAGCGATTCTCCTGCCTCAGGCTCCTGAGTAGCTGGGATTACAGGTGCCTGCCACTATGCACCCACTAATTTTTTTATTTTTAGTAGAGACGGAGTTTCACCATGTTGGCCAGGCTGGTCTCAAACTCCAGACCTCAGGTGATCTGCCTGTCTCAGCCTCCCAGTGCTGGGATTACAGGCGTGAGCCACTGTGCCCAGCCTTCTACTTTTTGTAATAACACTTTATATTTATTTAGTAATCAAAGGTAACAAATGCTGCAGACAGGTAATATATGATTCATACCCAAATTTTTTTTTTTTTTTTTTTTTTTTGGTTGAGACAGAGTCTTGCTTTGTCGCCCAGCCTGGAGTGCAGTGGCCGGATCTCAGCTCACTGCAAGCTCCGCCTCCCGGGTTTACGCCATTCTCCTGCCTCAGCCTCCTGAGTAGCTGGGACTACAGGCGCCCACCACCTCGCCCGGCTAGGTTTTTGTATTTTTTAGTAGAGACGGGGTTTCACCGTGTTAGCCAGGATGGTCTCGATCTCCTGACCTTGTGATCCGCCCGTCTCGGCCTCCCAAAGTGCTGGGATTACAGGCTTGAGCCACCGCGCCCGGCCCATACCCAAATTTTTTAAGACTAAAGTTTTTTGAACTGCTAAAAGTCATACATAGCTCAAGGGCTGGGCAGAGGGGGTGGCTCGCGCAATCTCTGCACTTTGGGAGGCTAAGGCTGGAGAATGGCTTGAGGCCAGGTCAAAATCAGCCTCGGCAACACAGTGAGGTCCCATTTTTACAAAAAATATAAAAATTAGCTCGGCACGGTGGTGCGTGCCTGTAGTCCCAACTACTCGAGAGCCTGAAATGGAAGGATTGCTTGAACCCAGGAAGTTGAGGCTGCAGTGAACTGTGATCATGCCACTGCAATCCAACCTATGCAGCAGATTGAGATTCTGTCTCAATCTCCAAAACAGAAAAGGTCACACAGCTCAAATGGAGGAACTAATTTTTTTTTTTTGAGACAGGGTTTCACTCTGTTGCCCAAGCTGGAGTGTAGTGTTGCCATCTCAGCTCACCGTAACCTCTGCCTCTCTAGCTCAAGCAGTCCTCTAACCTCAGCCTCCCAAGTTGCTGGGACCACAGGTGGGCACTACCATACCAGGCTAACTTTTCATATTTTGGGGGATTTTTTGGGTAGAGACATGGTCTCACTATGTTGCCCAGGCTGGTCTCAAACTCCTGGACTCAAGAGATCCACCCACCTTAGCCTCCCAAAATGCTGGGATTACATCCGGCCAGAGGAGCTAATTCCTGATCACAAAGGTTTTCTGACTTCAAATCTAATGTTATATTATATCACGTTACTTCTCATATGGTTTGTAATTAACTTCAAAGGAAAAAAAAAAAAGACACCATGGAGTATACCAAGGTATCTACTTTTAAATATATACTCACTGAACATGAATGTTCTTCTGATAGGTTTTTCAAAATAATCAGTCCCATTAGCTAAACCTCATTGTGAGTCTCCTATATCTCAGGCATGTACAGTGTATGCTTAAATGTATTAGGCTAATATACACTACCTTGTTCACTATGGGAAAATGGTTCTAAAAAGAAAAGTTTGTTTTTTTTTTTTAAAACAGAGTTTCACTCTTGTTGCCCAGGCTGGAGTGCAATGGCGCAATCTCGGCTCACTGCAACCTCTACCTCCCAGGTTCAAGCAATTCTCCTGTCCCAGCCTCCTGAGTAGCTGGGATTACAGGCATGCACCACCACACCCCGCTAATGTATTTTTAGTAGAGACGGGGTTTCTCCATGTTGGTCAGCTTGGTCTCGAACTCCTGACCTCAGGTTATCCACCTGCCTCGGCCTCCCAGAGTGCTGGGATTACAGGCATGAGCCACCGAGCCCGACTTAAAAAGAAAAGTTTTTGATACTCAAGCTGTTTCAGTCATTTTGGCTGCCAAGTCTACACAAATTTTCTGTTATAAACTATTTTTTACAATCTGCCTTTTCCCCTCCAAATGAAATGCTTGATTTCAAGAACTGCTCATTGTTGAGTGCTAATGCAGCGTAAGGAACAACTTAACACACACACTAAAACTTTCACTTAAGTTTACAAGCCTCTACAAATAAACCTCTATGTAAAAAGTTTTCACTCAGAAACAAATACATCTATTTAAGCAGACATATACAACACAGTATTTTGAAACTTGCAATCTTACTGGGTTTAGTGTCTTTCTAGAAGTCCTAAAAGCAATAAGGTAGCAAACACTATGCATTTTCAGGCTGGCAGTTTTTTCCTTTTTTTTTTTTTTTTTTTTTGTATTTTTAGTAGAGATGGGGTTTCACCGTGTTAGCCAGGATGGTCTCAATCTCCTGACCTCGTGATCCGCCCGTCTCGGCCTCCCAAAGTGCTGGGATTACAGGCATGAGCCACCGCGCCCGGCCCAGGCTGGTAGTTTTCAAACTCTCTCTTCATGTCCCAACTTATGGGTCAAGGTCCACTCAATCTCATCCACATACAGAGTATCGTGTTTTCTTCCATCCTGCTCCAAAAACAGCATTAGAGACCCACAATCACATCAGTTCCTAGACCTCGTCACAGCACAAGCCAGCAGGTAGACCCCACTGCTAAAGGAGCAGAGAGAACCACTGTCAGACCAATTCGGGAAGAATTCACGAAAAGCTGGAGCCCCAAGGGTGACGGCAGCGCCATCTCTTGGGTCTGATCACTGAGCTGAGCACAAACACCTACAAACTGAAGGCAGTTTAATAAAAAAGAGGAACAATGAGACAAAAACTACTTGAAGGACTGCCCACCCCATGTTGTGTAGCTTTAAAAAATGGTCCTATAAAACGGGCGCGGTGGCTCACGCCTGTAATTTCAGCACTTTGGAAGGCCGAGGCGGGCGGATCACCTGAGGTCAGGAGTTCGAGGTCAGCCTGGCTAACATGGCGAAACCCCATCTCTATTAAAAATACAAAAATTAGCCGGGCATTGTGGCGGGCGCCTGTAATCCCATCTACTCGGGAGGCTGAGGCAGGGGAATCGCTTGAACCCGGGAGACAGAGGCTGCAGTGAGCCGAGATCGCCCCATTCCACACTCCAGCCTGGGTGACAGAGCGAGACTCCGCCTCAAAAAAAAAAAAAAAAAGCTCCTATAGGCAACCAACTGGCACAATCTCTGCGGGAGCCAGTGTCCCAGAGCTCAATCTTCATATGTGGCCTCATCATACGCCTACTGGAATGAGTGCTTGAAAAAGTTAAAAGGGAAAAGCCCATAAAGCTCAACATAGTGAACATGAATCTTCGACAGACTAGAGATTGAGGAAGAAAGCTCAATTCCCTTCTCTCTCTCTGAATAGTGGTGCGAGTGGCTGAAACTGATGATGTGTGTCCTCTCAGGCCGCAGAGGGTCGATGCTCCCTTTCCAGCGTGGGCGACCCTAAGTGTCACGGCTGCAGGGACCCAGAAAAAAAAATCACAGAATTCTAGAAACCGCATCTTTATCGGTGCAGGATACAGCCACGAGGGTGCCCACCTCTAAAGTCGTGCCAGTGGGCTACATTTAAGTAGCTAACACTTCCAGGTCAAAACAAAGGTTTTTTTTAACGTTAAAAGTTCCCCTGAATCTCTTCGTGACGCTATTTTCTGCCCGTGACGTCAGGGGGAGGCGCCGTGCAGCAACGTCACGCATGGTGACGTCTGGTGGGGACCAGGTTTTGGGGTTTCTCACCAGTTCCGGTTCCCCGCAGGGGGGTCCCGGTTCTCTCCGTTCCTTTGGGTATGTTGTGGGGAGTGAAGCTCGGATATTTCCTAGAGTCTAGGCAAGAAAAGCAGCAATGCAGGTACGGCTACTCCTCTTCCCGCAAAATGGCGACACCTCCGCCGTCTTCCAGAACCTTCCCCAATCTGCGCATGCGCTAAGACACCCCAGCGTTGGCAGTAACCTCGCTGGTTTCGCGGCAACCGTCCAAAGTACGGGTTCTCATTGGCTAACGTCCTAAGTATGGGTGGAGCAAACTCAACTGCGTCTTAGCAACCAACGAGTTCCCATTGATTGGCTAACCTCAGAGACTCCAGAAAATGGAAGCGTCCTTTGGTATCCGCCCATCATTCTCTCATTGGTTAAATGACTTGCGGAGGGCGGGGAAAACGGGACGGAGAACGGGAGTGAAGGAGCCACCGACCCCACTCCCGGTGCTCGAGTTGACTAGACCAGTGCGATGGGCGGAGCCAACGAGGCACAATTTACATCCTTGGCCGTCCCTACTCGGATTTGCCGAAGGAGTCACGTCAGTCGTTACGGTTAAGCTTTGTAGAGAACAGCGGCGTTTGTTTCAAGTCCGGAGATGCTGAACTCCAAATCCCCGTTCTGAGCCGGCTACTTAAACAACCCTCCCGACCACCTCTCCTGACCTCGCTGCTTGGGACCTGGGAAAAGCAGATCTTGCCACAGACTTGTCTTGGTCCACACTCTGCCCTATCGTCATGGCCTGCTCCCACAGATCATAACTTCCGTTCAAATCAGTGCCCCCACATTTCCCACTGCAAGGGTAAATTTGAAAGTTTCTCAGGTGACTCCTTGGATGTAGCAGTACTGAGTCCTCTAACGGGAAAGAAGGAACTGATGTCCACCCTCACTTTCCAAGGGCCTCCAGGAGCCCCTAGACACTTCTGTGGTCTACTGTAGCTACCAAAAATGTAGCTGGTTATAACATGGGGAGAGCCAGAGTCGGAGGCTGACTTCCAATTCTGACTTGGATACTAATATCACATCATTGCACCCATTTCAAATTCCCCCTCTGTAAAATGGAAAATTGGACTAGATGACCTCTTAGGGACTTCAAACTGTACACCTGTGGTTTTATTCAAAAAAATAGGTAGCTTCTTGCTGGAGATTCCTGGATGGATTCCAGCCTTCCCAAGAGGTAACAAAGGAGAGGTAACCAGTTGCCAGTGCAGTAGCTCAAGAATACAGGAAGAGAAACTGGCTTCACTCACTATTCCATCTTTTCCCAAGGTGGCAAACTCTATGCCTCCTCCCCAGAGAAAAGCCTAACTACAGGTTCTAATGGACAAGAGCTCACTGTAACTGGTCAGAAAGGCCTATATCCAGGAGTACAACAGTCATTGCTCAGCTTCCTAAGTAGGGAATACAACTAGGCCCCTTTAGGTCTTGGATAAGGTATGAGGACAGATCTGAACATGCCTGGGTCTAAGTGAGGTGTGGGAAAACAGCGGCAGGGGCGGCAGGGTAGTGCAGGAAAGGGCTATAACTTTATTTGTATTTCCTCTTACACGAAACCATCAAAACAAGAACAGAGAAGGGCTGAACATCTGTCCAAACCCCATGTTCTCAGGGATATTCCAGGGAGCTCTTGAGGCTGAGTGCGTAGCTTCGAATCCAGCACTAATTCCTCACCCCCTGGCCTGAGGTCTTCACAGATTGGTGGCTTGAGCCCTGCAATTAATTATAATCCCTTGCCCACCTTGATGTAAGGCAGGAAAGCAGATTGAAATGCTCCTCTCTGATGGGCAAGGGGAATCACAGCCCATAGATGTACTGCACCTTCTGTACTACAGGAGCAGAACATGAAGCTGCTTCCAAGGCTCTGGACACTTGCACGCAGGGCTAGAGGCCAATGGTATATGAGCGGCCTGTGGGGTTGTGAATAGCAGAACAGACTGGTGCTGTCACAGCCCACTCATACCACACCTTCTTGGAATTGCTGCATCGCCAGAAACGCACACAGATGGTTTGGCCTTCACGTACCGTTATGGGCTGCTGTAAGAAGAAAGACAGGGAGGTTCAGGGTAGAGCTAATGAATTATAAATGGCAGTGTATTAAGGTAGGTGTGGAGATAAAATGATAAACATGACAAGACTGTCCCAACCCTCATGAAAGTTATTTGAAGCCTATCAGAACGCTGAACAATAAGACACTGAACAAATAATCAAAAGTGTGGTGAGTGCTGTGAACATGTACAGAGTGCTAGAAAAACAACTATGAAAGGGAACACTAACCTAGTCTAGGAGGTCAGAGAAAGTTTATCTCACAATAGAAATGTTTAAAGGAGACCTAGAAGATAGGTTAACGGTGTGAAGAGACAAGCAAAGAGCTCTGCAGGCAAAAGAGAGGCATGAAAGCCTGAGGTAGGAAAGAAGATCGACAATTAGAACCAAAAGAAGGTCCATAAGGCTGAAGCAGTGTAAGCAAGGGGACAGGAGCTGCAAAGGCAAGCAAACACTAGATCACATCAAGTCTTACAAGCAATGTTCCAGATTTTGACTTTTATCCTAAAGACAACGGGAAGGCATTGAAAGGTTTTAAGCAAAAAAGAGGTAAGATCAGGCCAGGCGCGGTGGCTCACGCCTGTAATCCCAGCACTTTGGGAGGCTGAGGCGGGTGGATCATGAGGTCGGGAGATCCAGACCATCCTGGCTAACACGGTAAAACCCCATCTCTACTAAAAACACAAACATTAGCCAGGCATGGTGGCTGGCACCTGTAGTCCCAAGTACTAGGGAGCCTGAGGCAGGAGAATGGCATGAACTGGAGAGGCGGAGCTTGCAGTGAGCCGAAATTGCACCACTGCACTCCAGCCTGGGTGACAGAGCGAGACTGTCTCTTTAAAAAAAAAAGAGAGAAAGAGAGAGATAAGATCAAATTTGAGTGTTTAAAAGATGGCTCTTGCTCAAAGTAGAGGACAGAAGGGTAGCCAGAATAGATGCGGGAAAGCCAGGCAGAAGGCCACTCCAAATACTCCCAACACCTACCACTGGGATCCAAGAGCATATGAAATCAGGAGAATATGAGTCATATAGTCAACTATCTTCCTGGGAGAAGGAAAGAGGCACAACACCAAAGGCAAAAGTTACTCCTTAACCTACAGAGTCTTAAAAGCAGTTCCTACCTTAATAGGGAAGAGGATGGGAAACCATGAGAACATCCCAGGAGAGTGAGTCTCTGGACGGATACCTGTGTGGACAAAATAATGAAAAAACAGAAGTCTCCATGGCTGTGCCTTTAGCCTATGTTGAAGAGGGTCTCTTCTCTAATCACACAAAGATCTCCATTCATTGAGTACTGGGCCCCCCATAAATCTAAATGACACATGTACATATAAGCTGCCCAGGCAGCACACCCTCATACTCTGCCATCCACTGCCATAGACACTCACTCAGAGTGATGTCCTGATAAAGCACAGTCTCAAAGTAGCCTGCAAAGCCATGCAGTACTGTGTTCACCTCCACGGGAAACTCCAAGGTGCAATAGCGGTTGTTGTCAATCATAGGATCTGTCAGGAAATAATCATGTGGATGACAAGGGGCCAGAAGCTCTAGACAACCTGGTAAACCATGAGCAAGACCCAGGAAGGGAAGAGTAGATAAGGCAGACTAGGGACAGCAAGGGAAGAAAGCAGGAGGAAGGAAGAAGCCCACACCCCTCTAGTCAGAGGACAGTCATAAAAGAATCTACCTCTGTTGGGATGGCTGAAGGTGAAACAGGGCTGGGGCGCAGAGAGCTGGTGGAAGTTGTGCAGCCGTACCACATAAGGCATCTCGAACTGGGCCTGTCAGAGACAAGGAGAGAGAGAGAGTGTTGGGGAAGACAGACAGGAGATACCTACTTCCCCAAGGATTAAAAAAAGTTTTACTTTAGTGCTTCCCCAATCCCTAACTTCTTCGCCTCTTCATCCCCAGCAGAAGAAAATAGCTGATGCAAATACAGAAAAAGAAGAGGACTGAAGAGTACCACTTCTTTCCAGAGAGTGTTTTTTTACCTCAGGGTCACGGTCCTTCTCCCTACAGGCCCGGACTTCATTGTACAGCTTGGAGGAGGAGATGGGAGCCAGGAAGGAAGTATATTCTCCGGGGATGCTCACACCGTCATCTGCACAGCAGGAGAGTCAAATTAGTTCCAGAGGGAGGGAAATGGTGTGTCTGTACTAACTGAAGGATCAGAAGGATCAAACCTCCCATGTCAAAACCAACCAACGTTGGCATGGGCATGGAAGAAAGAGACAAATGCATGTTGTCACATTATTAAGCCAGCCTTCCAACTACTGTCACGGATGATTCCACTTCTAGGTTAATTTACAGAGTCACACAGATAAAAACTGAAAGAACCCAAGATAGTCTAATCTGGTAGTTCTTAACTTTTGTGGGGTCACAAAGTCCCACAAAAGTTCCTGATGAAAGCTAAGCTCAGGGTACATACGTCAGCTCAAGGAGTCCATTCCCCTCATTATTTTTTATTTCATTATTATTATTTTTTTGAGACGGAGTCTCGCTCTATTGCCCAGGCTGGAGTGCAGTGGCACAATCGTGGCTCACTGTAACCTTCTCCTCCCGGGTTCAAACGATTCTCGTGCCTCGGCCTCCCGAGTAGCTGGGATTACAGGCGTGCACCACCACGCCTGGCTAATTTTTGTATTTTTAGTAGAGACAGGGTTTTGCCATGTTGCCTAGGTTGGTCACGAACTCCTGACCTCCCACCTTGGCCTCCCACAGCACCTGGCCCACTCCCTTCATTTTACAAATATGAACACTGAGGTTTGAAGAGACGACTTCATTTGCTAAGGGCACAGAGGCAGTGGAGCAATAGCTCTCAAACTCATATGATGTGACCCAGGTCCAACTCACTTTCCCCTAAACCCTGTACCCTCCTCCCAGGTAGATGTCTCATCCATCATCACCCTCCACCTACACCCCAACCTGGGTGCACCTTTTAGGAAGTGCTGGGCTCCATCCAGGCACTCAGGCGACAATTCATTGTCAGCAAATGAGCCCAGAAGCTCGCTGACAATGATGTCTGCTTTCTCTGGAGCCACCCATTCCCTCATGTCTGATGAGACTACGGTCACTTGGCTTCCCCATTCTTCAAACTGCCAGTTCTCTAGCCTGAAACAGAGACAATAAGGTGAGGAGACATGTTAAGGAAATTTGGCAATGGGGACTAACTTCCCAGCAAGCAGGCTGCTACTCACGTCACCACGGCATTTGGGTTTTTCTCCACAGCATACAGCTTTATCCGCCGGTCAGCCTGCTTGGCTGCCCGCAGGGAAGCGTTCACCAGGGGTCCCCGTCCTGCTCCCAGCACCATCAGTACCCTAAGAAAGAAAGGGAAGAGTCAAGCAGACTTGGCATATACAGATGTAGATATGCAAGTCCCTGGGATTGAGGGGAAAGCACTCACTGGACATTGGTATCCTTCTCCTCTTCTGGTACTCGGTCTAGCAGACATTTATAGATGGCCTGGAGGAGAGAATATCCTATGGTTGTAATCCCAATCTCCCTAGGTCATGCTAGCCCTGTGCTTTCCTCACCCTGCATACCACACAGTACCTGCTGATACTGAGAGTATTTGATAGGGTCCTTTTCAAACACTTCGTATGTCTGAGATTCCAGATTGTCCATCAGTGGCTGATGAATGAGGAAAAGGATAAAGTTAGCCAGTTTCTGGCAAAGGACAATGCACTAAAATATCAAAAACTTTCCACTGCTTTCTGAGTTTTAGTAACATTTGGAGGCATATATTCTCAAGATACATTTTCACCCCACCTTCCTACTCTCAGTGCACTCCAGACCCACCTGAAGCGGGGACTGCAGATAGTCTTCATAGCCCTTGGCAAAGAGTTCATAGGCATTAGGTGGAGGACGGTTCTGGCTTAAGTATTCCAAGTACTGAAGGTAGGAGCAGAACTCCTTCTCTGAGTGGTGGTTGGTGCCTGTGATGATGAACTGCACCTCCAACTGTAAGAAAAGTCAGACTATCAGATACAGCCCGCAAACCAAGATTCTGGGCCCAGTGTAAAATATGGCCCAGATCAACAGCTCTCCTTTTTTTTTTTTTAAAGATGGAGTCTCGCTCTGTTGCCCAGGCTGGAGTGCAATGGCGTGATCTTGGCTTACTTGCAACCTCCACCTCCCAGGGTCAATTCTTCTGCCTCAGCCTCCCAAGTAGCTGGGACTACAGGTGCGTGCCACCAGGCTTGGCTAATTTTTGTATGTTTAGTAGAGACGGGGTTTCACCATGTTGGCCAGGCTGGTCTCAAACTCCTGACCTCAGATGATCCATCCGCCTCAGCCTCCCGAAGTCCTAGGATTACAGGCGTGAGCCACTGTGCCTGGCCCAGACCAACAGTTCTCTAGTATCTGTTCCAATACCAACAAAGGCAGCATGAGGCCTCAGTAAACTTGTAAAAAGCCCTCTTGGCCGGGTGTGGTGGCCCACGCCTGTAATCCCAATACTTTGGGAGACTGAGGCAGGTGGATCATTTGAGGTCAGGAGTTCAAGACCAGCCTGGCCAACATGGTAAAACCCGTCTCTACTAAAAATACAAAAATTAGTCGGGCAGTAGTGGTGCACACCTATAATCCCAGCTACTCAGGAGAATCGCTTAAGCCTGGGAGGCAGAGGTTCTGGTGAGCTGAGTTTGCACCGCTGCACTCCAGTATGGGTGACAGAGTGAGACTCTGTCTCAAAAAAAAAAAAAAAAGAAAAGAAAAGCCCTCTTATGCCATAAAAGTATCATCAACACCCAAAGAGCCTCATGGATCCTTGCTGTAACTTCCTAAATGAAACCTTCTGCAAAGTTCTCATGAGGTTTGGTTTGTTTTGAAAGGTTTCTAGGGCTATTACTGGCATTTATCTTTTTGTTCTCAAGACTCCCAACTTCACTGAAATTGCTCCCCAGAAACCAAAGAAAAAGAGTCAGCCTCACAGGAAAAAACGATCATACACAGGTAAATAAGGCAAGATGTATAGCTGGACCACCTTTAGAACCCTCCTACCACTCACCTTGAGGAGCCGGAAGATGAGCCTCTGGTGCATCTTAGAAAGAACAGGAAATCCCTTCTTATTGGTCAGGAAGATGCTAGTGGGGAGAATGGCTGCTTTGATGGGCTCCCCAAGCCAGCGATCAATGACATGATTAGATGGGAGGTCAGCCCCAATTTCAAGAGCTACATGAGACAAAGAAAAACTGTCAACCACTGCCAGGCAAGAAACCCTTCCTTGCTCCTTTGTGAAAAATCTGTTTACCTCTTTAAGAGAAAGGCAGTCTGAGACAGAGGGTAAGTAGTAAAATTGTATACTATATACAAAATTCCTGAATCTTATTCACAGGAGGTCAGAGAAGCAACACCCAACCCAGGATTCTCATGGACTCACCCACTGCAATCCTCTTACTATAGTCACACAAAGTCCGGAAGTTGTGCCACCTGTTCAGAGTCAAATACAGAAAAGTACAGTCAACTAGATACGGCCGACCAATCACCATAGCTCAAGGAGACCTCCCTATAGGTTTCACCCTGTACTTCCCCTCACCCTATCACAGCAGCAAAGGGAGACATACCACATCCATGTTTTCTCCTCCCCACTGTACTCCTCTGTGTGTGTAGTTGGTGCATTCTCAATTATATCATCTCTCAGGTCCTCTGGTGCCACCAAGGGTACCCGCATCCAGAACTGCACATGAACAGTCACCCTTTTAGAACACCCTTTTGAACTCACTCGGTCCAGAAAGTTTCCCTCAATCAAAAACTTCATTCAGACCTCGCTAATCCCTTTATATGCTTTTCCCAATTTGTGATTTTGTAAGTGAACATGTACCTTATGTATAGATCCTTATGTAAATATCTGCCTTATCTTACGTAAGTTTCCGAAATAATTACATTTGCATGTTTTGAAACTCTCTTCATACCACTTTTAGATGGAGAGGTGCGCAATATTGACCTTTTTTTTGAGACAAGGTCTGGCTCTGTCACCCAGGCTGGAGTGCAGTGGTGCAATCTCAGCTAACTGCAACCTCCGTCTCACAGGTTCAAGTCATTCTCCCACCTCAGCTTCCCAAGTAGCTGGGACTACAGGCGTGTGACACCACACCTAGCTAATCTGTGTTTTTTTGTTTTGGTTTTGGTTTTTGTAGAGACAGGGTTTCACCAGGCTTCCCAAGCTGGTCTCGAACTTCTGAGCTCAGCGATCTGCCCACCTCAGCCTCCCAAAGTGCTGGGATTACAGGCATGAGCCACTGTGCCCGGCAATACTGATACTTCAATTCTGCCAAACACACCCTTCACTGAATGGCTAGGCACAAGAAGGTACTTAGCACAATCTGACTACTATGATATGCAGCAGGAAAGGAGCCCCTCAGCTATACCATAGAAGAGTGATGGCCAGTGTGGATGTGGTTGGTCAAAACTCTGGCCAGGTTGGTGTTATCTTCCTGATTAAGGGGCAGCAGGAAAGCTGGAAGACCCAAATATGCACCAAAATTCAGCTCCTGTAACATGGCCTGGAATGGAGATGAAGAGGAAAAGGTTGAGCTAACAAGCAAATAGCTTTCTTTTCTTTTCTTTTCTTTTTTTTTTTTTTTTTTGAGACAAAGTCTCACTCTGTCACCCAGGCTGGAGTACAGTGGCACAATCTCCACTCATCTGCAGCCTCAACCTTCCCAAGCTCAACTGATCCTCCCACCTCAGCCTCCTGAGTAGCTGGGACCACAGGAATGTGCCACCATGCCTGGCTAATTTTTGTATATTTTATAGAGATGGGGTTTCACTATGCTGCCCAGGCTGGTCTCAAACTCCTGAGCTCCAGTGATCCTACAACCTCAGCCTCCCAAAGTGATAGGATCATAGGTGTGCACCATGGGGTCCAGCCTAATAGCTTTAATTTCATTGTATCAGTTGATTTACCAAGTTATTGGGGGTGGGAGGGGACCACTCTCCCTACCCAGCTTGGTTAGAAAGATCCAGCATAGAAGTCAAAGAGTCTTACCGCCTCGGAGTTCCTGCGAATCTTCTCCACTTTTGAGTCTGGACGAATCCATGGAGAAAGCTTTCCCACAATTAGCGTATTCCAGTCTGCACTCCCCCACCCAAGAGAGACAAATACTGAATAAGGTTCAGCACTTTACTTGTTCAATTTTTAGTTTTGGGAATCAAGAGTAGAAATGAGAGACAAAGGTTTTTTCTACATAGACATGGGATAGCCTGATGCAGAATAGAGAAGCAAGGAGAAAACAAGTTATCTATATCCCAGGGACTAACAAATATATCCAAGTCAGAAAAGGAGAAGAATCGGGGCCCCGATAAAGCAGAAGTTGTTATTGCCTCTAATAATTAAGGGGCATATGGGATGGTCCCTACCCCTTCCTGACAGCAGTAGGTCTGATCGTGTCTGGGGGCCGGGCCGATTCTTAGCAGGTTCCTGAATGAACTCCCTCTTGAAACGCGGATGGAAGACAGGCATGCAGAGGAAATCAAACCTACAACCGCGACAGACCCAGAATCATGTAAAGAGAGCAGCAGTGCCAGAAAGCCAAGCAACTGGATTTAGGCTATTTTGATTTTGCACAGCCCTTTCAGCTGCCATCAGTTCACCCTACTAGGCTGCTGAGTTCAGACCACCTTGGGGGATATCTCTGCTGTACTGTGCCTCAGTTTCTCCCCAAAACACAGCCATGGGAAATATGAGTAAGGAGAAAACGATGGAAATCCACAAGTAGAATTTTTTTCTCCTCAGGTGTCACTATGTTTCGAAGACCATCACATCCAGATTTGCCCCAGTTCTGCCCGTGCCTCCCCTGTCAAGATTAGCCTCTTCTCTCCCTTGCCCCCTAACACCTCCTCCCACTCCCAGACAATAATCGCGACCTCCAGAGCCCTTTAGAGTTTACTCAACAACTCTCCCAACTTTGGGACTCAGTGACCACAGGCCCCCCACAAGTTCTCTTCCTCACGTTACTGGGTCCGAGGCTTCTCCCCTCCAAAGAGTAATAGTCTCTCCCCTTCTCATCTTAGCCGACCCCCTCACCCCAGTTTCTCCGGGATGACTAGTCTGCCCTTCTCCGTCCCCGAGTTCAGACCCCGCATTCCGCTCGTGGAGGTCCGGCCCTCACCCCTGCTTGGCCACAGCCCCTAGTGTGTCAGCTATTTCGGGGACGCAATTCAGGTCCCTCCCGCTGGACACGCGGCTCCCACCAGCACCCCCGACCGCCATCGCCGCCATCTTTTTCCTCGCGCTGTCCATGCCGGGATTCCTTGATACTAGTAGCCAATCACAAAGCCAAACTAGAGACCCAGGAGGCGGGACGAGTCGCCTTAACAACCAGAGCGTCTGCCACAGCTCCCGAACGGGAGGGATGGGGAGTGGCTTTTCCCGCCAATCCGCGGGCTGCGCAGTGGCGTACGGCGAGGCTCCTGAAGATCCACCAATCTCAGAGTCTGGTTTCAGACGAACTTCAATCTCCCAGAATGCTTAGTGTATCTGCAGAACTCCGCTATGAGACTACACCTCCCATGAAACCCTGCAGTACAACCTTGAAGGAGGATCACGGAGAAAATCACTTTCGTCTCAGGGCCAGTGGCGCAATGGATAACGCGTCTGACTACGGATCAGAAGATTCCAGGTTCGACTCCTGGCTGGCTCGGTGGGGCTGTTCACAATTTTACTTTATGAGCATTTTCTGATTTTCCTTACCTTTCGTCGTTTGAAGCTTCTTTATTATCTTAACGCTTTCATTTTCAGGTCCTAAGTTGGTTGGGTTCTGCAGCCATCTAATGTCAGCTTTTCCCATAACTACCTTCAAAAGTGTTTTCCTTGTGTCATTATTTACGTCCATATGAACATTGAGAAAACTGGGTTAATGGCTGGTGCTATTAAAATGGGCTTTGTCACCTTATTATGTTACATATTAAAATAAACTGCTAACTCAGCTACTTCCTAGTGATTCTAGGAAGTAGTGTTTTGTGTTTCAAACACAAAAGGTTTGAATAAACGCCTAAACACACACACACACACACACACACACACACACACACACTTCAAGATAGAGAAAAGGAATTCATGAATTACAGTGGGCAGCAGTCATGAAACTGGCTGGCGTGGAGGCCAGAGAGAATCTACATTTTCCCATGTCAATAGCTGCTAGAGAGATGGAAAGGAAGGAAGCAAGGAAAGACATAGGGGAGGGAAATGGGAACTTCTGAAGGCAGGGGGCCCACTGGTGTTGAGGCAGCTCGGCAACAAGGATGGAGAGGAGAACACGGTACAAGAGGCCCCACGCAGGCGCTGCTGGCAGAACTTAGGGACCGACTGGCAGGGAGTCCTGAGAAAGCAGTCGGGGTGATGCCTAGGATTCTGTCCCTGCAGTGAGCGAGAAATGCGAAGAGGGTTTGGGAAATCAGGGTTTGGGTTTAGTCATGCTGAATTGAACGTCTAGGGGGCGCTGTGTAATAGAAAGTTGGATGAAGAGTGATCTGAACCAGATGAGATGGAGGTCGCCAGAAGAAAGAACTGAGGTCATGAGACTGAGATCACCATAGCTCGTTGGGGACAGAGCCATAGGAAATACGAAAAGGGTGTGGGGTAGGATAAATTCTGGGGAACCCTGGGTGCAATGCAAGTGCCCCAGAAGAATGAAAGCTGGAAAACCCACCGGGCGCGGTGGCTCACGCCTGTAATCCCAGCACTTTGGGAGGTGGAGGCAGGTGCATCTCCTGAGGTCAGTAGTTCGAGACCAGCCTAGGCAACATGGCAAAACCCCCGTCTCTACTAAAAATACCAAAGGCGTGGTAGCAGGCCCCTGTAATCCCAGCTACCCGGGAGGCCGATGATCTCAGTTCACTGCAACCTCCACCTTCCGGGTTCAAGCAATTCTCCTGCCTCAATCTCCCAAGTAGTTGGGACCACAGGTGTGTACCACCACGCCTGACTAATTTTTGTATTTTTAGTAGAGATGGGGTTTCACAATGTTGGCCAGGCTGGTTTCAAACTCCTGACCTCAGGTGATTCACCCACCTCAGCCTCCCAAAGTGCTGAGATTACAGGTGTGAGTCATGACGCCCAGCCTTCACCAGCATTTTAAGAGGTAAAAGAAAGAGTTGTTGAGGAGGTCTGCTTGTTCTCTGCCCTAGCTGTGCCCAACCAAACTCTACATTCATGGAAGACTCGTTAGACGTTTTTTCTTCTTTAGAAGCTAATTGTCTAGATTGTGGACCATCTGTGCTCCTGGCACCTCGCTCCTGATGTCAAACTGGTAGCTGCTCTGTTGGTTGTTAACTAACCCATCATGGGTGAGAGGGAGAGAGGATAATCTATAAAACAATAATGTCGGTTTTGCCATCAGTTAAAATAATTTTCTAAAGGATTCATGTAAAAAGAGCCTAGAATTTCTGACTGACCCTAAAGTAAGTTTACATGGGCTGAATTTCTTTGGTCTGTGTTGTCTTTGTCTTTTCATTCCAAATGGCCTTAGCATTGTGGCTAGCATCATGCTGAACAGTTCTCAGTAACTCCATACCACGTTGCTCTCAGCCTTTCCTATAGCACTTTCCTATGCCATAAAAAACAGCATGTAACCGTGGGTCTGTCTACGTGAGTTGTAGAGGAACAAGAAGGAAAGGAATGAAAAGAAATAGAGCACCTTGAACAAGTCCTGTCCCTAGGTGTTAAGTCAAAGTTGGTGAAGTCTACATTATGCTCTGCTTTGCTCTGCCCTGCATGCTGAGCTTTTGGGCCCAGAAGCATGTGAATCACTGTTATACTATGGGACTTTTGCCTTGGCTGAGATGAAGATAGGGAAATGGTGGGACAGAAGGGCAAATACCCTGGGTGAGAAATAATGTTACTGTCTCCAACAGGAGCCAATGACCAACAGGCCGGAGCACTGGAGACTTTCTGGAGGAAAGGGGTCCCCATTCCCAGATAATGCTCCCACTTATCTCCCGGCTTTCTTCACTTTCAGGCCCAATTCTTCCACCTTATCTTGTTCTTTTGTCCTTGTTTAAACACCTCTAGCCCATTGGAAACCTCTTTTCATCTTCTGTTGTGCTCCCCTACTCCCTCGGTGCTTGCCTCCCTCCCCAGGCCCACCTTCAGTCACCTCTGTGCCTGCCCAGCCAGCCACACTCTTCAACACCAAAATAATGGCCTGTTTGACCCTCCTACTGCTCCAAATTGCTTTTTCACAATCAAGGCTGTCTTCCAGCTATAAAAGTGGCAGAGTTACTGAGGCAAAATAATCTGTGCAGATTTGCATTCTCTTTTTTGTCATCTCTATTATACAGTGTTTATCTGTCAAAATGAATAGAAAGCAGTAACTTCTGAACATAGAAAAAGATGGAAAACTACCCAATTTATTTATGAAGACAGAACACATCTAATATCAAAACCTGTCAGAAATAACACTCCCAAAAAGCTATAGACCCTCACTTATGGATATAAATGTAAGATTCCTAAAATATTTAGAATTAATAAATAAAACTTAACAGTATGTTAATATAGTAATTATATAACACAACCAATTAGGGTTTATACCAATAATTAACACAAAGGTATTAGGAAATTTCTTTATAGAATAGGTCAAAAATAAACCAAACAAAAAATATTTGACGGTTGTTAATTGTCAAATAAGAGAACACAGTACGTTAACTGCATTTTCTATAAGTATTCTTTTTTTTTTTGAGACGGAGTCTCGCTCTGTCGCCCAGGCTGAAGTGCGGTGGCGCGATCTCGGCTTACTGCAACCTCCACCTCCTGGGTTCAAGCAATTCTCCTGCCTTAGCCTCCCGAGTAGCTGGGACTACAGGCGTGTGCCACCATGCCCGGCTAATTTTTTTTGTATTTTTATTACAGACAGGGTTTCATCATTTTGGCCAGACTGCTCTCAAAATCCTGACTTTATGATCTGCCCACCTTGGCGTCCCAAAATGCTGAGATTAGAGGCATGAGCCACCGCACTTGGCCATAAATATTAATAGTTTTTATATTAATCATATATGTGTATATATAAGATCAACAAAGATGAAATGAGCTACCCTGCATGGTTGTAAGTGCCCATAGTCCCAGCTACTCAGGAGGCTGAGACGGGAGGATCCCTTGAGTCCAGGAGCTCGAGGTCAGCCTGGGTAACATAGTGAGACCTTTTCTTTAAAAAAAAAAAAAAAGATACAAGAATATCTAGTCTCATCACTGAGTTATTTAATATTATTCTGAAAAATCCAATATAATAAGATTGGAAATAGAAAAAAGGGGGTTACAATTTTTAGGAAGGGAGGGGTAAATTTATCATTATTTGTAGATGATATGATTGTACACATAGAAAATTCATAAGAATCCATTTTAAAATGATGAGAATAGTAGAATGCAGAGAAGTCACTTGATGCAAGATAAGTATAAAATAAAGCTGTAGCTTCTCATGTACTAAGAATAACCAGTTAAAAGACATAATTGATTTCAAAAAATCCCAATAATATGATAGTTAAGAGTATGGCCTGCTAAACCAGATAGCAAGAGGTTAAAGCCCTGTTCATTCATTTACTAGGACTGTGAACCTAGCCCTTCTGGCCTCAGTTTTCTCATCCACAAAATGGGAATGTAAATAATAGCTCCTATAAAGTTATTATGAGTATTAAATTAGTTAACAGAGTAAAGCATTTAGAAGCTACCCTGCACATAGTAAACCTTCAATACATATTAGCTATTTTGATTATTATTTTCCCCATTCACAGTGGTAACAGTAACACTACTATAAAATATTTATCTTTACTGAAAAATGTGAGAAACTGACATAAAGAAAATTATAGGCTGGTTACAGTGGCTCATGCTTATAATCCCAACACTTTGGGAGGCCGAGGCAGGAGGATTGCTTGAGCCTAGGAGTTCAAGGCCAGCCTAGGCAACATAGCAATACCCCATCTCTACAAAAAAATTTTTAAAAATTAGCTGGGCGTTAGCCTGGCCAACATGGTGAAACCCTGTCTCTACTAAAAATACAAAAATTAGCCGAGTGTGATGGCACATGCCTATAATCCCAGCTACTCAGGAGGCTAAGGTGGGAGAATCCCTTGAGCCTTTTAGGTAGAGATTACCGTTGAGCCGAGATCGTGCCACTGCACTCCAGTCTGGGCGATAGAGTGAGACCCTGTCTCAAAAAAAAAAAATTAGCAGCCAGGCACGGTGGCTCATGCTTGTAATCCCAGCACTTTGGGAGGCCAAGGCGGGTGGATCACCTGAGGTGAGGAGTTTGACACCAGCCTGGCCAACATGGTGAAAGCCCGTCTCTACTGAAAATAAAAAAATTAGCTGGGTGTGGTGGCAGGCATTATAATCCCAGCCACTCAGGAGGCTGAGGCAGGACAATTGCTTGAACCCAGCAGGCAGTGGTTGCAGTGCGCCAAGATCGGGCCATTGCTCTCCAGCCTGGGCAACAAGAGCAAAACTCCGTCTCAAAAATAAAAAAAAAGAGCTGGGCGTGGTGCCACACACCTGTAGTCCCAGCTACCCAAGAGGCTGAGGTGGGAGGATTGCTTGAGCCCAGGAGGTTGAGTCAGCAGTGAGCTGTGATCAAACCACTGCATTCTAGCCTGAGTGACAGAGCAAGACCCTGTCTATCAAAAAGAAAAAAAAATTTTGCTGAAAGATATAATAGAAGACTAAAAACAATGGAGAAACAAGCCATAATCTTAGAAAATAACGAATCTTACAAAGATGTAAATTCTTACCAAATTAATTTCTCACTTTCACAACATTCAATCACAATTCTTTCTTTTTTTTTTTTTTAGACAGAGCCTCGCTCTGCCACCCAGGCTGGAGCTTGGCTCACTGCAAGCTCCGCCTCCCGGGTTCACGCCATTCTCCTGCCTCAGCCTCCCGAGTGGCTGGGACTACAGGCGCCTGCCACCACGCCCGGCTTTTTGTATTTTTATTAGAAACGGGGTTTCACCGTGTTAGCCACGATGGTCTGGATCTCCTGACCTCATGATCTGCCCGCCTCCGCCTGCCAAAGTGCTGGGACTACAGACGTGAGCCACCGCGCCCGGCCCATTCAAGCACAATTCTAATGGAATCTTTTGTTACTTGATAAAATAATTCTACTGTTCGTCTGCAATAAAAATCAGACAAGAAAAGCAAAGAAACCTCAAAAAGAACGGAGAAAGGGGCCGGGAGTGGTGGCTTTTTTTTTTTTTTTGAGACACCTCTGCCTCTCAGGCTCAAGTGATTCTCCTGCCTCAGCCTCCCAAGTAGCTGGGATTACAGGCACACGCCACTACCACCTGGCTAACTTTGTATTTTCAGTAGAGATGGGGTTTCACCATGTTGGCCAGGTTGGTCTTGAACTCCTGACCTCAAATGATCCGCCTGCCTCGGCCTCCCAAAGTGCTGGGATTACAGGCGTGGTCACCACACTCCGCCTCAATGAAATCTTCAGCAGCCATTAAAATCAGTGTTATCAGGCCGGGCGCGGTGGCTCAAGCCTGTAATCCCAGCACTTTGGGAGGCCGAGGCGGGTGGATCACGAGGTCAGGAGATCGAGACTATCCTGGCTAACATGGTGAAACCCCGTCTCTACTAAAAATACAAAAAAAACTAGCCGGGCGTGGTGGCGGGCGCCTGTAGTCTCAGCTACTTGGGAGGCTGAGGCGGGAGAATGGCGTGAACCCGGGAGGCGGAGCTTGCAGTGAGCCGAGATCACGCCACTGCACTCCAGCCTGGGAGACACAGTGAGACTCCGTCTCAAAAAAAAAAAAAAAAAAATAAATAAATAAATAAATAAAATCAGTGTTATCAAAGAAGATGTAGTAACATGGAGAAAGGCTTATGACATGCCATTAAGAGACACACATTACAAATTTTACACACAGAATGACCTCAACTATGTATTTTCCAAATGTTCTGTAGAAGCATGTTTATATTACATGTAAAATATTTTTAAAAATACGTATAAAACCTGTTACCTTGGCCGGGCGCAGTGGCTCACGCTTGTAATCCCAGCACTTTGGGAGGCCGAGGCAGGCAGATCACCTGAGGTCAGGAGTTCAAGACCAGCCTGGCCATAGTGAAACCCCATCTCTACTAAAAATACAAAAAATTAGCCAGGCATGGTGGTGTGTGCCTGTAATCCCAGCTACTTGGGAGGCTGATGCAGGAGAATCACTTGAACCCAGGAGGCAGAGGTTGCAGTGAGCCGAGATAGTGCTATTGCACTCCAGCCTGGGCAACAAGAGCGAAACTCCGTCTCAAAAAAATAAATAAATAAATAAAAATAAACAAACTTGTTACCTCTCCCTGATCTTTGTGCTTATGTCCTTTCTTTTGAAGGTCTAGCCAAGGCCCCCCTCCTTCTCTGTAGGCTTGTGTAGCTATCTAGTCTTCAGCAATCATTCTTGCCTCATAACAGTAACATGATAGTCCTAGCCAGGCTAATATTTGTTTCTTTTTGTTTGTTTTGTGTGTGTGTGTGTGTGTGTGTGTGTGTGTGAGAGAGAGAGAGAGAGAGACAGAGTCTCGCTCTGTCACCGAGGCTGGAGTGCAGTAGCACAATCTCAGCTCACTGCAACCTCTGCCTCCCAGGTTCAAGCAATTCTCTGCCTCAGCCTCCCAAGTAGCTGGGATTACAGGTGCCCGCCACCACGCCTGGCTAATTTTTGTATTTTTAGTAGAGATGGGATTTCACCATCTTGGCCAGGCTGGTCTTGAACTCCTGACCTCGTGGTCCACCTACCTCAGCCTCCCAAAGTGCTGGGATTATAGGCATCAGCCATCATACCCGGCCCGGGCTAATATTAATTAAGCTCTACCACATGCCAGGCACTTTAAATATATTATCTCAAAAGGCTAGGCGTGGTCGGTCATACCCCTAATCCCAGCACTTTGGGAGGCCAAGGTCAGCAGATCACTTGATGTCAGGAGTTCAAGAACAGCTTGACCAACATAGTAAAACCCCATCTCTACTAAAAACACAAAAAAATTAGCTGAGCCTGGTGGTGCACTTATAATCGTAGTTACTTGGGAGGCTGAGGCAGGAGAATCACTTGAACCCAGGAGGCAGAGGTTGCGGTGAGCTGAGATAGCGCCATTGCACTCCAGCCTGGGCAACAAGCAAAACTCCTTCTCAAAAAAAAAAAAAAAGAAACAAATATTTTAAAATTTTCTCAGCCTGTTGGAGTGGCTCACCCCGTGATCCTAACACTTTTGGGAGGCAGAGTGGGGAGGACTGCTTGAGCCCAGGAGTTCCAGACTAACCTGAGCAACAGAGTGAGACCACATCTCTACAAAACAAAACAAAACAAAAACCCAGCATGGTGGTACATGCCTGTAGTCCTAGCTACTAGGGAGGCTGTGGTGGGAGGATCCTTTGAGCCCAGGAGGTTGAGGCTGCAGCTGCACTCCAGCCTGGTTAACAGAGTAAGACCCTGTCTCCCGGAAAAAGAAAACAAACAAACAAAAAATCTGGGCAAAGAACATGAACAGACACTTCTCAAAAGAAGACATAGATGTTGACAACAAATATATGAAAAAATGTTCAATATCACTAATCATTAGAGAAAGGCAAATCAAAACCACAGTAAGATACCATCTCATACCAGTCAGAATGGCTATTATTAAAAAGTCATGGCTGGGCTGGGTGTGGTGGCTCATGTCTGTAATCCCAGCACTTTGGGAGGCCAAGACAGGCGGATCACGAGGTCAGGAGTTCGAGACCAACCTGACCAACATGGTGAAACCCTGTCTCTACTAAAAATACAAAAAAATTAGCCGGACGTGGTGGCAGGTGCCTGTAATCCCAGATACTCGGGAGGCTGAGGCAGGAGAATCGCTTGAACCCAGTGGGTGGAGGTTGCAGTGAGCCGAGATCATGCCAGTGTACTCCAGCCTAGGTGACAGAACAAGACTCCGTCTCAAAAGAAAAAAAAGTAAAAGAAATTAATGCGAGAATAGAAAACAAAATACCACTAGTTCTCACTTATAAGTGAGAGCTAAACACTGAGTACACATGGACATAAAGATGGAAATAGACACTGGGGACTGCTAGAAGGGGAAGGGAGGGAGGGGGGCAACAGTTGAAAAACTACCTATCAGGTACTATGCTCACTAACTGGGTGATGGATCATTCATACACTAAACCTCAGTGACACAGTTTACTCATGTAATAAACTTGCACATGTACCCCCTGAGCCTAAAATGAAAGTTGGAAAAAAAAAACCAAAACTGTAGCATTACTTCTGCTTGTTTTCAGCCTGCTGGCCTGCCCTACAGATTTTAGACTTGCCAGCTCCCATAATCACATGAGCCAATTCTTTAAAATAAACCATATATATATATCTCCAGGTTGTGACCTTGCTTTTTTTTTTTTTTTTTTTTTTTTTTTTTTGAGATACAGTCTGACTCTGTTGCCTAGTCTGGAGTGCAATGGTATGATCTCGGCTCACCGCAACCTCTGCTTCCTGGATGCAAGCAATTCTCCTGCCTCAGCCTCCCGAGTAGCTGGGACTATAGGCACAAGCCACCATGCCTGGCTAATTTTTGTATTTTTAGAAGAGACAGGGTTTTACCATGTTGGCCAGGCTGGTCTCAAACTCCTGACCTCAGGTGTTCCACCCGCCTCGGCCTCCCAAAGTACTGGAATTACAGGCGTAAGCTACCGTGCCTGGCCAACCTTGCTCTTTAGATAACCCTTTTCTAAATCCTAGGCAGGTCATTTGCTTTTGGTTACACATTCTTTATTCAGCCAGGCTTGGTAAATTTAGGACTCTCCAAACTTCAGTTGTTTTTTCCTGAGACCAGAACTTAGCCACTTTGGCTGGACCTCAGCAACTCAAAAACAAACCATCTTTTAGGGTAAATTATTTCTACACATTGTTTAGTCCATTGTAAATTCACTCATATTTTTGCTGTCTCAAGGTATAAGGAAGCCTGCTAGTTCCTTTAACAAAACCTAGTCCAGGTCCTTCAAGATGGATAATGTGGACAGATTTTTTTTTTTTTCAAAACAGAGTCTTGCTTTGTTGCCCAGGATGTAGGGTAGTGGCCCCATCTTGCCTTACTGCAGCCGCCAACTCCCAGGTTCAATCTATTATCATGCCTCAGCCTCTCGATTACAGGTGTGCACCACCACACCTGGCTAATTTTGTATTTTCAGTAGAGACCTGGTTTCACCATGTTGGCCAGGCTGGTCTCAAACTCCTGAGCTCAAGTGATCTGCCTGCCTCAGCCTCCCCCCAAAGAATTGCTGGGATTACAGGCGTGAGCCACCGCGCCCAGCCAATATGGAGAGATTCTTTATAGGGTGAGGGGCACCCTTCTCCTTTGGAGATGCCAAAGCTGGCCCTTAGGGGGCGCTGGGTCTCCTGATTGTGGTGGCCAAGGAAGAGTGCAGTCACTTCCCAGGACACCTCCATATTCACCTTTCATCGAGAATATTCAGGAAACAGATTTTGTTTATCCAAGAGTCCCAGAGTTGATCCTATTCTAAGTTCTGAAGGTGATTTCCTTTGCCTCTCATCACAAGGGAATAATCTATAAGACTTATCAGACTTGGTAAGAGGCAAGTAAAGAGAGGTTCGACTGAAAGAATGAAGGGAGGCAGTAAATGCAAATCTTTTCTGAGCAGTGTGAGGGAAAGAGAGCAGCTAAGGTCCAAGATGCTAACCCTCAACTGTCACTTTCTCTTTTTTTTTTTTTTTTTTTTGAGAAGTCTCGCTCTGTTGCCAGGCGTGGAGTGCAGTGGCTTGATCTCGGCTCACTGCAACCTCTGCTTCCTAGGTTCAAGTGATTCTCCTGCCTCAGCCTCCCAAGTAGCTGGGACTACAGGTGCACGCTACCACGCCTGGCTAATTTTTGTATTTTTAGTAGAGACGGGGTTTTGCCATGTTGGCCAGGATGGTCCCAATCTCTTGACCTCATGATCCGCCTGCCTCAGCCTCCCAAAGTGCTGGGATTACAGGCATGAGCCATGGCGCCCGGCCCCTCAGCTGTCACTTTCATGCAGCCCCTTCTACTTGTCCTCCAAGGCTCCTTCCCATCTTTGCCACAATAAAGAGCAGCATGTACGAAGGGCACCTCCAACAAATCTTCCACCTCCAGTCAATGTGCAGAATGAATGGACCAAGAGAAACACCTGTAGTGCTCCCTCAGGCCACAATGGACATGACTTTTGTTCCTTTTCCCCTACGAAGGAGGAAAAAAACAAAAAACAAAAATACAAACAAAAATTTTTTAAAAATTATTTTTGTAAAGACAGGTTCTCCCTATGCTTCCGGGCTGGTCTCAAACTCCTGGACTCAAGCAATCCTCCCTGCTTGACCATCTGAAGTGCTGGGATTACAGGCATGAGCCACTGTACCCAGCCCCCAAATTCTATTCTTGATTCACTTCTGGTTTGCAACCACATGTATTTGCACTTCTTGTTACTTTATGTTCTTAGACTGTTTTGTGTGTCCACTACTGTGTATAGGTTATAAACATTGAGGACACAGTTTTTATTTATTTATTTAGAAACAGTCTCACTCTGTCACCAAGGCTGGAATGCAGTGGTGGCTAACTGCTACCTCCCCATTCCAGGTTCAAGTAATCCTCCACCTTAGCCTCCTGAGTAGCTAGGACTCCAGCCATGTGCCCCTATGCCTGGCTAATTTTTTTATTTTTAGTAGAGGTGGGGTTTCACCATCCTGGTCAGGCTGGTCTCGAAATCCTGACCTCAAGTGATCCACCTGCCTCGGCCTCCCAAAGTGCTGGGATTACAGGGGTGAGTCACTGCACCTCATCAAGGTCCTTTTTTTTTTTTTTTTTGAGACAGAGTCTCACTCTGTCACCCAGGCTGGAGTGCAATGGTGTGATCTCAGCTCACCTCAACCTCTGCCTCCTGGGTTCAAGTGATTCTCGTGCCTCAGCCTCCCAAGTAGCTGGGATTACAGGCATGCACCACCACACCTGGCTGATTTTTGTATTTTTAGTAGAGATAGGGTTTCGCCATGTTGGCCAGGCTGGTTTCGAACTCCTGTCCTCAAGTGATCCATCAGCCTCGGCCTCCCAAGATGCTGGGATTATAGGCTTGAGCCACTGCGCCTGGCGTCAAGGTCCATTTTAAAAGTTTTTATCCTTACTATTTCAAATACTAAAACTTTAGTATGATTCAAGATGATGAGTATACCAAAACTAATTGACTGAAGAAATGCTAAATACTATAAGTATCAGGAAGAACTATTTTGAGATTTTTGAAGTTCATTTCCAACTGCTACTTACAAAGAGGAAACGGATTTTTATACACCAGAGAAATAGCACTATGTGGTATCTGACAGTTCCCACCTTAACCAAGCAATGAAACTGAGCATAATTAAGTGACAAATTCTGACCTGATGTCTCCAGCGTAATGTAATGTGAAGTATGTAATGTCATTTATTAAGTATTCTTTGCAAAATTGTTTCACCCAAATCTAATCAAGTCTGTAGACCTACTTCCAGTTTTGAGGAAATATAGGCTTACAGCCCTGTCCAATAGAACTTTCTGCAATGATGTAAATATTCTATATCTGCACTAATACAGTAACCACCAGCCTACTGAAAAATTCAATTTTGTTTTTTGAAAAACAGGGTCTCACTTTGTCACCCAGGTTGCAGTGCAGTGGCATGCTGGACAAAATCTTTTTTTTTTTTTTTTTTTGGAGATGGAGTCTTGCTCTGTCACCCAGGCTGGAGTGCAGTGGCGCAATCTTGGCTCACTGCAACCTCTACCTCCCGGGTTCAAGTAATTCTCCTGCCTCAGCCTCCCTAGTAGTTGAGATTATAGGTATGCACCACCACGCCTCGCTAATTTTTGTATTTTTAGTAGAGATGGGGTTTCACCATGTTGGCCAGGCTGGTCTCAAACTCCTGACTTCAGATGATCCACCCACCTCCACCTCTCAAAGTTCTGGGATTACAGGTGAGCCACCACGCCCAGCCTGGACAAAATCTTTAGCTCCTCCATCCTGACAGAGGGAAGAAAGAAATGTCAAGTGGAAGATCTCTGATAGGAGCAGGGTTAGGATTGGGCACAGTGCCTGCCAACGGTCAAGGTGTGGGTTAAACACTGATAGGATAAACAAGGTCACTCTGAATCTCTGAGCAATTGATCTCTACAAAAAATACAAAAATTGGCCAGGCGCAGTGGCTCACACCTGTAATCCCAGGACTTTGGGAGGCTGAGGCGGGTGGATTGCCTAAAGTCAGGAGTTCAAGACCAGCCTGGCCAACATGGTGAAACCCCGTCTCTACTAAAAATACAAAAATTAGCCAGGTGTGGTGGCACATATCTGTAATCCCAGCTACTCGGGAGGCTGAGGCACAAGAATCGCTTGAACCCAGAAGACAGAGGTTGCGGTAAGCCAAGATTGTGCCACTGCACTCCAGCCAGGGTGACAGAGCGAGACTATCTAAAAAAAAATATATATATATACACACACACACACACACATACACACACACACACACAAATTAGCTGGGCATGGTGGCACATGCTTGTAGTCCCAGCTACTTATGGGGCTAAGGTGGAAGGATAATTTGAGCCTGGGAGGTTGAGGCCTCAGTGAACCATGTTTATGCCACTACACTCCAGCCTGGGCAACAAAGTGAGACCCTGTTTCAAAAAAAAAAAAGAAAAAAAAAGTTGAGTCAAAGACATTAATTGTTCTTGTAAATAAATCCAGATCATCATTTTATATTAGCAGAAGAATACCCCAAGACAGCTTCCCTAGAAAGTGGTTTCAGAAACTGAGTAGGCTTTTCTAAATAAAGGTGGAGGCCTTCTGTTTCTATTCATAGTCCCCTATTTTGACGCCAGCCAGGACTCTGCCTTGTTCTAAGCTAAGTAGACTGTTGAACTTGGTTCCTCAGGGGGATCTCCTCCAAACCTCTGCTTTTAGAGGAAAATGTAGCCCTCAAACCACACCAAGGGAACCAGGAACACAAGTGGCTTGTGTCCTTTCCTATAACTGAGCTGGACACTGGCTACTTTTTTTTTTTTTTTTTTTTTTTGAGACGGAGTCTCGCTCTGCCGCCCAGGCTGGAGTGCAGTGGCCGGATCTCAGCTCACTGCAATCTCCGCCTCCCGGGTTCACGCCATTCTCCTGCCTCAGCCTCCCGAGTAGTTGGGACTACAGGCGCCCGCCACCGCGCCCGGCTAGTTTTTTGTATTTTTTAGTAGAGACGGGGTTTCACCGTGTTAGCCAGGATGGTCTCGATCTCCTGACCTCGTGATCCGCCCGTCTCAGCCTCCCAAAGTGCTGGGATTACAGGCTTGAGCCACCGCGCCCGGCCTACTTTTTTTTTTTTTTTTTTGAGACAGGGTCTCACTCTGCCACCCAGGCTGAGTGCAGTGGTGCCATCATGGCTCAGGGCAGCCTTGACCTCCTGGGTTCAAGTGATCCTCCTACCTCAGCCTCCTGAGATATTGGCACTACAGGCACATACCATCACACTTGCTAATTAAAACAATTTTTTCAGCTGAGTGTGGTGGCTCACGCCTATAATCCCAGCACTTCACAAGGCCGAGGTGGGCGGATCATTTGAGGTCAGGAGTTCGAGACCAACCTGACCAACATGGCAAAACCCTGTCTCTACTAAAAATACAAACATTAGCTGGCCATGGTGGTGCATGCCTGTAATCCCAGCTACTAGGGAGGCTGATGCACAAGAATTGCTTGAGCCTAGGAGGTGGAGGCTGCAGTGAGCTGAGATCACGCCACTGCACTCCAGCATGGTGACAGAGTGAGACTCTGTCTCAAAAAAAAAAAAAAAGTGTTTTTCATAGAGACAGGGGTCTTGCTATGTTGCCCAGGCTGGTCTCGAACAGCTGGGCTCAAGTGATCCTCTTGCCTTGGCCTCCCAAAGTGCTGGAATTACAGGTGTGAGTCACTGCTCCCAGGCTCAGCTGCTTTATTATAACTCCCACACTGATACCCATAGTTAGAAAATAGCTCCCTACCTGCCTGAGCATCTAGCACTCCTTTGGACATTATAGTTCTTCAAGAGCAAGCCCAAATTTAATCCACTGTACTCTCCCAAAATGAAGCCTCTAAGACTTGATGTAGGCAAGCTGGCACATCTACTTCTTACTCTTTGCATAAGCATCATATATCTGTCTCTATTTGGATCCACTCAGTTCCCCCCTCCTTACCCACAGAGCCTTCAATGTTCTTTTTCCATCTTTGCCCAAGGAAAATGACTAAAATTCTAAGATATAATATCATAACTTTATTCAGGAGATAATCAAATATAATACAGGGCTGACACTGACACACAGCTATGCATAAAAATTATATAAATCTGCTTGCTAGATTTTCCAGAAGAGGCCCAGTCATTATAAAAAATAAAGGGAAACCACGAGGGTGCCTAAATGACTGCAGTGTTTCAAGTAAGCGTAAGCATTTCCACACTCCCTTGTAGTGAAGGCAGCCCCAGGTGAAGGTGGTCCTACTAGCAGGAAGATTAGGAGGCAGCAGCTGTGCAGAAGCCATGTTTCCTGGCCCTGCCAGAGCTCAACGATAGGCCTTGTTGAACTCCAGGAGAGCCCACCGCTTGTTCTCCGTTGCCTGCTTGAGTACGGTGTACTCTTTCACCAGCCTGTCAAACTCTTCCCCAAGGACCTCATAGGAGTTCAGGACCTGTCTTGACTTCTCCATGTCCTGCTCCTGTAGGTGAATGGCTCCCTCCAAACGGTCCCTAAGAGCCCGGGCAGAGAAGGTACAATATAAGGATGCTGCTCCTCAGAAAGTAGTAGACAAAAATGAAAACTTTTTCTTTCTTTTTTTGAGACGGAGTCTCGCTCTGTCATGGAGGCTGGAGTGCAATGGTATGATCTTGGCTCACTGCGGCCTCCGCCTCCTGAGTTCAAGCGATTCTCCTGCCTCAGCCTCCCGAGCAGCTGGAACCACAGGCACACACCACCATGCACAGCTAATTTTTGCATTTTTTTAGTAGAGACAGGGTTTCACCATACTGGCCAGGCTAGTCTCAAACTCCTGACCTCAAGCAATCCGCCAACCTCAGCCTCCCAAAGTGCTGGGATTACAGGTGTGAGCCACCGTGCCTGGCCAAAAATGGCAACATCTTTAAATAAATGAGTTTAGGGAATGTGAGAATCACCTGTGAACAGCTATACCAGACTCTTAGGAGTTCTCACCTAATCAGACGATGAACTTCCACTTTCTCAACAGTGTAAGTGTCGGACAAAATCTTTAGCTCCTCCATCCTGACAGAGGGAAGAAAGAAATGGCAAGTGGAAGGTCCCTGATAGCAGCAGGATTGGGAATGGACACAGTACCTGCTGATGGTCAAGGTGTGGGCTAAGCACTGATAGGATAAACAAGGTCACTCTAAATTCCCGAGCAATTGATCTCACAGTAAAGTGCCTATTTCAGAAGGCTGTAAAAGAAAAGTCTCAAGGATGTTGAAAGCTTTGGGGTAATCCAAAAGGTAATACTCCTATGTGACATTTACTGGATACCCACAAGGTGCTAGGATAAGGGAGAGGAAAGAGATTAGGGTGAGGGATAGAGGGCTGATATGTGAGACAGAATCCCTTAGATCCACAGGGGTCACAGCTCACCTTAGCTTAAGGATCATAGCACTGCATTTGACTTCCAGGTACTGGGCATTGATGCGGTCTAGCTCGGATTGAGTCTTCAGCCGGTGTTCCTGAAGAAGCCTCTGCAGCAAAGTGAGGCAGCGGAGAAGCACCTGAGCCCCAGATGGAGGAAGAAGAGGGCATAAATATAGTAGAAAGGAGCGTAGATCAGGAATCTTTGGCTTCCCCAAAAGTGCTCCTGGGGTCAGGATAAAGGAAAGGGGCTGTCCCATGCCCTGATAAACCTGGGAGTAAGTAGCACTCTTCTTCTCCAGCAGCAACATCTGTTCCTTCTGTTGGCTCTTGGCATCCTGGCACTGCTGCTGCTCACCCACCAGAACCTCTGCGAGTTTCCACACCTTTGCTGCCTTCACGGTTTCACTGTCAGCATCTGGGCAAAGGGGGCAGAGGACTGACAGGAAAACCCTAATCGCTACAACCCCTCTAAAGCAACTTCCCAGTGCCCCTATCCTATATCTAGCCCCACAAATCCTGCCTAATAACAGGTTTTCTTCTAATAATCTATTAAAAATGGCCCCATTCTGGGCTGGGCATGGTGGCTCATGCCTGCAATCCTAGCACCGCAATCCTAGCCAAGGCAGGAAGATTGCTTGAGCCCAAGAGTTCAAGACCAGTTTGGGCAACATAGTGAGACCCTGTCTCTACAAAAAAATTCTAAAATATTAGTTAGGCATACTATGTGCCTGTAGTGCCAGCTACTTGGGAGGCTGAGGTGAGAGGATCACTTGAGTCCAGAAGGTCGAGGCTGCAGTGAGGTTTGATTGTGCCACTGCACTCCAGCCTGGGTGACAGAGTTTAAAAAAAAAGAGGAGGAGGGGGGCGTCTGGTTCTCATAATTATTAAATAAATTATCTTCACTCTTACCTTTGATTCCAGATTTGGACCTTAATTCTTTTTTTTTTTTTTTTTTGAGATGGAGTCTTGCACTGTCACCTTGGCTGGATGCAGTGGCACAATCTCAGCTCACTGCAACCTCCATCTCCCAGGTTCAAGCAATTCTCCTGCCTAAGCCTCCCAAGAAGCTGGGATTACACACGCCCGCCACCACACCCAGCTAATTTTTTGTATTTTTAGTAGAGACGGGGTTTCACTATGTTGGCCAGGTTGGTCTTGAATGCCTGACTTCATGATCCACCCACCTCGGTCTTCCAAAGTGCTGGGATTACAGGCGTGAGCCACCGCGCCAGGCCCGGACCTTAATTCTTAAGTCATAGAAATGGTTTAGGGAGGCCAAGTGTGGTGGCTCATGCCTGTAATCCCAGCACTTTGGGAGCCCGAGGCGGGTAGATCACCTGAGGTCAGGAGATTGAGACCATCCTGGCTAACATGGTGAAACCCCAACTCTACTAAAAATACAAAAAATTAGCCAGGCGTGATGGCAGGCACTTGTAATCCCAGCTACTTGGGAGGCTGAGGCAGGAGAATGGAGTGAACCTGGGAGGTGGAGCTTGCAGTGAGCTGAGACCACGCCACTGCACTCCAACCTGGGGGACAGAGCGAGACTCCGTCTCAAAAAAAAAAAAAAGATACACATTCAGGGTGGTCAGACTCAAATAAGAAAATCATTATACAGAAGCAAGTAAAAGCTGAAATATGAATACTACATCTAGAAACACATTATTATAAACAGCTTGACATAAATGGTATTATACCCTCCAAGTTTATACAGAGAGTATAAGGTGTTCTATGAGTCTGAACTTTCCTCCCTAAACCATTCGGAACCTCCTGAGAGAACTCATCCTTCCCTGCAGCAGGAGGACACTCCCACTTGGTATCTTGCTGAATAAAGAGTCCTTACAAAAGTCCTTGTTTTGGCTGGGCGTGGTGGCTCACACCTGTAATCTCAGCACTTTGGGAGGCCCAGGCAGGAGGATCACTTGAGGTCGGGAGTTCCAGACCAGCCTAATCAACATGGAGAAACCCCATCTCTACTAAAAATACAAAATTAGCTGAGCGGGGTGCCGCATGGCTGTAATCCCAGCTACTCGGGAGGCTGAGGCAGGAGAATCACTTGGACCTGGGAGGCAGAGGTTGCAGTGAACAGAAATGGCACCATTGCACTCTAGCCTGGGCAACAGGAGCGAAACTCCATCTCAAAAAAAAGTCCTTGTTTTTATTCCACCAGCAATGAAACAAATAAGCATCTCTGATGGGTCTAAACCTCTGTCCCAAATCTAAAATCAAAATATATTAGTCTCAAAAGAGCAGACCAGGAACCCTGAAGTCCAGCTGTGAGCAGAACAGAGAGCTAGCACTCACCTGAATTGGGATCATAGTAGCAGAGCAGAGTGAAACATTTCTTTTTGAGCTGCTCCTCTACTTCTTGCTGTAGCCGAGCCCTCATCCACACAAAATCCTAGTCACAGAAGTAAAAGCAGAAATGCAAATAGACTGTAGGAACTAGGACATCTCAGCAATGAATACATGATGATAACCCGAACAATAGCCAAAGAAAATGCATCAAGAGACATCAGAGAGACTCATTTTCACCTATCCATTAGCGAAGAATAAAATGACTGTTAAGACCCCATGTTGGTGAGCACATGGGGGATCCAGGAGTCCTGAAAATACCTTTCTGGATAGCAGTTTGGCATTAGGTACCAATATTGTATATGAGTATGCACTGACTCAGGAATCCCACTTTTAGCACCAACACTACAGAAATAATCATACAAAGGTAAAGACACATATGAACCAGCATGTTCATCTCCCTGTGGTTTCTAACAGCAAAAATGTGGAAACAACCTTAATATCCATCAATAAGGTTAAGCAAATTATTCTACATCCATACAGTAGAATCCTAGCAGAGATTTAAACTGATGACATAACACTAAGCACTATGTGCCTAGATACTTTGCTAAGAGTGCTATAAAAGGTATCATCTAATATACATTTATGTATTGACTTGAAAAGAAATCCGAAATATATTACATGAAAATAGACTGTACTTTTCTTTTTTTGAGACAGGGTCTCACTCTGCCCAGGCTGCAGTACAGTGGCATGATCACAGCTCACTACAGCCTTGACCTCCCACCCTCAAGTCAACCTCCCTTCTCAGTCTCCCGAGTAGCTGGGACTACAGGTGTGCACCACCACACCTGGCTAATTTTTCTTTTTTTTTTTTTTTTTTGGTAGAAATGAGGTCTCACTATATTGCCCAGGCTGGTCTTGAACTCCTGGACTCAAGTGATCCTCCCACCTCAGCCTCCCAAAGTGCTAAGATTATAGGCAGAAGTCACTACACTCAGACTTATACTCTCTGTATAAGCATGAAGGGTATAATACCATTTATGTCAAGCTATTTATAATAATATTGTGCTTCTAGATGCAGTATTTCAGCTTTTACTTGCTCCTATGTAACGTTTTTCTTATTTGAGTCTGACCACCCTGAATGTGTATCATTTTTACAAAAACAATAAAGCTTGACAAAAAACATTTTAAAGATATGGGAGAAATTAAACTATTTCATTTATTTGGTTCCAATATCTCCCCGCCAACCTCTGAGAGTGGCATGAGTTCCAGAAGGTCCGCTTTCTCCATCCCCAGCAGTGGAGGTATCTCCCTCTCCTGGCTAGGACCTAAGAGCCGCATCAGTTCAGTTACAAGTAGCCGCTGTTCAAGGGTCTCATGAAACTGACAGAATAAAAAACAGAAAGAGGTGACTATAAAACTTCTCCCACTCCACCTCTTCCATCCTCATGAACCATTTTTTCACATATTTTCAAAGTCCTCAAATATGTCATCTCCCCTCAGATAACTCAGCTGCAAGTGACTTCTCCTGTCAATGTTTGTATTTCAAACTCTGATAACACATCCACTCCTTCCCATAACTACAGTCCATTTCTCTTCTGACAACCCATTTCTCAAAGCTCCTACTTCCCCTAGATCACATCATAAGACAAAGCCACAGTTGGCCTGGTGGTTCTTGTACCTGGTTTCTTTCACCTCACTTTTTTTTGAGACTGAGTCTTGCTCTGTCACCCAGGCTGGAGTGCTGTGGCACAATCTTGGCTCACTGCAACCTCCGCCTCCCGGGTTCAAGCGATACTCCTGCCTCAGCCTCCCAAGTAGCTGGGATTATAGGCATATGCCAGTGTGTCTGGTTAATTTTTGTATTTTTAGTAGAGATGGGGTTTTACCATGTTAGCCAGGCTGGTCTCAAACTCCTGACCTCAAGTGATCAGCTTGCATCGGGCTCCCAAAGTGCTGGGATTACAGGTGTGAGCCATCACGCCCAGCCTTTGCCTCACCTTTTTGTCCTCAGAAGTTACATTTGTGTCTTGCATCTTCACATAGTAGTCCACAAGCAACTCTTGAATGACTCTATGTAAAATCTCAGACCTCAGCCATGTTGTCTTATGCAGTCGAACCTCCTTCCATGCCTAGAAATCCAAAAAATCTCAGGTAGGAACCTCTCTCTCTCTCAGGATTTTCCCTTCTTCTTATCTCTTCTTCCAAAGCCCTTACCTGAGCCTGCTCCTTTGCCAGGGTGAGGCTTAAGCCACTCTCATCTACATGCTGTGAGAGATTCAGGAGAAGCTTGCTGAAGTATGGGTTCTGTAACAAGTCCTCTTTACTCAGGTTACAAGGAGGAAGTTGTTTGCTGCACACTTAACATCATGTCCCCACAGGTACAAAAAAACAAAAAAGATGCAGACTCTTACTTTACATAATTGAGCATAACTTAATACTTCCAAAAAACCCCTAGGATTTTTATAGGAAAGATTGCTAAATCTAATGAGTTTTTTTAAAATCCACAAATAAACTAGGGGTGATATTCAAGGTAACAAGCATTTATATTATATATAAAGATATTAAGGGGGAATAAGTAATAAAGTAAGATCTTAAGAAATGGAAATGCGGTTGGTACATATTAGACAAATCGAATAAAAATTAAGGGACCATTAGTAGGAATCACAATGCACGAAATGCCTCATTCATCCAAAATTAATAGAGTTCTTGAAGTAGGGGAGAAAAAAACAACACGTGAAGTTCCAACTTTGGATGTGATGTCTAGTCACGTAAACAAGACTAACAGAATACACTCAGAGTAAGTTAAACGTTCAACTAACCAAATTTTTCTTTCTTCTTGAGACAGGGTCTCACTCTGTCACCTAGGCTGGAGTGCAGTGGCACAATCACAGCTCACTGCAGCCTTAACCTCCCCAGATCAAGCAATCCTTCCACCTCCTGAGTAGCTGATACTACAAGGCAAACCACCATGACTGGCTAATTTTTTTTTCTTTTTACAGACAGGGTCTCACTACATTGCCCAGGCTGGTCTCGAACTCTTGGGCTCAAGTGATCCTCCCACCTTGGCCTCTCAAAGTGCTGGGATTACAGGTGTGAGTCACCACAGCTGGCCCAAATTCTTTTTTTTTTTTCTTTTGAGATGGAGTTTTGCTCTTGTTGCCCAGGCTAGAGTGCAATGGCACAATCTTGGCTCACTGCAACCTCCACCTCCCGGGTTCAAACGATTCTCCTGCCTCAGCGTCCTGAGTAGCTGGGATTACAGGCATGCACCACCACGCTCGGCTAATTTTTGTTGTTTTTTTTTTTTGAGACGGAGTCTCCCTCTGTCGCCCAAGCTGAAGTGCAATGGCACTATCTCAGCTCACTGCAAGCTCCGCCTCCCGGATTCACACCATTCTCCTGCCTCAGCCTCCCCAGTAGCTGGGACTACAGGCACCCACCACCATGCCCGGCTATTTTTTTTTTTTTTTTTTTTTGTATTTTTAGTAGAGGCGGGGTTTCACTGTGTTAGCCAGGATGGTCTTGATCTCCTGACCTCGTGATCCGCCCGCCTCAGCCTCCCAAAGTGCTGGGATTACAGGCCCGAGCCACCGCGCCCGGCCTCTAATTTTTGTATTTTTAGTAGAGACGGGGTTTCTCCATGTTGGTCAGGCTGGTCTCAAACTCCCAACCTCAGGTGATCCACCCGCCTTGTCCTCCCAAAGTGCTGGGATTACAGGCATGAGGCACCACATCCAGCCAGCTGGCCCAAATTCTTATAATTGTCAGTAGAGTAAAGTAACCCATGTAGATACAAAACAGCATAGGCATGAGAAAAAAGTGTAAGAAATTGAGATCCTCTGGTTATTCCATATGCTCAAGGAGCTTTCTTTCCATTTCTTTTTCCATATGCTCTTTCTTGGGGTCTTTAACCTCTACTTACCAAAACACCCAAATTTTCATTCTTTGGAACATCATATCCAAAGTCTTCTTGGGAAATAAGAAATCTCTCTTTTTCCCTAAGGTACTGAAGCATCCAATATGGAAATAGTCAAGATATAGAAAATGCAAGCTCTTGAAGGATTCAAGATATATAAAGGATCTGAGATATGGAAATAACTCAAGATATAGAAGGATCTGAAATTTTGGAGACTAAGATATGAGAATATTTAAGACACAGGTAGGAAGGACGCCTTCAAGGAATTTGCTGGCTACCCTTATTTTTATAATATGCTTGCTAACATCAGCATGGGAGCATCTTGAGTTTTTAGTCTACTACACAAGCAGATATTGAACCAACATTAACAGAAATTAGTATAGTATGTTTTCCAGTAAGAGAGTGTTCAAGGATCTCCATGTATTCCAGTTTCCTCAGAAACATAGGCTTCTGTGAGGAAAAACATACTGGGGAAACTTAGAAATCTTTTTTTTTTTTTTGAGACGGAGTCTTGCTCTGTTGCCTAGGCTGGAGTGCAGTGGCGCGATCTCAGCTCACTGCAAGCTCCACCTCCCGGGTTCACGCCATTCTCCTGCCTCAGCCTCCTGAGTAGCTGGGATACAGGTGCCCGCCACCATGCCCAGCTAATTTTTTGTATTTTTAGTAGAGACAGGGTTTCATCGTGTTAGCCAGGATGGTCTCGATCTCCTGACCTCATGATCTGCCCACCTTGGCCTCCCAAAGTGCTGGGATTACAGGTGTGAGCCAAGAAATCCTTTTTACTAGAAAACACAAGAACCTGGATAAGACCTCTCTGGATAAATCATCAAACCTTTTGCAAATGACTACTCTTACCTTGTTGAAGTATTTCCATCCCTTCTCCAGGTGAGCAAAAATCCCCGGATGCCATTTGATTTTCTTGGGATTCTAATCTGTGGAACCAAGTGAAAGAAAACAAAAAGATGAATAAACAGCTGGCTACTTCAAGGACACTATCTTAGGTTCAAATTTGTTGTCTACAAGCTGGAAAGAAACCTCAAGGATGACTTTTATAGAGGGCCTGTATCACCCACCCTGGGTCCCAAGCTCTTACACAAGTTTTATGGACAAACAAATTTGCAAGTGCCAAAACATGTCACATTCTAAGCACACACATGTTTCCACTTGCTCCAAGCTGTCCCAAAGGAGCCTCCTAAAAAGAGAGCTTTCCAATTCACTGAGTCTAAACAAGAGGATTCTCCACCACCACCACCATTATGCCAAAGTTAAAACTGAGCTGCAGCTTCCCAGTTATGAGTGAACTGAGGGAAAAGGGAAAAAAAATCAAAGTCTACTTTTTCCCCCCAAATAACGCAGCTATCATATTCCATAATACTTTTTTCGTGCTTCTTTAACTTTCATCTAAGATCTGTTGGTAGTTTTTTTTATCGTTAATTCTAGAATCATCCTTCAGGAATGACAAATCATTCCACACTTGAACAACAACTGGTTTTCACATAACAGCCTAAAAAGAACCTGGAGGAAAGAGCATGCCAGGAAGACTGACAGTGAGGTCAGTGGCAAAAGAGTAATGCAAAGGCCTAATGTGGCTGCAGCCGGGACTGCTGTGGGTGTTTTGCCAGAACATGGAGTTCGCTGAAAGGAATGACACCAACACAGGGGCGGTAAAGATGGGCACAGTTTGGCCTCAGGAGACAAAAATTTTCCCTTGACATTACATGTTTTTGCTCTGCCCCTTTTTCTTGGAGTAAGGTATCAAACTCCAAAGGGCAGCTGAGCCTCCCAAAGCCGAAGAGGCATTGAAGGTTATTATGATTTAACGCTTCATGTTTATAGAACATTTGGTTTACTCGATCGTTTTATGAGTAACATCAAAGTAACTACTCATTTGTTTTCTAACATGGTCTAGAGGGGGACGCAGCTGAGAAGGCAGAATGCTGGGACTTAATTTGCAGCTAGGCCGTTGCTTCCGTGAACTTAAGGAAAATGCTTTTTTCTGTGCCAAACTTTTTCCGCCTGCAAAACTGAGATAACAATTCCTGCCTTGGACGAGACATTAAGAATTAATAACACAATCGACTTGTCAACAAAAGCCACTACTTAGTTAAGCTCAGTGTTTTAACAATTCTGTTTATCGTTGATCTATGACTGCAAATAAAAAGTTTTGCAGGCAAATTTCGCACTTGGAAATGAGGACCAACCCAAATTTCAAAAAGCCAGCTGTTCGTCCCTCCCTAGGGTAAGTGTCCCCTTGCGTTTTTTAGGGTGCCTTTCTTTACTCTTCTTAAAGGTTACAGGGCGTGAACCGCAATCAGGCTCGATTCTCCACCCTCTGCACTCAGACGTGTTAAAACGCTGTTACAGGGACCCAAGCATTTAAATGTTCTGACTCAGACGTCTTTTAAATTCTTAGAGCTGTCTTTACACGCTGCACTGAACGTTAAATTGATTTTACAGGTATTTTCACAAGATATGACCCTTACAGGGCTCGAGATGAATCAAAATGCAGAACGGGCTCTCCCGCGCCTACTTCCCTTCTGTCTGGGCGGCCAAAGATTCCCAAGGGCGACGACTCTCCGGCCGTGGAGGCCGGCGACTGGCCGGAATGACTCTCCCCGAGCTCCTCTTCCCCGAAGCCCCGCCCGCCGACCCTCTAAAGCAAACCTGCACACCCTGGGGCAGCTGAAGCTCTCAAGGCGGTGCCGAGAACCTCGGCTGGGGCGGGCTGGTCAGCAGCGTCTACACCCCAGAATCCGCCCGCACCGGGGCTCCGGAACCTCTTGTTCGGGCCCGGCGCAGGGGCTGGGGGAAGTGAGGCCCGGAAAGACCAAGCTGGAAGGCCGGGGAAAGGGAAGGAGCCGAAAGTGCACTAGAGGCTGCGTCGAAGGAGGTGGAGGCGGGGCCACACTCGAGGCGGGAACGGCAGGCCCCGCCCCTCAACGGGTGCGCGCCCTGGGTTCCCAACGCCCTGGGTTCGCACGCTCGGGTTATGGAACCCGGACTGGAAAACAGGATGGTCTCGGAAAGGCTTTTTTGCCCCTTCTCCTTAGTGCCTCTCCAGTGAAGGGCAGATGCTGAGAAAATGGTAGTAATTGCTAACATTTATTGAGGGCCTACGATGAGTCAGGCACTAGGCCAAGCATTTTGCTTGCCTTGCCTCGTTTAGTTTTTGCTGTTGTTTTGTTTTGTTTTTGAGACGGAGTCTCGCTCTGTCGCCCAGGCTGGGTTGCAGTGGTGCAATCTCCGCTTACTGCAAGCTCCGCCTCCCGGGTTCAAGCAATTCTCTTCCTCAGCCTCCCGAGTAGCTGGGACCACAGGTGCCCGCCACCATGCCCGGCTAATTTTTGTATTTTTAGTAGAGACGGGGTTTCACTATCTTGGCCAGGCTGGTATGGATCCCCTGACCTCGTGATCCACCCGCCTCGGCCTCCCAAAGTGCTGGGATTACAGGCGTGAGCCACCTCGCCCTGCCAGGCCTCATTTAGTTCTCAAAGCGTCCTGTGAGAAAGTCACCATCATACTCATTTTACAGAGGGGGAGAACTGAGGCACAAAGGGTTAATTTCGAGGTCGCCATTTGTGGGGTCTAAACCTGTCCCAATGGTTCACGGAACCTTCCCAGACCTGCCACCCACGCCGCGCCCTGCGAGTCTCCTCACCAGGGCCTGGCTCGGAGGCGCTGCCCGCCCAGGCCAGCCCAGCCCAGCCCATGCGGGGCACCATACGCAGCTTCCTCAGGGTCAGCTTCCTCTCGAATTCCCACCACAGACTCCCTATTAGCGCTCATTCCTCATTCGCCTGTTTGTTTGTTTGTTGTTTTTGAGACAGAGTTTTGCCCTTGTTGCCCAGGCTGGAGTGCGGTGGCACGATCTCGACTCACTGCAATCTCCACCTCCTGGGTTCAAGCGATTCTCCTGCCCCATCCTCCCGAGTAGCTGGGATTACAGGCACGAGCCACCACGCCTGGCTAATTTTTTTTTTTTTTTTTTTTTTTTTTTTTTTTTTTTAGACAAAGTCTGGCTCTGTCGCCCAGGCTGGAGTGCAGTGGCCTGATCTTGGCTCACTGCAACCTCCACCTCCCGGATTCAGACCATTCTTGTGCCTCAGCCTCTCGAATAGCTGCCACCCTGTAATCCGCCACCACGCCTGGCTAATTTTTTGTATTTTTAGTAGAAACGGGGTTTCACCGTGTTGGCCAGGATGGTCTCCATCTCCTGACCTCGTGATCCGCCCGCCTCGGCCTTAACTTTTGTATTTTTAGTAGAGACAGGGTTTCACAATATTGGCCAGGATGGTCTCGAACTCCTGACCTCAAGCAATCTGCCCTGCCAATTATCTTTCACCTGTCTTAATCTTTTTTTTTCCCCCAGACGGAGAGTCTTGCTCAGTTGCCAGACTGGAGTACAGTGGCACAATCTCTGCTCACTGCAACCTCCACCTCCTGGGTTCAAGTGATTCTCCTGCCTCAGCCTTCTAAGTAGCTGGTACTACAGGTGCATGCCACCATGCCCAGCTATTTTTTTTGTATTTTTAGTAGAGACAGCGTTTCACCATGTTGGCCAGGATGCTCTCAATGTCCTGACCTCGTGATCTGCCCGCCTCCACCTCCCAAAGTGCTGGGATTACAGGCATGAGCCACCTCGCCCGGCCCACCTGTCTTAATCTTAAACCCAACCCTCATTCCCACCCCCACCTTCGGTGAATTATTTTAAAAATATAAATTTTAAAAAATAAAGAGCTGGGCACGGTGGCTTACACTTGTAATCCCAGCACTTTGGGAGGCTGAGGCAGGTGGATCACCTGAAGTCAGGAGTTTGGGACCAGGCTGACCAACCTGGTGAGATCCTCTTCTCTACTAAAAATACAAAAAATTATCTCCAGAGGCTGAGGCAGGAGAATCGCTTGAACCCAGGACGCGAAGTTTGCAGTAAGCTGAGATCGTGCCACTGCACTCCAACCTGGGCAACAAAGTGAGATTCGGTCTCAAAAAAAATTAAAATAAATAAAAATTAAATATAAAGAAAATAGGCGGGGTGCAGTGGCTCACGCCTGTAATCCCTGCACTTTGGGAGGCCAAGGCAGGAGGATCACTTGAGCCCAGGAGTCCGAGACCAGCCTGGGCCACATGGTGAGAAGACCCCCGTCTCTACAAAAAAAAAAAAAAGAAAGAAAGAAAGAAAGAAAATATGCAATGCTAAGTAAACTGTGCCAAGTATATCTCATCCCTTACATCAGATAAGGTAATAGTCTGGAGTGGTAGGGAAGGAATCTCCATTAGGTGTGCTGAGAGACGGGGAGTTTCACCTTTTCCTTCAGTACCAGCTAGAGAATTCTATTAATATACATAGAGGAATGGTGTGGTCCAGTGAAGAAATTTTGTATTCTTGGTCAGCTCATCAGCTGCCACCTTTCATGATTAATATTGAACTGCTGTCATTTTCTCAAAGCTTTTAAAAATCATTTATGCTTCCTCAACTCTGTAGCACAGCAACGCTAAATATCAGGCATAATGTCCGTAGCAAACGGCACTTGGAACAAAATAGCAAGTATGCTTTGGTGACTCAGAGCTGATCAGAAATCTACTGAAATTTTGTCTCCCAGATTTGTCAAGTTCTCTAATATGGTACTACAAAACTTTGGCTAAAGTACTTTGGGGAATGAGGGGGTGAAGGATGCAGCAGGCTGTCTTCAGGTAGCAGGACAGAGAGGATAGTGATGCAAAGAAGCCTTGAATTGGATCAGACCTTCATGTGCAATTATCTGTTCCATCTCTGTCTCTACAAGTTGTGTGATCTTGGGCTTCAGGGTCCTTATCTGTCAAAAGGAGAAAATAACTTATTTCTAACTCCTCCAATCTCATGGTGTTGATGTAATGATCAAATGAGATAATGGCTGAGAAAGTGCATTGGAAAGACTAAAAGTGAGGTGTTTTAAATTGACATTATTACACACCTATTAAGTGCCTTGGGAGAGACACAAAGATAAATATGACCCAGTCCTTGCCCCAAAGATGTTCATAATCTGAAAGATAAGACATATGCACATGAAAAAGCAAATAATACAAGGCAGCAAATAGGTGTCAAAAGAGCGGTTTAGATTACAAATACTAGAGAAACATGAAGAAGGTACAGAATTCTTTCTGCAGAAATAGGATAGGATAGATGAAATAAATCTTACTTTCATTGTGCCTGAAAGGACAGAGAAAATTTGGATCATTTAGAATGAAGGAAACATCCCAGGAAATGGAAGCAGAGACAAGGAGAGTATAAACTGCATTCTAGGTCCAAGAGGAGATAGGACCAACTGAAGTGAAGGATTTTATAGGCCAGCTCTACATAAGACTAGAAAGTTAAGCCTATACTCCATCTTGGCAGTTAAAAATACAGCAAAAGTTCGGGCGCAGTGGCTCACGCCTGTAATCCCAGCACTTTGGGAGGCCAAGGCGGGCGGATCACGAGGTCAGGATATAGAGACCATCCTGCTAACACAGTGAAAGCCCGTCTCTACTAAAAATACAAAAAATCAGCCGGGCGTGGCAGCGGGCGCCCGTAGTCCCAGCTACTCGGGAGGTTGAGGCAGGAGAATGGCGTGAACCCGGGAGGCGGAGCTTGCAGTGAGCCGAGATCGCGCCACTGCACTCCAGCCTGGGCGACAGAGGGACACTCCGTCTCAAAAAAAAAAAATAAATAAAAAATAAAAAATTTTAAAAATGCAGCAAAAGCTGGGCGCGGTGGCTCACGCCTGTAATCCCACCACTTTGGGAGGCCAAGGCAGGTGGATCACGAGGTCAGGAGATAGAGACCATCCTGGCTAACACGATGAAAACCCGTCTCTACTAAAAACACATAAAATTAGAGGGGCGTGGAGGTGGGCACTTGTAATCCCAGCCACTGGGGAGGCTGAGGCAGGAGAATGGCGTGAACCCGGGAGGCGGAGCTTGCAGTGAGCGGAGATTGCACCACTGTACTCCAGACTGGGCGACAGAGACTCCATCTCAAAAAAAAAAAAAAAAAATGCAGCGAAGTGCTGAAAAAAAAAGTTTATAATCAGACACCATCTGGTGTCCTTGAACAAGAAATAATTGTAAGAAAAACCCTAGAATTCATTCATATTATCTCTCTCTCCGTCCTTCTCTCTCCCTCTTTTTTGCCAGATTTTTAAAAAACAGCTTCATTTTGGCATACAGTATTTAAAGTGTAAAATTCAACACATTTTGATACCACTATATATGTGTGAAACCATGACCAAGATCAAGATAGTGAACATATGTATCATACTGTAAAAGTTTACCTGTGCCCGTTTGTAATTCTTTTCTCTAGCCTCTCCCTGCCCTACTCAACTACTGACTCTGTTTTCTGTCACTATAGAATGGTTTGGACTTTCTAGAATCTTATGTAAATTGAATCAAATAAAGATGTACTCACTACATTGGGGTCTCACTATGTTGCCCAGGCTGGTCTCGAACTCTTGGGCTCCAGAGATCCTCCCACTTTGGCCTCCCAAAGTGCTGGGATTACAGGCATGAGCTACCACGCCCAACCAATTAATTTTTAAGTTAATGTCGTTTCATTGCTGATAAATATGAAACTTTCTTTAAAACCTTAATTTGGGCCAGGTGCAGTGGTTCACACCTGTAATCCCAGCACTTTGGGAGGCTGAGGTGGGCAGATCACGAGGTCAGCAGTTTGAGACCAGCCTGACCAATATGGTGAAACTCCGTCCCTACTAAAAATACAAAAATTAGCCAGGAGTGGTGGCAGGTGCCCTGTAATCCCAGCTTCTCAGGAGGCAGAGGCAGGAGAATCGCTTGAATTTGGGAGGCAGAGGTTTCAGTGAGCTGAGATCACGCCATTGCACTCCAGCCTGGGCGACAACAAGACTCGGTCTCAAAAAAAAAAAAAAAAAAAGCCCTTAATTTGTTTGGGTTTGTATTTAAGGAGGTGCTTCTAACAGCCCCAAGGTACCTATCTCCATACTTGTTTGTTTCAAATTCCAGTGAGGCACTTACTTGTTGAAAAATGAATTTTCAGCCACCCCCACGCTACAAATACCTTACATAGTTTTGTTTATTCCATGGAATGCTTGGCTTTTAAAGGCCTGTCCTTTCATTAGTGTTGTTCATCTCACCTTCTGTTATGCCATATGCAAAATACAGTCACTCACTTCTTAAATGCTCTTTAATGATAAAGGCAAGAACATACTCAGGTATTCCTGAGCTAGATTCCTGTAAGGGTGGGAGGTCGGGGTGTAGGAAGATAAATTAGACATAACTCCTGCCCTCAATCCAACTCTGCCATTTCGGAGACATTGCTGTTGACCTGGTCTTCTAAAAACTATTCATGTATGTTTTTAATTTAGTAATAAATGTAAATGGGAGTCTGAGAAAAAGTCTACATAACCTTTAAGACTTGGACATTCCTTTGCTGCATTGTTTAGAATTGCAGAGAATGGAGATTTGTAAGAACATTGCAGGCACTTTGCCTCCCACACTCAGGCCAGGAAACAAAAATTCCAGAGAGAAATTCCAGGTAAGTATTTAGTACTGTATTCTGTTTATGATACCAATAGAAATCTTTGAGTAGAACATGTTCTCACTAAAAACATGGGCTTTAATAACCAGTTGCAAAGCTAGGATGTTAAAATAGCATTGGAACTTGGAATCTTTTTTTTTTTTTTTTTTTGGAGACAGGGTATCTGTCTCACAGAGGTGTGATCACGGCTCACTGCAGCCTTGACCTCCCAGGCTCAGGTGATCCTCCCACCTCAGCCTCCTAAGTAGCTGGGATTCCAGGCAAATGCTACCATGACCAGTTGCTTTTTTGTTTTTGGTAGAGACAGTATGTTTTCCATGTCTTGCTATGTTTTCCAGGCTGGTCTTGAACTCCTAGGCTCAAGTGATCTACATGCCTTGGCCTCCTAAACTGTTGTGATTACTGGTATGAGCCACTGTGACTGGCTGGAATCATATTTAACTGATCAATAGTTTAGAAAAACTTGAAAAATAAGCCATATCACTTTGAAAGTATTTGAATACATTCTGATATTATATGGACTGAGAAGCTAGTTTCAGAAAGAAAAAATTTTACATGCAGTCAAGAAATTTTAGATTTATTTTCAAGGGTGTTCACTGGAAAATGAAGGTATTCAGAGCTACAACTATTGATGAATAAGCTAGAAAATTTCATGCCTATTGTAAGCACATGATTTAAGAAGAAAACAAGTGGATAAAAAAATACGTAATCAACCTACGACATCAAATGAAAATTTCAGAACAAATGTTCATAATGTGCCATTTTTTCAATTGCTTAACACCTCCAAGGGGATTTCAAAGCTAGGCCCTTGAGGCTTCAAGGGTTGCCTGTCTGTTCACAGAAATTTCTGTTATACAAACTAGAATGAGCTTGGTTTTACTTTGAGACACTATTGTGAACTAGTGTATGAAGTAGGCCTGATAGAAAAATTTAGAGCTCAAAGAAAAGCTAAGAAATTTGGCTCAAAAATGGGACAGATTGAAACAATTTTTTTTTTTTTTTTTTTTTTTTTTTTTTGAGACGGAGTCTCACGCTGTTGCCCAGGCTGGAGTGCAGTGGCGCGATCTCGGCTCACTGCAAGCTCCGCCTCCCAGGTTCCCGCCATTCTCCTGCCTCAGCCTCCTGAGTAGCTGGGACTACAGGCGCCCGCCACCGCGCCCGGCTAATTTTTTGTATTTTTAGTAGAGACGGGGTTTCACTGTGGTCTCGATCTCCTGACCTTGTGATCCGCCCGCCTCGGCCTCCCAAAGTGCTGGGATTACAGGCTTGAGCCACCGCGCCCGGCCTGAAACAATTTTTAAATGAATATGAGACCATAAAGGAAATTGATTCAGGACAGGAAGACTAGCATCATTTTGAAAAGCTAGACATGAAGCACAACGTGTACAATTCTTGTTATAATGATTGAGTATGCTGCTATAACTTGAAAGCATGTGCCAGGGTGATAAAAGTATTTCCTTGGATTTTAATTAATTAATTTAGAGACAGGGTCTCACTCTGTCACCCAGGCTGAAGTACAGCAGCACCGGTTTCAGTCACCCAGGCTGCAGTGCATGGGTCACTGCAGCCTCAAACTCCTCAGCTCATGGGATCCTCCCTTCTCAGCCTCCCAAGTAGCTGGGACTAGAGGCACACACACGAGGCCCCAATAGTTTCTTAAATTTTTTGTAGAGACAGGGTCTCGCTATGTTGCTGGGCTGGTCTCGAACTTCTGGCCTCAAGCCATCTTCTTGAGCCTCAGCCTCCCGAACTCCTGGGACTACAGGCATGAGCCACTGCATCCAGCTTTCCTTTCGTCTCGCTCTGTCACTCAGGCTGGAGTGCAGTGGCGTGATTTCGGCTCACTGCAAGCTCTGCCTCCCAGCTTCACGCCATTCTTCTGCCTCAGCCTCCAGAGTAGCTGGGTCTACAGGCGCTCGCCACCACACCTGGCTAATTTTTTGTATTTTTTAGTAGATACGGGGTTTCACCGTGTTAGCCAGGATGGTCTTGATCTTCTGACCTTGTGATCTGCCAGCCTTGGCCTCCGAAAGTCCTGGGATTACAGGTGTGAGTCACCGTGCCCTGCCTCCTTGGATTTTAAGCTGGTGGTAACACTGTTTTATACCAAGTTGCATATGAAAGAGATATTCTCCTTTAAAAATTATATCAGAACCAGTGGGAGAAATAGAACAACTAAAGGACATTTGGAGTTTCATGGTTGGGGAAGAACACACATTGTGAATTTTGAAACACCTCCTATGATTAAGGTATTATGGCAAAAAAAGCAAAACCTTGAGAAAGTTAGCAACTTAGTAGACTTTCTACATTCCACTTATCGAAGAGAAATTTTGCTCAGCTAATTTGCAGTATGCAGCCATAGTAGCTAAGTAGATTATTCCATCAGGGGTTTCCCATGACTGAGTTGCCTTATGAAAAAAAAACCCAGGCACAGATAATTCTGAAATGGATGCATTTCTTGGGCAGCATTTCAAAACTAATTTATTGCTTTCTTCAAATGATTAATAATGGAAGGTTTTTTGGGGAGGGAGCCCATCAGAATCATACAAATCATGGGATACTGACCCAAAAGTCTACAGGAGCCAGGAGGGTAAATGATGTGTGAAGAGCACAGACTTCAGAGTGGTGGAGACTTTCAAACCAAAAAGAGACTACGCCAAACAAAGGAGCAGCCATCATTCAGTCCCAGTGGACAACTGGACCTAATGCCCTAGGGTGCAGAGTGATGATGGGTTCAGAGTCATAATGGAATGATTGCTGCCATGTGGGAATGGAAGCTCGGGGGTGACAGATCTTCTGATTATTTAAAAACAAAAACAAACAAACAAAAACCTTAGAAATACAGCTCTTCATATAAAATATCCAGATTTTTATGTGAAATTTCACAGTTGTAAATGAAGGCAACCAGTTTTTATTTGTAACAGATTATTATTATTATTACAGAGGCCAGTACACAAACATTGTATAAAAACAGAAAATGGAAGCCAACAACAACAAAACATATCTTACTATTCAGCGATTATCATTAACATCTCTGCGTATATCCTTTCAGATCTGTTTTTCATAAATATATAGACATTTTAAAAACAAAATGATTATCCTGCACATATATGGTTTCAGAATGTATCAATTTTGACTTTACCATCACAGTAAATTTTCTCCTCATCTAATCCTCTGTCCATATTCAAATTTTTCCAACTGACTCCTAAGTATCTCTCTTTTTTTTTTTTTTTTCCGAGACAGAGTCTCGCCCCATCACCCAGACTGGAGTGCAGTGGTACGATCTCGGCTCACTGCAACCTCTGCCTCCCGGGTTCAAGCAGTTCTCTTGCCTCAGCCTCCCAAGTAGCTGAGATTACAGGTGTGTGCCACCACACCCAGCTAATTTTTTTTTTTTTTTTTTGTATCTTTAGTAGGGACAGTGTTTCACCATGTTGGCCAGGCTGGTCTCGAACTCCTAACCTCGTGATCCGCCCACCTCAGCCTCCCAAAGTCCTGGGATTACAGACGTGAGCCACCGCGCCTGGCTGACCCCTAAATATCTTCTTTTTTTTTTTTTTTTTTTTTTTTTGAGACGGAGTCTCGCTCTGCCGCCCAGGCTGGAGTGCAGTGGCCGGATCTCAGCTCACTGCAAGCTCCGCCTCCCGGGTTCACGCCATTCTCCTGCCTCAGCCTCCCGAGTAGCTGGGACTACAGGCGCCGCCACCTCGCCCGGCTAGTTTTTTGTATTTTTAAAGTAGAGACGGGGTTTCACCGTGTCAGCCAGGATGGTCTCGATCTCCTGACCTCGTGATCTGCCCGTCTCCGCCTCCCAAAGTGCTGGGATTACAGACGTGAGCCACCGCGCCTGGCTGACCCCTAAATATCTTCTATAAAACTTTATTTAAACCAATAGGGAGTCCAGGACTATACACTTACTGTTATTATGTCCCTTAAGTTTCTTTAATCTAGCAGGTTTTTTTAATTTAAAAAATGAATTTTTTTTTTTTTTTTTTTTTTTTAAGAGATGAGGTCTTGCCCTGTCGCCCAGGCTGGAGTGCAGTTGCTTGATCATCGCTCACTACAGCTCAAACTCCTGGGTTCAAGAGATCCTCCTACCTTAGTCTCCCAAGTAGCTGAGACTATAGGTATGCACCACCACACCTGGCTAATATTATTATTTTTTGTAGATGCGGCCTCACTATGTTGCTCAGGGTGTCTTGAACTCCTAGGGGCTCAAGCAATCCTTCCATCTAGGCCTTCCAAAGTACTAGCATTACAGGGATGAACTGCTGCACCTAAACAAATTTAAAAATTTTTTATTATAAAAAAAAATTTTAGGCCGGGCACAGTGGCTCACACCTGTAATCCCAGCTTTTTGGGAGGCCAAGGTGGGCGGATCACCTGAGGTTGGGAGTTCGAGACCAGCCTGACCAACCTGGAGAAACCCCAACTCTACTAAAAATACAAAATTAGGGCCGGGCGTGGTGGCTCACACCTATAATCTCAGCACTTTGGGAGGCCAAGGTGGGCAGATCACGAGGTCAGGAGATGGAGACCATCCTGGCTAACATGGTGAAACCCTGTCCCTTGGCCGGGCGCGGTGGCTCAAGCCTGTAATCCCAGCACTTTGGGAGGCCGAGGCGGGCGGATCACAAGGTCAGGAGATCGAGACCACAGTGAAACCCCGTCTCTACTAAAAATACAAAAAATTAGCCGGGCGCGGTGGCGGGCGCCTGTAGTCCTAGCTACTCAGGAGGCTGAGGCACGAGAATGGCGTGAACCCAGGAGGCGGAGCTTGCAGTGAGCCGAGATCGCACCACTGCACTCCAGCCTGGGCAACAGCGTGAGACTCCGTCTCAAAAAAAAAAAAAAAAAAAAAAAAAAAAAAAAAAAAGAAACCCTGTCCCTACTAAAAATACAAAAAATATGAAAAATTAGCCAGGCGTGGTGGCATGCACCTGTAGTCCCAGCTACTTGGGAGGCTGAGGCAGGAGAATGGCGTGAACCTGGGAGGCAGAGCTTGCAGTGAGCCAAGATCACACCGCTACACTCCAGCCTGGGCAACAGAGTGAGACTCCAGTCTCGAAAAAAAATAAATAAATTAGCTGGGCATGCTGTAATTGCAGCTACTCAGGATGCTGAGGCAGGAGAATCACTTGAACCTGGGAGGTGGAGGTTACAGTGAGCCGAGATCGTGCCATTGCACTCCAGCCTGGGCAACAAGAGCGAAACTCCGTCTAAAAAAAAAAATTTTTTTTAGGCTGGTCACAGTGGTTCATGCTTGTAATCCCAGCACTGTGGGAGACCAAGGCGGACAGATCACCTGAGGTCAGGAGTTTGAGACCAGCCTGGCCAACATGGCAAAACCCCATCCCTACTAAAAATACAAAAAAATTATCTGGGCATGGTGATGAGCACCTGCGATCCCAGCAACTCAGGAAACTGAGGCAGGAGAATTGCTTGAACCCAGGCAGCGAAGTTGCGTGAGCCAAGATCGTGCCATCGCACTCCAGCCTGAGCAAGAAGAACGAAACTCTTAAAAAAAAAAAAAAAAAAAAATTAATAGTCAAGTACAGTAGTGAGAAGGGGAAGAGGAGAACAAAGAATTTGATCTACAACTGTGAACAATCAATTGAAATAACTCACTACCATTGGACCAACTCTAGCACAGTTTTGACTTTTTTTTTTTTTTTTTTTTTTTTGAGACGGAGTCTTGCTCTGTAGCCCAGGCTGGAGTGTAGTGGTGAGATCTTGGCTCACTGCAAGCTCCGCCTCCTGGGTTCACGCCATTCTCCTGGCTCAGCCTCCCGAGTAGCTGGGACTACAGGCGCCCGCCACCACACCTGGCTAATTTTTTGTATTTTTAGTAGAGACAGGGTTTCACCGTGTTAGCCAGGATGGTCTCGATCTCTTGACCTTGTGATCCGCCCGCCTCGGCCTCCCAAAGTGCTGGGATTACAGGCGTGAGCCACCACGCCCGGCATTTTTGACTTTTAAAAAAAATCATACTGGGCTGCACAGTGGCTCACACCAGTAATCCCAGGACTCTGGGAGGCAGAGGTGGGTGGATCACTTGAGGTCAGGAGTTTGAGACCAGCCTGGCCAACGTGGCAAAACCCCATCCCTACTAAAAATATAAAAATTAGCCGGACGTGGTGGCGTGCACCTGTAATCCCAGCTATTTGGGAGCCTGAGGCAGGAGAATCGATTGAACCCGGGAGGCGGAGGTTGCAGTGAGCCAAGGTCACACCACTGCACTCCAGCCTGGGGCGACAGAGCAAAACTCAGTCTCCACAAACAAAAAAAGCATACTGACTTGCTGAAGAGAACTGGCCAGTTGCCTGCAGAATGCCTCACCTTCTAGACTTGCCTGGTTGCTTCCTCCTAGTGTCCTTTAGTTTGTTTCTCTATCCCAAATATTTTCTCTAAATTGCAAGTTACTTCTTTTTGTGAGTGGGAAGCAGCTAGAATATATACTAGGTTGAGTTACACACCTGCATCACACCAGAACTGGTTTACCATTGGTGATGCTAAGACTGACTCCGGGAAATGGGCGATGATATTTGGTCTGTTCCCTCTAACATAGTTACCCTCCAACAGTCTAGTTCCACCAACATAGTTACATTTATAGCCTCATGACTATAAACTGAGCCAGGCAAGGTGGCTCATACCTGTAATCTCAGCACTTTGAGAGGCCAAGACAGGAGGATGGCTTGAACCCAGGAGTTTGAGACAGGCCTGGACAACGTGGCAAAACCTTATCTCTACAAAAAGTACAAAAATTAGCTGGGCATGGTGACACGTGCCTGTAGTCCCTGCTACTTGGTAGACTGACGTGGGAGGATTGCTTGAGCCTGTCTGGAAGGTCAAGGCTGCAGTGAGCCGTGATCATGCTACTGCACTACAGTCTGGGCAACAGAGCAAGACCCAGTCTCAAAAAAAAGAGACTGCGGAGTTACTGTGGTGTATGAATGTCCACTTGTCCACCAACGAATTCACCTGTTTTTTATTTTTATTTTATTTTATTTTATTTTTTTTGCGATGGAGTCTCACTCTGTTGCCCAGGCTGGAGTGCAGTAGCGCAATCTCGGCTCACTGCAAGCTCCGCCTCCTGGGTTCATGCCATTCTCCTGCCTCAGCCTCCCGAGTAGCTGGGACTATAGGCGCACGCCACCACGCCCAGCTAATTTTTTATATTTTTAGTAGAGACGGGGTTTCACTGTGTTAGCCAAGATGGTCTCAATCTCCTGACCTCGTGATCTACCCACCTCGGCCTCCCAAAGTGCAGGGATTACATGTGTTAGTCACCGTCCCCAGCCTTCACCTGTTTTTTTAACACCAATTAATAATCTTTGCCAGACTGGGATCACCTGAGGTCAGGAGTTCAAGACCGGCTTGGCCAAAATGGTGAAACCCCATCTCTACTAAAAATACAAAATTAGCTGGGTGTGGTGGTGTGCGCCTGTAATCCCAGCTACTTGGGAGGCTGAGGTAGGAGAATCACTTGAACCCAGGAGGCAGAGGTTGCAGTGAGCAGAGATCATGCCATTGTACTCCAGCCTGGATGACAAGAGCAAAACTCCATCTCAAAATAATAATAATGATCATCATCTTCGCCAGAATCAATAATTTTATTAATATTCACAAAATGTTGTTTTTCAATTCTATTACTTCTTCTACATTTATTAGCTGGCATTTTCCTTTCCTCAACTAGAGTTCTAATTAATATTTTATTTTAGTTTTAGTTTTTATTTTGTAGAAGCAAGTTCTCTACAGAACTCCTGGGCTCAATCCATCCTCCTATCTCAGCCTCCAAGTGCTGGAATTTCAGGTGTGAGCCATCACACCCAGCCCCTAATTAATATTATTTTAAAAAACAACCGCTTGCTGGGCACGGTGGCTCGCACCTGTAATCCCAGCACTTTGGGAGGCCGAGGCGGGCGGATCATGAGGTCAGGAGATCGAGACTTTCTTGGCTAACGTGGTGAAACCCTGTCTCTACTAAAAATACAAAAAATTAGCCAGGCATGGTGGCGGGTGCCTGTAGTCCCAGCTACTCGGGAGGCTGAGGCAAGAGAATGGTGTGAACCCAGGAGGTGGAGGTTGCAGTGAGCCAAGATCGCGCCACTGCACTCCAGCCTGGGCAACAGAGCGAGACTCCGTCTCAATAAATAAATAAATAAATCCCAGTGGGCCAAATTCAATGCATTTCAAGGCCAGATTTAGCCTGCTGGCTACCACCTTCTGATCTACAATCTAAGCTGGACAGTCTAATTTATCATCACTGTGTACCTTGTGACATTAAGCCTTTTTATTTTTATTTAGAGATGGAGTCTTGCTCTGTTGCCCAGGCTGGAGTGCAGTGGCACAGTCTCGGCTCACTGCAACCTCAGCCTCCAGGGTTCAAGCGATTCTCCTGCCTCAGCCTCCCGAGGACCTGGGGTTACAAGTTTATACCACCATGCCCAGCTAATTTTTGTTTTTTAATAGAGACCAGGTTTCACCATGTTGGCCAGGCTGGTTTTGAACTTCTGACTTCAAGTGATCTGCCTGCCTCAGACTCCCAAAGTGCTGGGATTACAGGTGTGAGCCACCAAGCCCGACCTTTTTAAAATTTTTGAATAGAGATGGGGTCTTGCTATGTTGATCAGACTGGCCTCAAGGAATTCTCCCATCTCCACCTCCCAAAATGCTGGGATTACTAGCATGAGGCACCATGCCCCGCCTTTTGTTTCTAATAATTACTTTGCAATTGTTGACATGTTGCTTGTAATCTTTTCACGTCATTTTATGCGTGTATTTGTCTCTCTGGCTAGACTGTGACCTCCTCAAGGACAGGGACTCTCAGTATATTTCCTTTGCTTTTCCTTTGCTTCTCCTAATGTCCTTTTTTTATTTTTTTGAGATGGAGTCTCACTCCGTCACCCAGGCTGGAGTGCAGTGGGACCATGTTGGCTCCCTGCAGCCTCTGTCTCCTGGATTCAAGCAATTTTCCTGCCTCAGCCTCCTGAGTAGCTGGGATTACAGGTGCCCACTACTACACTCGGCTAATTTTTTATATTTTTAGTAGAGACGGGGTTTCACCGTGTTGGCCAGGCTGGTCTCAAACTCCTGGCCTCAGGTGATCCACCCACCTCGGCCTCCCAAAGTGCTGGGTTTACAGGTGTGAGCCACTGCGCCTGCCTCCTTTTTTTTTTTTTTTTTTTTTGACAGAGTCTCACTCTGTCATCAAGGCTGGAGTGTGGTGGCACGATCTCAGCTCACTGCAACCTCTGTCTCCTGGACTCAAGTGATTCTCGTGCTTCAGCCTCCCGAGTAGATGGGACTACACACATAAGCCACCACATCCAGCTAATTTTTGTATTTTTATTAGAGACAGGGGTTTCACCATGTTGGCCAGGCCAGTCTCAAACTCCTGACCTCAAATGATCCACTCACCTTGGCCTCCCAAAGTACTGAGATTACAGGCATGAGCTACTGCGCCCACCCTGTTTCTCCTAGTGTGCTTTTTTTTTTTTTTGAAATGGACTCTCGCTCTGTAGCCCTGGCTGGAGTGCAGTGGCCAGATCTCTGCTCACTGCAAGCTCCGCCTCCCGGGTTTACGCCATTCTCCTGCCTCAGCCTCCCGAGTAGCTGGGACTACAGGCGCCCGCCACCTCGCCTGGCTAGTTTTTTGTATATTTTAGTAGAGATGGGGTTTCACTGTGTTAGCCAGGATGGTCTTGATCTCCTGACCTTGTGATCCGCCCGTCTCGGCCTCCCAAAGTGCTGGGATTACAGGCTTGAGCCACTGTGCCCAGCCCCTAGTGTGCTTTTAAAGTTTGGCTACTGTTAGTCCTAATGAACAAAAAACACATCAGTAAGAACAAGACGTTTTCATTATTGGTGCTTATGTTCCCTGGCTTTCCCACTAAGTTTCCCTAATTCTCTATCATAATGAAGTGCTTATCTCCTTTACAATATGTAAACCTTTACAGTTTACTTGTGCTGTGGGAATCCCTATGAAAGGGGGTGGAAGGGAGGAAGGCAAAAAGCTCTTTATTGCTCTTCAAAAGTTGGAAAGTCATTATCCAGCTGTGTGACCTTGGGAAAGTCACATCATCACTCAGTTTCTATTCTTCATTCAGTAAAATGAGGTGACTGGGTTATCTCTAAAATCACATCCCACTTGGCTTGAACCCTCAAAGCCTGATTAGCTCACTTCCTGCTTGGATGGTACTCTGGTTCCGTTCCCATGGATTAGCACTATCCTTTCCAAGTAAGGTCAATTGTAGGTGAAATGACACCCAGAGTAAACAGAACTTGTCTCTGATGACTCTCCTGTCATCACAGTTTTCTGGTCTAATCTATATGTCCCAGTAAAGATTTACTCATGTTTTCAAGGTAAAACTTCAGTCCTTCACTACCAGTGCCAAGTGTGGATATTCCAAAGGCCCCTATAGAAGCAAGAGACCCATTCTTAGGTATTCCTCACTGTAAGGTAGGAGAGGGCAGAGAGGACTGAGATTCATTAGACTCTTTTCGTGGAACTTTACCATAAGGGCTCTGAATGACCTCAGACCAGCTCTGGGGGCATGAAAGTGTCTAAATCACCGAACTAAATAATGCCTTAGCTTACCTGTGTCTTCTTCTTATTTCAGTCCTATGGCTCTCTTTCCTTTTTTGACACAGGGCACCATCACTACTCACGGCTCAGTACAGCCTCAACCTCCCAGCCTCAAGTGACCCTCCCACCTCAGCCTCCAGAGCAGCTGGAACTACGGACATACGACACCACTCCTGGCTAATTTTTTTATTTTTTGTAGAGTCAGGGTCCCACTATGTTGCCCAGGCTGGTCTTGAACTCCTGGACTCAAGCGATCCTTCCACCTCAGCCTTCCAAAGTGCTGGGATTACAGGCATGAGCCACTGTGCCTGGCCATCCTTTTCCTTTTTTTTTTTTTTTTTTTTTGAGACAGAATCTCGCTCTGTCACCCAGGCTGAAGTGCAGTGCCCTGATATCGGCTCACTGCAAGCTCTGCCTCCAGGGTTCACGCCATTCTCCTACCTCAGCTTCCCCAGTAGCTGGGACTACAGGCGCCCGCCACCATGCCTAATTTTGTGTATTTTTAGTAGAGACGGGGTTTTCATCGTGTTAGCCAGGATGGTGGTCTCTATCTCCTGACCTCGTGATCTGCGCCTCTCAGCCTCCCAAAGTGCTGGGATTATAGGCGTGAGCCACCGCGCCCGGCCGCCCTTTTTTTTTGAGACAGAGTGTTGCTCTGCCGCCCAGGCTGGAGTGCAGTGGCCCGATCTTGGCTCACTGCAAGCTCCGCCTCCCGGGTTCAAGTGATTCACCTGCCTTAGTCTCGTAAGTGGGACTACAGGCGCCCACCACCATGCCCAGCTAATTTTTGTATTTTTAGTAGAGACAGCATTTCACCATGTTGGCCAAGCTGGTCACGAACTCCTGACCTCAGGTGATCTGCCTGCCTCAGCCTCCCAAAGTGCTGGGATTACAGGCGTGAGCCACCATGCCCAGCCCCTTTTCCTTTTTTTTTTTTTTTTTTCTTATACGGAGTCTTGCTCTGTTGCCCAGGCTGGAGTCCAGTGGGGCAATCTTGGCCCACTGCAAGCTCCGCCTCCGGGATTCACGCCATTCGCCTGCCTCAGCCTCCCGAGTAGCTGGGACTACAGGCACCTGCCACCACGCCCAGCTAATTTTTTTGTATTTTCAGTAGAGACAGGGGTTTCACTGTGTTAGCCAGGACGGTCTCCATCTCTTGACCTCGCGATCCACCCACCTCGTCCTCCCGGAGCGCTGGGATTACAGGCGTGAGCTACCGCACCCGGCCCCTTTTCCTCTTTTTATTCCCTTCTTTATAGGTACAATCTGAAGGTTCTCATCCAGCTGGCTTTATGTACTTGGAAGTAGGTCTTTCTCTACATCCTTCTTGACTGAGGATAGTCTCCAGCCTGATTATAAATGGCATCTTACCATTTCCCTGGCCCTGAGAGCTCCAAGTGGTGGAGGGGAAGATACTCCCTAAGGAGTAAGGCAGAGAGAGAACCATCACCAGATTTTTTCTTTTTTTTTTTTTTTTGAGATGGAGTCTCACTGTCGCCCAGGCTGGAGTGCAGTGGCGCGAAGCCGGCTCACTGCAAGCTCTGCCTCCCGGGTTCACGCCATTCTCCTGCCTCAGGCTCCTGACTAGCTGGGACTACAGGTTCCCACTACCATGCCTGGCTAATTTTTTGTGTTTTTAGTAGAGACAGCGTTTCTCCACTTTGGTCAGGCTGGTCTCGAACTCTTGACCTCAGGTGTTCTACCTGCCTCAGTCTCCCAAAGTGCTGGGATTACAGATGTGAGCCACTGCACCCAGCCACCAGCTTTATTTTTGATAACCCACTCAGGCCTGTGGTGAACAGCGCTGGCCAGAGCAGAGCTGAAGTCTGCAGTCAAAGCCTAACCCTTGTCCTGTGACTGTCATCTGAAAAGACAGAGTTGATCCATAATTCCTCCCATTTTCCCCCTTTCTGCATCTCAGCACTAGTGGTTGTTGATTAAATCAGGTGGCAAGTTGGCCAAACAAGGTCTACCTTTTGATGTATACTTGGCAGCACCCCACGAATCTTTCATCATCAACTGTAAATACTAAAAAACTGTAAATACTAAACAGAAATATTGAGGAAGATTAGTCTCCCAGCAAATATGAGGATTGTGATGCAGGATGCATCTGGGAGCCTGCCAGTGATGGTGTTGGGGTGGCTGGCACTGCTCTTTTGTCATGGCCTGCCCTTATCAGCTGTTATCATTTATTTTTCCTCAGGAAGAAGTTGCGTCAGTGGCAAGAACAGAATGTTGGGGAGCCCCGAGGCTAGGACAATCAGCACAGACCTAGAAACGAATGAGTCAGACCAGGAACAGAAGAGGCCAAAATCAGTAAGAAACAAAGGGTCAGGAGCTGGGCACAGCAGCTCATGCTTCTAATCCTAGTGACTTAGGAGGCCAAGGTGGGAGATCACTTGAGGCCAGAAATTTAAGACCAGCCTGGGCTACATAGCGAGATGCTGTCTCTAAAAAAATTTTTTTAAACTTAGCCAGGCATGGTGGTGCATACCTGTAGTCCCAGCTACTTGGGAGGCTGAGGCAGGGGAATTGCTTGAACCCGGGAGGCACAGATTGCAGTGAGCCATAATTGTGCCACTTTACTCCAGCCTGGGTGACAGAGTGAGACTACCAACTCTTTTTTCTTTTTCCTTTGAGATGGAGCCTTGCTTTGTCACCCAGGCTGGAGAGCAGTGGCACAATCTCGGCTCACTGCAACCTCCGCATCCCGGGTTCACGCCATTCTCCTGCCTCGGCCTCCTGCGTAGCTGGGACTACAGGCGCCCGCCACCACGCCCAGCTAATTTTTTGTATTTTTAGTAGAGACGGGGTTTCACCGTGTTTGCCAGGATAGTCTTGATCTCCTGACCTCGTGATCTACCCGCCTCACCTCCCAAAGTGCTGGGATTACAGGCATGAGCCACTATGCCCAGTTTTTTTTGAGATGTAACCTTGCTCTGTTGCCTAGGCTGGAGTGCAGTGGCGCAATGGCTCACTGCAATCTCCACCTCCCGGGTTTAAGTGATTCTCCTGCCTCGGCCTCCCGAGTAGCTGGGACTACAGGCATACACCACCATGCCTGGCTAACTTTATTTTTGGTAGAGACGGGGTTTTACTATGTTGGCCAGGATGGTCCTGATCTCCTGACCTCATGATCCTCCCACCTCAGCCTCCCAAAGTGCTGGGATTATAGGGGTGAGCCACTGCGCCTGGCCAAGACTCCCAACTTAAAAAAAAAAAAAAAAAAGGTGGGGCTCAGTGGCTCACGACTGTAATCCCAGCACTTTGGGAGGCTGAGGCAGGCGGATCATCTGAGCTCAGGAGTTTGAGATCACCCTGGCCAACATGGCAAAACCCTGTCTCTACTAAAAATACAAAAATTAGCCAGGTGTGGTGGCGCCTGCCTATAATCCCATCTACTCAGGAGGCTGAGGCAGGAGAATCACTTGAACCCAGGAGGCAGAGGTTGCAGTGAGCTGAGATCGCACCACTGCACTATTGCACTTCAGCCTGGGCGACAAAACGAGATTCTGTAAAAAAGAAAAGAAACAAAAAACAAAAAACCTGAGGGGATGGATGTAAAGTTACACAAGCTTGTCTGGATTTCCCATCACAGGGCCTTTGTATTCATTTATTTAACAATAGTACAGAAGAAGCGATCTCAGCTGTACAAGAAGTAATTCAGTTTCAGAACATTTCTCACTTCAACAAGGTGCATTTTCCCCTCTGGCACTCAGTTGTATAAATCTGAACTCTTTCCCTCTCACTCAGAGATCTCCTCTATGTATTTCCCAGGTTGGCTGGCATAGTCATCTTAGAATAGCCCCCAAATGTGGAATTTCTGTTGTCAGGAGTCATCATTTCCAGTATGAAACTCACTGAGTGATAGAAAATGAGGACTAAAGATCAAAGATTACTAGATTAATTTGCCTAAAACCAATTCCCCTAAAACCAATTAGTCTAAAATAAATATTTATCAAATCTGCAGCATTTCAAAAGGGTTTAGCAGATTCACCCTCTTAGTTATTACTGTTGTCTGTATAACTTTTCATTGTAAGTCAACTGAATATGCCTCATGCCTATTCATTTGTTTAAGATATACTGGCCTTTTAACAGTAGGAATGTAGAAGTTAGACCAAAGCATCAAAATCACATTGAACTCCATTACATTTTTCAAGGCATTTAATTTGTAAAGGAATATTGGATTAAGAAACAAAAAAAATGATACACAAAATGCCTGTACCAATTGTATTTATTGCTAGAAACTTTAAACTTTTAAAAAAAGTTTTTGAAAGGTAGATAACATAGAAAAAGACATCCATAAAGGTAGGAAGCAATCTCATCATTTACAAAGTGCTGCAAATTTGATAAATTTATGTTGCTGATAATAAGTCAGAAGTACTCTTGGATGAATAGATATAAATCCTTGAAATATCCAAAGCAAGACAAAAAAGAATAGGACACCTAAATGGATATAAACACACCAAAATACGAATTAAGCTTTTGGCAAATTAGTCATTAAGTCATTAACTTTAAGCAAACAAGTTTTCAGTAAATTGGTTTTAAGAGATCTAGCTTTAGGTGAACTAGTTTCAGGCAAACTGACTAGTACCAAATCAGTGTTTTGCTCCCTCCAGTTCCCCCCAACTGTAGTTTTGGGATTGTGACGGATGCAATCCAGGACCCCTCTGAGAGGTGGCAAGTGAGATTCTACTAGGAAACCAAGTGTACAAGTGACCTGAGAAGAGAGTAAGACAGAGAGAGTGTTTGTGTGTGTGTGTGTGTGTGTGTGTGTGTGCGTGCGCGCGCGCGCGCGCGCACATGAACACAACCACACATGCATACGCTGGGCTGTATGGCTCAGTGCACCTAAACTTGGGAGTGTAGCTAAGCTGAAGCTTCCTAGACATCCTCACAACAAGCTCCACACCCACACAGACCTGCTTATTACCTACCATAGCCAAGGAGAAGAGCAACCACGTACAAGCACCTACCTAGCCTCCCCAGACCCACGTGAGTCCCTGAGAAACAGGAAATATAGGCAGCAACCCCACTCAGAGCTGGTCTCCATTCTCAGCAGACAGATGAGGAGCTCTCCTAGTCCTTAGAAGAAGGCCAATAAATAACTCATTAATGAGGTCCAGAGTTTCTACTTCTTCATCCAGATATAGGTGGGGGACCCCATATCTGACACCATGTGTCACAAAAAAAGTGAAGAGCTTAAATTTGGTTGCCTAGCAGGAACTCACCACCCTAGACTTGCTGCCTCTCAGGGGGATCCCATCCTGCATCAACCACAACCCCAAAACTCTGGGGTTTGGGGGAGCTGGAGGGAGAATTACACTTTGATTTGGTTCTAGCTAGTTTAGCTGAAACTAGTTGATTTAAAGCTAGGTCCTCTACTCTTGGAATCCGGGACCAGAACATTATGTGACTCATGCACAATCATATACTAGGCCAGACACAGTGGCTTATGCCTGTAATCCCAGCACTTTGGGAGGCCAAGGTGGGAGGATCACTTGAGCCCAGGAGTTCAAGACTAGCCTGGGCAACATGGTGAGATCCCATCTCTAAAACAAACAAAATATATATACTGAAGATACAGAATCAGATGTTCAGAAAGTACTGGAACCCTCCTGTGTGTGCCTAAGCTCAGGATGCACACATGGAAAAAAGGCCAGTCACCCCCACCCTGGTAAATATAAGGTTTCTCTTCCACAATCCATTTGGAATGTCATGATCTTTGGGTCTCCAGTCCTTGGGGTCCTCCCCAGAGGACTCTTTTGCCAGGCCTGTAGAGTGCATTATTTGCCTTGGCTGGCCTTAGAGGAGCCCACTGGCCAGAGCAGTTTGTCAGTGGTGGTGACAGCAGCAGCAGTGATTGCAGCTCAGATATAGTTGGCAGGGGCTTGTCGGGCATTGAGCCGCTGCATGTGGCAGCCATGGCAAAGCAAGTGCCCATCCAGAGGGAAACAGCAGCAGCCTTCCTCATCACTCAGCTGCATCCGGCAGTCCTAGGGAAGAAGGCACCTAGTTCACCTCAGCCCAGGCACCTTGGATACTGAGGGCATCTTAGGAGTCTGCCCTGCTCAACACCTGACTCCTAATAACTGGAAGAAAGGGATGGGGTGGGAAGGGCAGGATGGAAGAGCAATCTGAGAAAATATTAATACCTCAGCTGGACACCAGGTGTCGCTGCTGCAGCAGAAATAATGACACAAGTCTGTCTTTACAGCAGTTTGACCAGACTCGCTACTCTTAGAAAGTCCTGACTCTGGGAGAGTCAGATTCAGAAAGGACTAAGCAACTTGGACCAGAGAAAGTGGCTGGAGGGGACAAAAAAAAAAGGCTGAAGATAGGTCACAGTATCTTTCTGGTTTCCCATGCCCTACACCTCTCCCATAGATGTCTGGTTGTTGCAGGACTTGACTCCTACCCTCTTCCCATTTCCACTTCTTCTCCAGCACCGCTGAACCCCAACACTCACCTCACAGTGGTAGCACTCAAAGTGATAATCTCGGTCCATGGATATCACTCTCACGATGTCCTCACAGCCCTGAAACATGCAGACCCCCATGGAGATGAGAGCAGCATGTTGCTTCACCTCCACCTCCCTCATATATAACCCTTCCCACCCCATGGGAAGATCATACAAACGGCCCCAGAGTCTCTCTGCAATCACCTGTAGTTTTAAGATGCCTCTGCAAATCCTACCAGAACTCTCCTTATCTCCTTCACTGGGCTGCCCCCATGTAGCACACTCCCTCTGTACAAGAGCCCTGGCCTTACCTGCGTCTCCCAGTTGTGGGGGAAGGAAAGGGACAGGAGGCATAAATAAAGTAGGCTAGGCTGGGAACAAGGGAATCCAATAAGATCTGGCTTCTCGGCCGGGCGCGGTGGCTCAAGCCTGTAATCCCAGCACTTTGGGAGGCCGAGACGGGCGGATCATGAGGTCAGGAGATCGAGACCATCCTGGCTAACACGGTGAAACCCCATCTCTACTAAAAATACAAGAAAATTAGCCGGGCGAGGTGGCGGCGCCTGTAGTCCCAGCTACTCGGGAGGCTGAGGCAGGAGAATGGCGTGAACCCGGGGGAGCGGAGCTTGCAGTGAGCCGAGATCGCGCCACTGCACTCCAGCCTGGGGCACAGAGCAAGACTCCGTGTCAAAAAAAAAAAAAAAAAAAAAAGATCTGGCTTCTCTCCGTAGGTACATCCTCTACACACAGCTTAAATCATTTCTGACCCATTCCTACCAGTGCTGAGGATTCTTCCCACCTTTTTCCAGCCCCTACATCTGCAGTCTGGTGACCTCAACCTCAAAGAAAGTCTCCTCCTCTGGACTGGGATAGAAGAGATAGAGCCTGGGCCCAGTTAGGCTTTCAGACATGTCCAGGCCCGGATGTTAGGGTCAGGGTGGTGACCCCAAGAGGCAGAGTCACACGGGAATCTTCACAGAGTACATTCCTTGGCACTACTGCTTCCGGCAGGAGGCCAGGCAGCATGTCCCTAACCCTACGCCAGAGGCAGTGGCACTGGCTGCCCTGAAGGAGAACCCAGACATACTGACCTCAGAGGGGAGGATGGGTTGGCCACAGGCTGCACACTTAGGAGCATAATTTCTGAAAGACAGAGGGAAGAGATGAGCTGAGGTTGGGGAACCCCTGGACCCAGTTCCACACTGCATCCCAAGGGGTGGACTCACTTGTGATAGTCGGTGACACAGTATACTTGGTTGGAGAAGTCCACTGTGAAGGGGATGCCATCCAGGCACTTGTTGCAAACAATGCATCGGAAACAGCCTGGGTGATAGGACTTCCCCATTGCTTGTAGGATCTGGCTCATGGGGTAGCAAGAGAATCAGTCTCCCTCCAGTCTCAGTTCTCCAGCTGCCCATTATGCTCCCTATTACTCCCATTAACCTCATCCAACCCGCTGCTATACTCCTAGAAACAATGCTATGTAATGTGGGGGAAGAAGTCTTAAAATGGAGGCAGAAACCCTGAAAAATGCCTGAGAGAGCATTCAGGCCAGTAGTGTTTAACTCTGGCTGCATATCAGGATCATCTAGGGAGCTTTTAAAAAACATCAACGCTTTGGCCCTCCTCCAGGCCTATTATCACAATCTCTGGTGATGGGATCCAAACACTTTTTTTTTGTTTTTTGGTTTTTTTTTTAGTTCTTCCCAGCTGATCTGCTAGGCTACCATGATTGATAATCACTGATTTAATCCTATCTCTCCTTTTTATAGAAAATAAAACTGAGTCCCAAGTGATTCTAACCAGTAGCAGAAAGGGGATGAAGACTCAGGACCCCAGGCTGGGCACGGTGGCTCATGCGTGTAATCTAGCACTTTGGGAGGCTGAGGCAGGAGGATCACTTGAGGCCAGGAATTCGAGACCAGCCTGGCCAACATGGCAAAACTCGTCTCTACTAAACATACAAAAATCAGCCACGCATGGTGGCGCACGCCTGTAGTCCTAGCTTGGGAGGCTGAGGCACTAGAATCACTTGAACCTGGGAGGCAGAGGTTGCAGTGAGCCAAGATCATGCCACTATGTCAGAGCGAGACTCTGTCTCAAATAAATAAATAAATAAATAAATAAATAAATAAATAAAAAGACTCAGGACCCCACACTCCTAGCTCAGGCTGGAAGGCCTGGCTGTGCCTGCAGAATTAGGAAGGGGCCAGGTTACAGAAGCCTGGGTTGACAGGCTTTTGAGCCCAGACTTGATTCCATAGGCAGAGAGAAGCCACTGTAAACAGCTGCTCTGGGGAGGAATGGGATGAAAGTGATTCATCTGGTGACAGGCTTCTTCCCCCAACCTTCTCTCAGTATCCATTTAGTCCCTGATTCCACTCCTCAGCCTCACAGTGAGAGTTCTCAGCTGAAGGCACTTTACTTACCTTCTCCAAAATCAAGTGACCACAGACACAGCATTTCTCAGCTGCCTCCTGAAACCCTGAAAACTAAAGTAAAAGACAAGACAAAGGGAGGCTGTTATCAAACTGAGAATGATGGGTGGTACTCCAATGGGCCACCAAGAAGGGGGTCAGTATGGAAACCAATTCCAGGTCCAGGTGACCCTTACTCACCAGATAATCTTCCTCACAGTACACAGAGCCGTTGACACTGTAGAAAGCCTTGCAACGCAAAGTTCGCCCTAGAAACAGCAGAAAAGGGGCTGGAACCTATCCCACAGCCCAGGTGCAAGACTTCTGGGGTCACTGCTCCCCAGTGCTGCATAATATATTTAAACCTGGACTTTGTACTTTTCCTCCTAACTGCTGTCTGTCCTTCTTCCCCACACAAAAATTCCATCTGATGCAATTCCAATTTGCTTTGGCTTCATTCCAGCCAACTTCCCCTCTCTTCTGCTTGCTGCTCCTCCAGCTCCTGCCTCCTTAACAGTTTTCTAGGGCCCTCCCCTAAACAAACTGCCTTCCTCTCCAGTGCATAGGAAGCCACCTGGGAGAGTAAAGCCAACTACATGCTGGAATACATGAGCTCTTAATAAGGTACTATATGATTTGCATAGAGAGAATCACATTGTTACAGGCCTTGCCCTCTGGGACCCTTCAACCTAGAAGCCTCTTCACCTGAGCATGTCTATCCTGCTCTCAAAGGCCTATCTGTCTCCTTCCAGGGACAGACTCTATGGAGGTCAGGACTGGAGTTACTGCAGGACAAAGTGCTTTGTTTGGAAGCAAAGCAGGTCCCCTTTCCTGTTTGTTTAAGGCTGCTTCCCTAAGCTTAGAGGGACCCAGAGTCTCTAGGGTAAGAGACAACCCAGGATCTTCTTCTAGCAGACAAGGCAGGACCATTCCCCATGTGACCAACCCCCAGGAACTGCTCCCAGGTGTCTACATTATCAGGGATAGGGGAGGAGTGAGAACAGGTGGAGCATGAGCAATTTTCCCACCTTTGCCTTCTTCCCCTCAAAATCCCCACTTCCAATTCTGTCCAGTGGGTTAGGAAAGCTGACTTAGAAGCTCATGAGACACAGGGGAGGAAAGAGAGGGAAAGAGATATAGCCAGAAGAGGCCCTGTAAACAGAAGGATAGACAGACAGATGAGCCTAAAGAGAACCAGGCAGAAACTGGGGGAGTGAGAAAAGCTGAGTGCTGAAGTCAGACAGGCAGAGATAGGAGATTAAAGGTTTAGCAAAGGAATCAGAATGGGTTAGCAGGGAGGAGGGGGTAATGAGGGAGGGGAGGGGGGCAGTTAAGGCCGCTGGGAGCATCCCCCCTTTCCAAGTGGGCCTCCTGAGCTAACAGTGGCAGGCATTCCTGGAGCGTGATGTCATCAGCTTGGCATGGCCCGGTGGCCTGCACTCTAGTGAGGTGGCTGAACTCTGACCAGCCAAGAGAAAACCCCCCTCTCCGCCCCCAGCAGCTCCCCACTCCCCCAGCCTGCCCCCACCCTCCCCACATTCCAATCTTTCACTGTCGCCCCAGGCAACTTGGCTGCCCAAGACCAAGCCCCACCGAGAAGCTGGAGGGCCAGGCGAGTCCAGGATGGGCAAGCAAGGAGGCATGAGAAGGAGAAACAGAGGTAAGGAAGGAAGGAGGGACTCCAGAAAGGAGACCCACCAGGGGAAGGGAGAGCTAAGTAGAGGGCAGACAAGGAAGCAAGAGAGGCGGAGCAGCTGCGGACCTCCAGACACTTGGTGGGGATCCAACAGCTGCTCTGTGAGCAAATGAAGAGGCAAAAGCTCTCCTCCTGTTCCCTATAGCACTTGTGTGTATGTGGGCAGGGGAGGGGAGTGCTTGAGTGTTGGGGCTACACTCACCACAAGAGCAGCAGACAAAGCACTGGGTGTGGTAGAGGCTGTCCAGGGCCTGGCAAGCATTGCTCTGCCCATAGATGCCTTTGTTGCACTTGATACAGGTGCCTGAGAAGAGAAAAGAGTGTCACACTCTACTCCCCCAGGTCAAAACCAGGGATTCCCAAGCTTTCCTGACTGCCCTTTCCTGATGTGCCAGGGGTCACAGTCTCCCTTTGATGGGCTCCCTTCTGAGAAGAGAAGATAAGAAGTAATGACATGTAGCAAGATCTTGGTTGAGCAGATCCATTCTTGTTTAATTACTCAACAGATATTTTCTGAGCATCTATTTTGTGCTTAACACAGCACCACTACCTGAGGAAACCTGGAGAAGGTCAGAGATATGGTCCCTGGCATTCAGATGCTTAGTTTCTGTTGGGGAGAAAAGATTATACAGGCAAGGTATGATCTCTGTTGCAGTGTGTAGGATGAATGGCCAAAGATGCCGGTCCACAGGTGCTCAGCAGCAGACTTGAAAAAACTTTCTAGAGAAAGCAGGCTAGGCCCAGAAAGCCTCTCTGGGACTTCAGTTTCCCATCAGTCAAACGAGCTGTTCAGTTATAGAATGATTTCTCTCTGCTGCAGACTTCCAAGGATGGAGAAAAGGATCTGGCTCAGCAGAGGGCTCTGTGCAGAGGGGACCATGTGAGCATGACTCCTGTGGGGAGGTGACTGCTGAGAATGTAGGGTGTGTTCCAGGAACCAGGGTTGAACAGGAAAGCAGGGAGAGTAGCAGAGCCCCTGATGCCTCCTAGTCACCTTCTATCTTGGGAAGAACACAGAACTGAACTGCTTGCTATTCTCCAAAGTCCCCCGCTAAGATACATACACCTGGCTCTGGGACTCGCCTTTCCTGGGTGTGTTCTTCCCTCCCTCCACTCCCCAATTCCAGGCCCATGAGTGAGGGCTAGGGCCTGTCTTTGGGGAGCAGATCCCAACGGGCCCGCCCCACCTCTCCCCCTCGGCAGGCTGCCACACTCCCTGCCTGTTGGGGCCCATCCCAGTCTTTGCCCAGGGGCTTGGGAGCCTGTGCAGCAGCTGCAGCAACTGATGGGCCCAGACCTGTCCTGCTCCCACCCTCTGGCAGCTGGGCAAGGCTGAAGCCAAGGAAGAGGGCCCCTACTAGGGGCAGGAGGAGGGTACAGTCAAGCTGGGGCTGGCGGCACAAGGGGTATGTAGGGGTTGTCAAAGGAGGCAATCTCACTCCCAGGGAGACGGGGCCCCCATCTCTGAATTCAAAATGTGGCTTCCTCATGGAAGTGAAGATCTGCCCCAATATTGCCATGCCAGGGGGTCCCGTCAGAGCCGTTCTTTAGGAAACCTTGGACATTATGGGAAGAGCAAATGAAACTGCTCAGGCATGTTGGCCTTACCTCATCTAACCCAGCATATCTACACCTATGTTCTTCCTGCTCTTTTATTGCAGTTTCTCTGAGTTCCTTTCTTCCTTTTGGCTCTGATGGTTCAGCCAAAAAGACTTCTTTACTAGCCACCTCTCCTGGGCCTCAAAACGAAACTGCTAAATGGGCCCTGTCATTCAGTCTTCCTTGATCAAAGCGGTTTGGCATCATCTCCTCTGGGCTTTCCTCTCGGTGGATTTGGAAGTGGGGAAAAGAATGGGGGTGGAGGTTGGGGGTTGAGTTATGCAGCGCCCTTGTAGCCTGCCGCCCTGCTACCTCTGAACCTCCTACCCAACCATCCCTCCCTGGCCGCGTTCCTCTTCCTATTCACTTTTCTAGCCATAGAGTTCTACAGCATGGGGTCCAGGAGTGGGGCACGAGTGGTGAGAAGAGATGCTTGGAAAAGTGAAAGAGGCCCAAAGCCCTTAGGGGGTAAGCCTGCCACTTCTTTCCAATCACAATCATATTCGAAGTTTTTTAGGTGTGTAGTAGTGCCTGTGAATTCTGACTAAAAGATCTTTCAAGACCCTAATGTTCCTCATAGCTGAGACATATAATCAATCAATACTTTTTGAACAGAGTAGGGGAGGGAGACAGCGACCAGGTTTCCTTAACAGTGTCAGGAAGTAAGGCGCTACTTCTAGCCTGAATTCTGAGAGGTTATAACCAGAATTCAAGATCAGGTTATTTCTGGCAATAACACAGGGTCGTTATCCATCCAGAGGTAATGGTGTCCCAGCAGTCATCGCTTTTGCCCTGACTTCCGGAGGATGGGGAAAATAGAGGCTGGTACTACTGGGTCTCTGATTAAATGCCCACGCACGCACCTAGCCAACAGGACTGGGGAGGGACAGCAGTTAGGTCCCAGGACGCTCCATGCCGCCTCCCAGGCTCCATTTCCCCGACAGCCGCCACTACTCTTGTGTGTGCTAGGGAGCGCCCCCCCATCCCCGAACCCCACCCCTCCGCCGCGCGGCGGCGGCCGCCCCGCCCGTGGGCACCTGGAGCGCCCGGGCAGGAGTCGGCACGCACGCGGCCAGCCTGCCCAGCCCCCCCACCCGCGCATTCTCCGAATTCCTGCGGGCGGAGCCTGGGCCCGGGTGGGGGCGCGGCGCGCACAAACCTCCAGGGGCACCGCCGTGAAGGGGGGAGCAGGTTGGGGGGGATGCGCCCTCACTGCCCCACTTGGTCCTTTACCTACGAGGCCTCCTGCCGCGAAAAACCGAGGTTCAAATGCTTGAGAAACGGACTCACGCGATACCAGGAGGGTTGAATTTAGCAGAAATAAGGAGCCCTGGTTCATTTGAAAACTAGCAGGAAGGGGACAGTGCTCTGAGGCCGCCCCCATCCATCCCTCTTGTTTCTTTCCTAGTCCCGCGTCTTCACTTCAGACCCCGGGGCGCCGGCACTTTGGGCCGTCGGGGCAGTGGAGAACCGAATGCCGTGACGGGTCCCTTCCCGTCCCTAACCACTTCTCTCACTCACCGAAGTAGTCCTCCCTGGCCTCCGACTCCCGCATCCTGGCCCGGGCGGCCTCCGGAACGAAAGGACCTGGCGGCTCCTCCAGACCCGACGGCTCAATCCCCGAGGGTTCTCCGCGGGCGCCAGCTTCTCGCCCACCGGTGCCCACGGTCAGGCGAAGCAACGCTGTTAGCTCGTCCTGGTACCGGGCGCCCACGGCGCAGTCCCCGTAGCCGGTCACAGAGTGTCGTCCGGGTTGTGCCCCCCGTCTCTCCAAAGGCCCCGCCGCTCCCACTCCGGCCCCGGCTAGAGCTCCAGGGCTGCCCAGGGCCGGGGGATACGAGTGGCGGCTTTCCTGGCAGCCGAACCCCGCGGGCCGCTGAGCGTACAATCGGTCCAGGGCGGCATGGAGCTCCGGATAGGCGGACGGGACCCCTCCGGGAGAATAGCCTGCCGGTGCTGCGGCCAGCGGTGGGCCAAACAGGCACGGCCCCGCTGGCAAGGGGCTCCCGTGGCGCTGGTCGTAGCCCATGCTGATGCCGCTGGTGCGATTGCTGCAAGGCCGGCTACCTCCAGCTCCGCCAGCGCCCGCCCCGTCCAGCAGCAGGCTGCCCCGGGGGCTGGACGGCTTGCTAGCGTCGCTGGCCGAGCTACTGGCGAAGCTGGAGCGGGGGCTGAGGGCCGGGGCCGTGGCCTCCAGCCGAAAATCGGGGGGCAACGACTGAGGTAGAGGCAAGGCCCGGGTGGGCGGCGGCCCCCCGGGAAAGGAGCCTTCGTAGCGCGGTGCCTCAAAGGAGCCGCGCTGATTCCGCTCAGCGTCCAGGGAACCTTGCTCCCGGGCCGGCTCTAACGGCTCATCCCCAGGTCCCCCAGTAGCTCCTCGGGGCCCTGACTTCCTAGGTCCCCCCAACCCACTTAGGCGCCCCTTGCCTGGCCCGGGGGTCCCGTCAGACCCAGACCGGCTAGATTCACCCTTTCTGCGGCCGAACTTCTCCAGCAGGCGACTGGCTTTCTCTCCTAACCGCTCCATGCCCTTGGGTCTGGGGCCTCTCGCCCCCTTCCCGCCTGGCACCCTGTGGCGTCTCGGGCGGCCGGTTCTCTTTCCCTGCAGCCGGACTGTGGTTCCCCAGGGGCACAGGGGAAGCACAGGGGCTTAGCCGGCGGCCTGGATGCCCGGCGCCAGGAATCCCACAGCATCCCCCAGCGGGAGGGGCTGCGTCCCCTCGCGCATCTGGGGCTGAGCGGGGCTAGCAGGGCCTCTGGCCGCGGCTGTCCCGTCCACAGGTCTATCTGTTCACGCGTCTACTCGCCCGACTGCCCCACTCTCCCCGGCCCCCGCCCCCCTCGCTCTCACGCTAGCCACGGACCGAACTTCTCTCCCAAACTTTTGTCTGCTTGGCCGGATCTACTTTCCTAGGAGGGCGGAGCGCGGTGTGTGTGAGAGGGCCGGGGGTGTCCGCGCAGGAATAGCTGGTGTGCGTGCAGAGAGGGCGCTAGCGCTAACTGCCCTGGATGTGGAGGCCCGCGGACTGTCCATGAGAGGCGGGCAGGGGCAGTTGGGGCAGCTGCCCCTACATCACTCAAGAATTGAAACAGGAAAGAGTGTGGAGGTAGGGGACGGGGACTCTTTGTCTGCAGTTGGAATGCGCGGAGGGGCATGGTGGAATGTGTCGCGGATTGGGACCCGACGACAGGAGGCATGTTCTGCGCTAGCACCGTGACTTTGTTCCCAGCGTGGGGACTGTGGGAGAGATGGAGAGAGACTGGTACAGAAATGGTGAGACAAGGAGAGAGCCATAAAGAGGAAGACAGAGAGAAAGAAGACAAATGCATAAAGAGGTTCAGAGACGTGTACGCAAAGACAGTCCTGAAAAGCGACGAAGCCCACAGAGAGAGGTGGAAGACAGGTAGCGAAAGAAAGGGAGAGCTGGGGAGCAAAGAGGAGTGTGGACGATGCAGAGACCGAAGGGTGCGCAAAGGAAAGGACAAGCTTGACCGGATAGAATGAGAGACAAACAGATAAACTGCAATTAAAAGGCACCACCTTCTGGACCCAAAAGTTTTGTGATGGTGGAGAAATTTTGTGTCTGTAAAAGCAGTGAAAAGGAGTGAGGAAAATGGGACTAATCTCTCCCTTGAGAGGGAGGGAAAGAGATCTAGTGTGTGTGTAGAAGCAGTGAAAAAGAGTGAGGAAAAGGTTTGGGACTAATCTCTACCTTAAGGGTAGGACAGTTAGAGGGATAGACAGACACCCCCTGGTGTTGGGAAATGAGATTTTTAGCAAACATTTCAGGTGATTATGGAGATTGAAGGCCTGGTTTTAGGGCCAATGAATACCTTCCCCCGTTGGTTTTGGTCGACAGAAGACTGGTGATACGGAGTAAGTATTAAGAGGAAGAAAAGAAATGCCATGTAGAGGATTTGCAAATGAAAAGGAACAGGATGGAAAAGAGACTGATACTGACTATTTTAGAAGGATCAAGAATAAGGAAAAGAAACCCTGGCTGAAGCGGCGGGGCGCGGTGGCTCACGCCTGTAATCCCACCACTTTGGAAGGCCGAGGCGGGTGGATCATGAGGTCGGGAGTTTGCAAACAGCCTGGCCAGTATGGTGAAAGCCCGTCTCTACTAAGAATACAAAAATTAGCTGGCGTGGTGGCACACACCTGTAGTCCCAGCTACTCGGGAGGCTGAGGCAGAAGAATCGCTTGAACCCGGGAGGCGGAGGTTGCAAAAAGCCGAGGTTGCGCCACTGCACTCCAGCCTGGGTGACAGAGGGAGATTCCGTCTCAAAAAATTTTTTAAAAAAACAGCCAATTAATTTTGCCCAGACTAGAACATCAGAGGCAAGGGGCGGAGGAAGTAGAATGGAGAAGGAAAATGACTGCTTTGTATTTAGATAGTAAACGAGTATGAAAATTATATGCAAACAAGTTGTGCATATTATTTTCATCTCAACATTTTGAACACCTTTTAAAATCTTAGTGTAGCCTTAGGGAATGTGGAAAGAAAGGAGGTTAATATCTTTTGGGAAATTAATTTGTGCCAAACTATTTGGCTTCTTTGTCCTAGTTGCATTGTCTCCCTGACCTCATCTCCCCTGAGAATCAGCCTCTCTGTTTCCCTGGTCAAGGCCACAGCTTTTCTCTGATCCTGAGGAGAGTTTCCTACCAGACTGGAAGCAGGGAGGACTGAAAGCACTAGGAACAGAGGGGAGCTATCAGATTGCATCTAAAACCTGCTGTGAGCAACATCTTCAGAATTAACCATAATGTGTTCCCTCCTTTCCTGTGTCCAGATGGGGAAGGAGAACCTTGATTCTTCCTTCCAATTGCATCCAAAATATCCACACAACTTCCAAATACTAAGATTTGGAAGCTTTGATCCTTTGGGGTGAGGATGGGAGAGGAAATCTTATGAAATGCTGAGAAGCCATTAAAGGAGGCCCATGCAAGAGGTGGTGGTAACAATGGGCACAATTGGGATGAATAGCCTGTGTTTTCAAGGGATAACTGGAAGCAGAGATGAGTGAAGGGGAAGAAGTAGAAGATGCATATGCTAATAGGGCATGCTCCAATAGTGCTCATGACCTCAGGTGGCCTCTCCAGAGTCTGAACTGGAGCTGGGATCTCCAAAGGCCCTCTTCATCCCCAATACTTTAATTATAATCTGTATACACAGGTGACTCCCTATTCCATATTTCCAGCCCAGTCTTTCTTGGACTTAAAAACTCAACTAACTACTAGCATCTCCACATGGCTGTCTCAGAAGCACCCAATATCCTAAACTGATATCTTCTCTGCCTCATGAAACTGGCTCCTCTAGCATTCTCTGAGTAAATGGCACAATCCTGTTAGCTGCTTAAACTAGAAATCTGAGCATCAACCCTATGTCCTCCTTCTCCCTGAACCTCAAATCCAACCAAGTCCTGTCAATCACCAAGTTCTATTAATTCTGCTTCCTAACCATCTTCCAAATCTGTCCTCCCCTCATCACCACTATATATGTCAAGTCACCATCTTTCCTCTCCTAAACCAATGCAAAAGTCTCCTGGTCAAGGCTTGCTCCCTGCAATCCATCTTATACCCTGAGGTCAAGTGATTTTTCAGTACAGAAGCTTTTCAACTTACAATGGAGTTATGTCTGGATAAACCCATCCATTATAAATTGAAAATATCATAAGGCAGAAGTGCTTCTTCAACTTACGATATTTTCAGCTTACAATGGGTTTATCTGATGTAACTGCATCATAAGGTGAGGAGCATACCGAATCATTTTGCACCATTGTAAAGTTGAAAAATCCTAAGTCAAACCATCCTAAGTCAAACCAGTGAGTTGGGGACTTCCTGTAGGCAAAACCTGTCGTTTTATTTCCCTGCTAAAAAAAACTTTCAACGATTTCTCACTGCCCTTGGGCTGAAGTCTGTACTCTGTATTATGAGGTCTCACTCTCCAGCCTCTCCTCTAGCATTATCCCTTCCCCAAACCAGTCTACAGTAGAACTGGACCTTGTCTGTACTCTCTGTTGCCCCTGGACTTTTGTACCTGCTGTTCCCTGTTTGGAACACTCTCTTAGCCTCCCCTTTCCTTCTCCTGATTAACTCTTCCCAGTTTAGACATTACACCCTCTCAGAAGCCGCCTTTCCACACTGCAAGAGTCGGTTAGCTACCCCTGCTGTATATTGCTATAGTGCACTCCACTCCACCATGGTCACCCTTATCACAGTTCATTTCATTGCCTACTCCACTGCCTGGCTTCCTGACTAGACTAAAAAAAATCTCTGTACAGCGTCCAACCTTATCGACAATATATCCATAGCACAGTACCTGACACCTAGTAAAGCAATCAATATTTGTTGTAAGAATGAATAAATATAAAGGCATTTTTGCTTTTCAATCCATCCAAAATGCACACCCCTTCTTCAAAATACAGCTTGGCTAACAGGACCAAGAAATAGCTGCAAAGCTGTGTATTTTGCTTGGTCACATAGTGGGAGAGAGGCTGCCAGTGAGACATGGGAACTCTTTAAGCCTAATTTCCTCATCTGCAAGATAGGAATAGTAAAATTTTTCTCATGTGATTCAATAAGCAATAGCTATTATATCAGGATCCCAGTTCCCCAATAGTGAGAACTTGTGTTCCTCTGGTCAGAAGACTCAAGCTCATGACTGAAACTGCCCACCAGGTGGCGGTATTAACCTGGACTGGTCCTGTTCAGTTTCCACTGCAGAGCAAGACCAGTAGTCATGGGGAAGCAAAAGGTGCAACCTGGGCTGCTTCCTCAGAGCTTTGGGTGGAACTGGGCAGGGGCAGAAACAACTCAGAGACGGGGCATATGTCAAGAAGGCCTCATGTTTCTTGGACCCATCCTCCTCCTTTTCTCATCCCAGGCTTCTCTGAGACACTGTTTATGCTGAGGAATAAACATTTTCTGGTTTACTGTTCACACAGGAGGGAGTTTCTCCCCTTCTAGATAAGTTTTTATCCCACCAGAGTGTTCTGCTTCCACTTCCAGTAGAGACTGTGTTTAAAAAAAAAAAAAAAAAAAAAAAAAGAGGCAAATGTGCTTTCTCAGACTGCACAGAGCATCTCATTATTTTGTGAAGCCCCACGGCCACCTATTTCTGAGACATGGGGCATGGCGGAAGCCAGAGTTATTCTTGGCTGTAGATTTTATTCATCCTTTTCCACCTTGATTTCAATGAATGAGTTCAAGTCAGGACAGCAGGTTTTGTGGGGTTGGTCAAAAGATGGGGAGACAGGTGCATTCTCATCCCCTCCCTCATCTTCCTCTTCTTGGAAATTAGGATTGTAAAGTTCTGGTGGAAGGAGCTGGGCTTCAGCAGAAGGCAGTCTGTCTGAGGGAGGCCCATACACACGGTTGGCTTTGGTGCCATGCTTAGAGTTAGCATCCAGGTGGTAGCAGAGCTCTGTGAGGCGCTGGGCCCGGAAACGGGGAGGGCGGGCCACCCACACACCTGGCTCATTAAGACTGTCCTCTTCATCTGACATCAGCTCCTCTGTCACATCCTTCCACAGACGTTGGTCCTCAGGTCCAAAATGCCTCATGATACTGGATCGGTTGGCAAAAAGCTAAGGCAGGAACCCAGGAGATAGATTAGGAAGGTAAACATTCTATGGATTAGATTTGGGGAAGAGGTTTGGTGGGGAAGGCTGTGTAAAATCTGTGCCTAAGTGAACCCAGTTCCCAAGTCAGATCTTAGCACTGGCTCACTGTTATTCTCTATCTTCCTACATTCCTGGCTCTCAACCCTATTCTCAGATGCCATGTCCTCTGGCCCTTCCCACTCAGGGAAGGGTTTAGAGTTTAGTTTCTTGAAAGAAAGGCCTAGAAACCTACCCGATATCGGCGACTTCGAAGTTTCTTCTCCTCTTTTTCCTTCAGGCCTTTAAAGGGATTCAGGGAGTTGCGATACTCACGCCTCTTAGTAAGGAAGTAGGCCACACAGGCTCCTGAGGGGGAGGGAAGGAAGGGAGCAAGAAGGAGGGTCCTCTAGAGTAGTGGTCCTCAGCCCGTTTTTCTGCCCTAACACTAATGAATGGGAGGTTGGGGATCACTACTTAGATGATGGGCTTTTTTTTTTTTTTTTTGAGACACAGTTTTGCTCTTGTTGCCCAGGCTGGAGTGCAGTGGCACAATCTCGGCTCACCACAACCTCTGTCTCCTGGGTTCAAGCGATTCTCCTGCCTCAGTCTCCCGAGTGGCTGGGATTACAGGCATGTGCCACCACACCCGGCTCTTTTTAGTAGAGACGGGGTTTCTCCAAGTTGGTCAGGGTGGTCTCGAACTCCTGACCTCAGGTGATCTACCTGCCTCGGCCTCCCAAAGTGCTGGGATTACAGGCGTGAGCAACCGCACTTGGCCTAGATGCTGGGCTTTCTTGGCATAGACATTAGCATCTATTCACTCCTCTTTGGTTTAGGTTTCTTTTTATTTATTTATGATTTTGTTACGAGACAGGGTCTCGCTTTGTCACCCAGGCTTGGGGGCAGTGGCATGGTCATAGCTCACTGCAGCCTCAAACTTCTGGGCTTAAGTGATCCTCCAGCCTCAGCCTCCTGAGCAGCTGGGACTACAGGTGCACACACCGTGGCCGGCTAATTGGTTTAGCTTTCTTTGCCCACCTCCATCTCCAACACTAACTCCTCCCAAATATCTCCCACTGGAAAAAGACAACTCCACTTGCTCCTGTGTCTCCCAGCTCCCTCCACCAAATAAAACCTACCTCTTCTTGGGTGTGGTGGCTCACACCTGTAATCCCAACATTTTGGGAGGCCTCCTGCTGAGGCAGGAGGATTGCTTGAGCCCAGGAGTTTGAGACCAGCCTGGGCAACATAGTAAGACTCAGTCTCTATTTTTAAAAAAAATTAAAAAAACAACAACAATCTACCCCTATTGCCACTCTTGATATAAGATTACAAGTATTTTTTCTTTTTTTTGAAACAAGGTTTGCCCACACTGGAGTTCAGTGGTACAATCTTGGCTCACTGCAACCTCCACCTCACAGGCTCAAGCAATCCTCCTGCCTCAGCCTCCCAAGTAGCTGGAACTATGTCATGCATGCCACCCCGCCCAGTTGATTTTTATTTTTGTTTGTTTGTTTTTGGTAAAGATGGGGTTTCACCATGTTGCCCATGCTAGTCTCGAACTCCTGGGCTGAAGCAATCCTCCTGCCTTGGTCCCCCAAAGTGCTAGGATTACAGGGATGAGCCACGGTACCTGGCCCTACCAGTACTTTTTCAGCAGAAGCTTTCGTAATACTTCAGTGTTAGCTACAAATAACAAAAGAGAGCAAGGAAAGAGAAAGCCTGGGAAATAATATTTAGGGACCAAGGGGCAGGCCTGGCTTCTGAACATAACACCTCCTCATAACACCTTAGATTCCTCCTTCTTATAATATCTTAGATTCAAGACCTGCATAAACAGAATACATGATGGTGTTCTAGACCTTTCCTTCTCTCATTTTCGTTTCAGACTGAGAGGGAAATAAACAGGCAATTTGAGATAATTCTATGAATATATTTTAGGTGAGAATAGCCAAAAAAAGTTTCAAATCCACTATTTTCAAAACCACCTAAATCATCTCTATTATTCCTCTTCTCCTCTGACCAAGAAAGAGGAGTGGGAGGAGAGGGGGAGAAAGGATGGCATAGGAGTTAAACCAGTTTTTCTCACCTTTTAGCTCCTTATCAGTGTAATTGTGGGGACTGGTCACCAGCTCTTGCTTGAGCTTTTCCAGAAGAAACTTCACTACTGAAATATTCCAAGAGGACTTGATGCTGCCACAAAGAGAAGAGAATGAATAAGGTTGTCCGCTTTGTAAGAGCCAGACAAACAGAGGTACCCGGCACTAATCAACTTTGTGGCAAATCCCTCCATGGCCTAAGAAGGTATGGTGAGATCAAAGCCTGAGTCTCATTGCTGTATTGGAGCATCCCCCTCTACTTCCCTGTCCTCAGCAAAGTACCTTCTCATTCTTTTTCCTCAAGGGGACCATACCTTTCAGACCCATTGAATCTCTTGTCATTGGTGATGTGGTTATGCACATTGTGGACAAGTTTCTAGGGGAAAAAAAGAAAACATAGTCAAGCCAAGAGTGGATATTATGAAAACTCTCCTCTGGTCCCTACTGTAAAAAGGCATTGTCCCTAAGGGGCTCTCTGCCTGAATCCTTCCCATAGCCTAGGTACCATTTCAGTAGATGCCCTTTCTAAGCCAAGAGCCTATCCAAGTTACTATTTCAAGTGGGGTCTTCCCTGACTTTTCATTTCATGTGTGTCAGGATTCCAGGATCATCCCTGGCCTTACTTCTGCTCCTGAGTAGTGTGATCACTAGGGCAGAGGGTCTCAAACATTTCCATGAACATACCCCTGATACCCGAGAAAGCAAGTATATACTAGGAGTACTGCGAGTGAACATTTCTTTTTTACTTTTCTTTGTTTTTTCGAGACACAGTCTTGCTCTGTCACCCAGGCTAGAGTGCAGTGGCGCGATCTCGGCTCACTACAACCTCCGCCTCCCAGGTTCAAGCAATTCTCCCGCCTCAACCTCTCGAGTAGCTAGGATTATGGTCACCTGCCATCATGCCTGGCTAATTATTGTATTTTTGCAGAGATAGGGTTTCAACATGTTGGCCAGGCTGGTCTTAAACTCCTGCTCTCGGGTGATCTGCCTACCTTGACCTTCCAAAGTGGTGGGATTACAGGCATGAGCCACCACGCCCAGCCAAGTGAACATTTCTTTTTTTTTTTTTTCTTTCCCACAAATAGCACTTTTTATTTGACACTAATTGAAGTCTGAACTTTAAACAGATTCTTGGACTGGTGGTTCATATCCATCAGCTCGTTCAACTTTAGCACCTGTCTCGTCCCCAGTGGCTTTTCCAGAACTCCTGCCTTCACCATGAAGCTCCATGAGCTTTCCCAATTCAAACTTGGGCTTCTTCAGCATTTTTACTTTTCTAACGAAGACATCATGGAGAGGATAAATAGATTGGCAAGCCTTTTCTATGTCTTTTCCAATGCTGTCTGGAATCAATTTATTGACCACTTCTTTCAAGTCATTTGCACCTCTCGGGTCATGATTTCCATCATCTTCTTCTGGATTTGGCGGACCTGTTGGTGCTAAGCATAAGAGGTCTTCCGTATCTGATTCTTGCGTTTTTTATAAAACCAACACAGAACAGACGAAGCAAGTAACCATTGGTAGTCTTGACGTCAACATGAGCTTCAATCATTGTCTGCCACTTTTTGACCATGGAATACATTTTGTCACGGGTAAGATCCATGCCATGGAAGTTAGTCAGGCAGTTTTTGCCCTGAACATCTTCAGTAATCAGCTTGAATTTTCTTTTTTTTTTTTTTTTTTTTTTTGAGACGGAGTCTTGCTCTGTCGCCCAGGCTGGAGTGCAGTGGCGCGATCTTGGCTCACTGCAAGCTCCGCCTCCCGGGTTTATGCCATTCTCCTGCCTCAGCCTCCGGAGTAGCTGGGACTACAGGCGCCCGCTACCTCGCCCGGCTAGTTTTTTTTTTTTTGTATTTTTTAGTAGAGACGGGGTTTCACCATGTTAGCCAGGATGGTCTTGATCTCCCCGTCTCGGCCTCCCAAAGTGCTGGGATTACAGGCTTGAGCCACCGCGCCCGGCCATCAGCTTGAATTTTCTAAATGCAACTTCATCATTCTGCAAATCAGCAAGACTCACTTCAAACACACGACCCTTGAGACCATCAGATGCAATTTTGGTTCCTTGGGTCCTGGTGACGAGCGTCTTTCCAGTATTTCTTATATTGAACATAGCAGGTGCTTTCACATCATACCAATCTTTCTTAGAAAATGGATCAACCACTTTCTTCTTGGCTCCCGTTTTGCCGCCTTTCGTAAGGCGCTTGTTCTTGCCAACCGCCATGGTCAGAGAGCCGAAAGGCGTGAACATTTCTTTAAGTCCTCTACTCTTGCACTTTTTTTTTCTTTTTTTTTCTTTTTTTTTTTTTTTTGAGACAGAGTCTCGCTCTGTCACCCAGGCTGGAGTGCAGTGGCGCGATCTCAGCTCACTGCAACCTCCACCTCTCGGGTTCACGCCATTCTCCTCCCTCAGCCTCCCGACGAGTAGCTGGGACTACAGGCGCTCGCCACCACGCCCAGCTAATTTTTTGTATTTTTAATAGAGATGGAGTTTTACCGTGTTAGCCAGGATGGTCACGATCTCCTGACCTCGTGATCCACCCGCCTTGGCCTCCCAAAGTGCTGGGATTACAGGTGGGAGCCACTGTGCCTGGCCCCTACTCTTGCACATTTAAATTTTTTCTTCAAAATGTATTTGTATTTCTTTTTTATTTCTTTTCTTTTTTTTTTTTTGTGAGACAGAGTTTTGCTCTGTCACCCAGGCTGGAGTGCACTCGTTAAAAAGTTTTGCCCACCAGGTGTGGTGGCACATGCCTCTAATCCCAGCACTTTGGGAGGCCAAGGTGGGTGGCACAATCTCAGCTCACTGCAACCTCCGCCTCCCAGGTTCAAGTGATTATCCTGCTTCAGCCTCCTGAGTACCTGGGATTATAGGTGCCTGGCACCATGCCCAGCTAATTTTTGTATTTTTAGTAGAGACAGGGTTTCACCATGTTGGTCAGGCTGGTCTCAAACTCCTAACCTTGTGATCCACCCACCTCAGCCTCACAAAGTGTGCTGGGATTACAGGCGTGAGCCACCGCACCCGGTCTGTGTTTCTTTTAATATAAAAATGTCTTCTTAGCCGGGCGTGATGGCTTACGCCTGTAATCCCAGCACTTTGGGAGGCTGAGACGGGCAGATCACGAGGTCAGGAGATGGAGACCATCTTGGCTAACATGGTGAAACCCCTTCTCTACCAAAAATACAAAAAATTAGCCAGGCGTAGTGGCGGGCGCCTGTAGTCCCAGCTACTCGGGAGGCTGAGGCAGGAGAATGGCGTGAACCCGGGAGGTAGAGCTTGCAGTGAGCCGAGATCGTGCCACTGCACTCCAGCCTGGGTGACAAAGCGAGACTCCGTCTCAAAAAAAAAAAAAAAAAAAGTCTTCTTGAAATTTTTTTTTTCTTTTTGAGACAGAGTCTCACTCTTTTGCCAGGCTGGAGTGCAATGGCGCGATCTCGGCTCACTACAACCTCCACCTCCCAGGTTCAAGCGATTCTCCTGCCTCAGCCTCCCGAGTAGCTGGGACTACAGGTACACCACCACCACATCCAGCTAATTTTTGTACTTTTAGTAGAGATGGGGTTTCACCATGTTGGCCAGGATGGTTGCAATCTCTTGACCTCGTGAACCACCTGCCTCAGCCTCTGAAAGTGCTGGGATTAGGGGCATGAGCCACCCAGCCTGGCAGTCTTCTGGAATCTGCTAGTAAAATTGATGACCCAGGAAAAAGCCCTGGGTTTGTCTGTGGCTTTATATATCCCCTTGTGTGTTACTACAAATCTCAGGAGTATATACACAATGGTCTGAAAAACAGAAATCTAAAATAACAGAAATGTGAATCTGAAAGAACCGTGGAAGCTATATTACCCAATCTCCCTTTCACATCATTAAACAGGCTGTCTTTCCACTTTGTTTATACCCATCTAATGATGAGCTCTCCATTTTGAGTCAGCTTATTCTATTGTCGAATATTTTCACTCATTAAAAAGTTTTGCCAGCTGGGCGTGGTGGCTCATGCCTGTAATCCCAGTACTTTGGGAGGCCAAGGCAGGTGGATCACCTGAGGTCAGGAGTTTGAGACCAGCCTGACCAACATGGTGAAACCCCATCTCTACTAAAAATACAAAAATTAGCCAGGCGTAGTGGCGTGCAACTGTCGTCCCAGCTACTCGGGAGGCAGAGACAGGTGAATTGCTTGAACCCAAGAGATGGAGGTTGTAGTGAGCTGAGATCGTGCCACTGCACTCCAGCCTGGGCAATAGAGTGAGACTCCATTTCAAAAAAAAGAAAGAAAAAGTTTTGCCTTAGATGTTTCAAAATCTGTTCCTAGTTTTGCCCATAATAGCACCTACAATATTTATTTATTTATTTAGAAATGGAGTCTTGCTCTGTCGCCCAGGATAGAGTGCAGTGGCATGATCTCAGCTCACTGCAACCTCTGCCTCCCAGGTTCAAGTGATTCTCCTACCTCAGCCTCTCAAGTGGCTGGGATTACAGGCACACGCCACCACACCCAGCTAATTTTTGTATTTTTAGTAGAGATTTGGTTTCTCCATGTTGGCCAGGCTAGTCTCAAATTCCTGACCTCAGGTGATCTACCCGCCTTGGCCTCCCAGAGTGCTGGGATTACAGGCCCGAGCCACCACACCCAGCCCTAATGCAGGGTTTTACATTTCCTTCAATTAAGTTTAGTTGTGTTGTTTCTGATTATATTTTCATCCCAAGCTCCCTTAGTCAGTGGAAATTACCCAGTTCCAAACTGACAGATTCATATCCCGATCCAAGGACTTTGCAGCTCCATATTCAGAAATCCCCAATTTATCCTTCTACCTCTATGGCTGATTCACCATACCAACTTAGGAAAGTATTGTCAACTCTTTATGGCTAGGGTCTCCACTCTGTAAAAAAGACCATTATTATACTAGCCGCATATTCAACACCGTCATTTTACCTCTTAGTAGTCCACACTTAAGGAATCACAAAGGAATGGGTGAATGTTTCAGAAAGTATTTGGGAGAGTTTCAAAAAAAAAACCAAAAAAAAAGGAGAAAGAAAAAAGGGAGTTACATAGCTTCCAACTCAAGTGACTTTGAAGAGATCAGCTGATAAAAATCAAAACAGGCTTGACATGGAAAGGGAAAATACTCTAGACAGTAAGTGTGAGGAGTGTAAAGGCTGTTGGCTCACCTACCTCCTGAATAAGCTAAAAATATTTCCCCAAGGAGTGGCTGGGATCTGCAGCATTCCAAGGAATTAAAGAATTCTGGTTTGATCTTTTTGGTTTATAGAATCCCTAGCAGCAATCCTCAAGAGCCCCAGCCGATTAGAGAGATGCCTCTTTGATTCCGTCCCAGAGCTAAAGATTGGAACAACTGTCCCTCCCGCTCTAAACCCACAGTCTGCCACAAGAACATTTTAAACCTTCCTCCATGATGAGCAGCAAAACTCCCTGACTGGTCCTCCAGATCCTTCTCAAGCACAGAATAGAGAGAGCATGATGGTGAGTGAGCATACTGTCCTTCCTGCACGTCTTCAGTTCCACCACACTCTCCTAAGGGAAGGAAGAAGCCAGGCCTCAACGCTGTACCTCTCTCTGGAGGCAGCAGGCACAAGTGGAATGGAAATGATGGAAAATCCTGCTTTTATGCAAATTGTAACTATAAACTCATTATAGTCAATATGAACATTGTATGGCTAAAGAATATCTCCAGCCGAGCGCGGTGGCTCACGCCTGTAATCCCAACACTTTGGGAGGCCAAGGTGGGTGAATTGCCTGAGCTCAGGAGTTCAAGACCAGCCTGGCCAACATGGTGAAACCCCATCTGTACTAAAATACAAAAATTAGCCAGGCGTGGTGGTGCACGCCTGCAATCCCAAATACTCGGGAGGCTGAGGCAGGAGAATCGCTTGAACCTGGGAGGCTTGCAGTGAGCCGAAATCACGCCACTGCACTCCAGCCTGGATGACAGAGTGAGACTAAAAACAATATCCCCATGATTGTCAGAAAGAAACTTTTGTGAGACCAGCCTGGGCAACTAAAATACAAAAATACAAAAAATAAGCCAGGTGTGGTGGTGCATGCCTGTAATCCCAGCTACTCTGGAGGCTGAGGTGGGAGATCACTTGAGCCTGGGAAGTCGAACCTGCAATGAGCCATGATCACACCACTGCACTCCAGCCTGGGCAATGGGAGTGAGACCCTGTCTCAAGAAAGCAAAAAAAAAAAAAAAAAAAAAGTTTTTGCATATAGAGTTTATCCCAAAGACTGTGGTCACTTTAAAGATTTCTCAACCTCTTCACTATTGGCATTTTGAGCTGGATAATTCTTTGTTATGGGGGCTGTCGTGTGCACTGTAGGATGTTTAGCAGAACACCCACTAGATGTCAGTAGCATTCTCCTTCCCCTGCCCCCAGCCACCCACCAGTTGTAATAATCACAAATGTCTCCAGATGTTTCCAAATGTCTCCTGGGGGTAAAATCACCCCAGGTTGAGAACTGCTGCCCTAGAACTTCTCTAAGTTTGGTCAGCTGCCAGGACGGGGACTCCCAGCTCAGCAGGATGTTCTTTGGGCTCCCAGCCACTACAAGAAGCTTTTAGGCAGACCTGGTTCAGGCCAGTCCCTTCCTGGCTAAGAGCTCTTGGGATGACTGGAATCTCCAAACCTCTATAACTGAGCTGAAGGTCTAGTGACTCTCTGCATCTCTGAAGCTTGAGACTACCTCAGGACAGCTTCACTTGCTTTTCCACCCAAGTTGTCCCTTGCCACTTACTCTGCACACTAGCTTAATTTGCAGGCAATTTCCAGAGTTACCCTTTGGTGATCAATCTGCTCAATCCCTTAAAGATCTTCTCATCAGGATTATTAGAACACTGGGAAGGCCGGTCATGGCGGCTCACGCCTGTAATCCCAGTACTTTGGGAGGCCAAGGCGGGTGGATCACCTGAGCTCAGGAGTTCAAGACCAGCCTGACCAACATGGCAAAACCTGGTCTCTACTAAAAATACAAAAATTAGCTGGGGGTGGTGGCATGTGCCTGTAATCCCAGCTACTCAGGAGGCTGAGACTAGAGAATCACTTGAACCTGGGAGGCGGAGGTTGCAGTGAGCTGAGATCGCACCATTGCACTCCAGCCTGGGTGACAGAGTGAGACTCCGTCTCAAAAAAAAAGGACAGCAGATGTGATATAAAGGAAGATACCACATTATCTGGAAAAGTCTAAAAGTTTGATGTTTAGCAGGGGACTTCCTATCCCTAGTGTTACAGAATAACCTCTCTCCTTATCCCTCCCACTCTGGTAGGATTCAGTATAGTATTCATTCAATATGGGGGGGCCTAAAATCAACCCACCCTTCATTCTTCACTTATCTTTCCAGACTGGAGAAAAATTTATAGCAATTGAGCTCACTCACAGAGAGTACCAGATCCCGCTTACGCCTGGAGTTCTTCTGCCCACTTCCTCTGGTCCTGCATGGGGAAACAGTCAGCCCTAGAGAGTGTCTCAGCTCTCCAGTACTCCCAGGGCCTGACTCTTCCAAGGCACTGTCCAGCGCAGCAGTGGCATTCAGCATGTCCTCAGGGCGGGGTGGTGGCAGCTTGGTTCCATTTTCTGGTCCTGTCTCTGAGGTTGCCCGCTGGATTGCCAGTTGTGTGGCTGGTGAGAGCTGTTTGGCATAAGCAGGGACTAGAACTCGCTGTACTGCACCCTCAGAGGCCACATAATCATCCACCAGCTAAGAATGTAAAAAAATAATAGCCTATTAGCCAGCCAGGCTTAGAGCAACCTGGTTAACCATCATTCTTTGGCTAAGAATAGTGAACAGAAAGTGGAAAGAAGGGGGACTGTAGCACAGTCTTTAATGCTCAATGGCTTGTTTCTCTGGGACTCCTATGAGTGTTGGGCAAATATTTCTTGTGTGTACAGGGCCTCTCATGTTGGGTTGTTACCGTAGGGCTGCTCACAAGGAGAAAGCATGCTTCTGACACTGTTTGTGAATCGTCATTTATAGATAGCTCTTGGATATAAGAAATGTAGCGGCCGGGCGCGGTGGCTCACGCCTGTAATCCCAGCACTTTGGGAGGCCGAGGCGGGCGGATCACAAGGTCAGGAGATCGAGACCACGGTGAAACCCCGTCTCTACTAAAAATACAAAAAAAATTAGCCGGGCGCGGTTGTGGGCGCCTGTAGTCCCAGCTACTCGGGAGGCTGAGGCAGGAGAATGGCGTGAACCCGGGAGGCGGAGCTTGCAGTGAGCCGAGATCGCGCCACTGCACTCCAGCCTGGGCAACAGAGCAAGACTCTGTCTCAAAAAAAAAAAAAAAAAAGAAAAAAAGAAATGTAGCTAGGTAAGTGTTTTCTCTGAAAGGACTGGGAGAAGAAGTGATGACAAGAAAGAAACCAAGCAAGAGAAGGAGTAAGAAAATAAAACAGTAACAACAATAAAGAGGAGACATAAAAGAAAAATGAGCAAAGGAGGAAGATATAAAGTCAGAAATCCCAAGAGAGACTGGCAGTGACAGCTCCCCTCACCTATCCTCCATTCCCAGAGTCAGTCCATGCCCTCACCTTGATCCTACCCCAGCCACATTCGACTGTCATAGCCCCTGACATCTACCTGACTGCCTGTGCCCTCAATCAAGGACATACAGAGCCAGGAAAGGAAGGAGGGAGCAAGGGAGAGAGGGAGGAAGAAAGGAGGGGGGATTTCTGCAGTCAAGAAAACAAAACACTGAAAGTGGGGAGACACACACACACACACACACACACACACACACACACACACACACACACAGAGAGAGAGAGAAAGAAGCGGGGGAGGAGGCTGAGATTTATAGACCTGTGAGCTGCTTTCTGCACTGTGAAATCTAATTCCATCCTGTCAGCCTGGAAGCCTTTCCTGCCTCAAAGAACCCACAGCTCAGGGCAATGCCTGGCCTGGTACCCTCCTGCTTCCCACCTTCCAGGTCCTCCCCTCTTGAGCTGGAACAACTGAGAGTCCTGACCAGCCACAGACTGGGGTGAGCAGCAGTGGCCATTACCCATATGGCTGTGCCTTCAGGAGAGCAATGACCAGTTGCTGTGTTACACTGGAGGGGGAGAGGGGGGCTTCTGTATTCATTTCTCAGATCCAGCAGATGGGCTGGGAGTTCCATCCCTCCCATCTACTCCATGTGTTCTGCTCCTTTACTCTTTACTGGGGTGTCTATGTCTTGTCGTGGGAGCAGGAGAAAAAGAGAGGACAGACAGAGAATAAGGTGGAGGAGAGCTGATAGAACTCCCACCGTCTCTCAAGTGGCACCACATCTGTTATTTTCCTATCTCTAAGATCTCTATAGTTGCTCCATCTCCTTTTCATACTTCCATGTGTGACATTCTGCAGTTCTTACTCCACTCAGCCAGGATTTTCCTGCTCATATGGCCCTTAAGCAATAAAGAAACTGAAATAGCACAATGTACATCTATGTCTTTTCCTGCTCACAAAATATGCTTGCTTGCTTCCTTCTTTTCTTCCCTCTTTCTCCCTATATGTTATTATCTTCCTGTTAACACTCAGTTGGCCATTTCTTTTTCTCGTTTCCCATTTTATTTCCTTTCCTCTACCTCCCTCTCGCCTTATGTCATAGTCTCTCTCCTGTGGTGTAGATTCTCTTTCCACATAGACTCACCTTTTTTCTGTGCTCCCTTTTTGCACTTTCTCTCCTCCCTCAGCCCTTCATTTCTACTTGTCTCTTTCCCTCCCTATACCTGTCGTCTGTTATCTTTATCTTTGTCCTCTCACTTTTTCCTCCTCTCGCCACCTCTGCCTCTCTCCCCTGTACATTCCCATCTCTCTTTGTACTGAATTCCTCTTGGCAAGCAGAGGGCCTGCAATAAAATATGAATGAGCCGTCTGTGCACGGCAGGCATCCTCACCAGGAGAGGCAGAGCCCATGGAGCAGCCGAGACAGCTGTGGAGGAAAAGGTGCCATGTGGAGCTATTGAGAGAGAGGGAAGGGCATCCCGTCACTACACACAGCAAAAAATGACCTTCTGCCAAAGAGGCTAATGGTTCAGGAAGAAAATAGGAGAGCTGATTATCCCTGAAGGAAAAGGAAACTTGGTACTGTTTTGCTTTATCACAAATACAGACAAAAGGTTTAAAGATGGAAATAAAAGAACAGAAAGGAAAAAGAGTGAAAGGCCGGGAAAAGCACTTAGGAGCAACAGCCCTCTGCTGCCATACTCACAGGATTGAGCAGGGGGGCCCCCTCGCTGGCAGCCAGTGTGCACCCCGGGAGCCGCATGTCCCTCTGAGTTGCTGGGAAGCCCAAAGGCCCAGGCCCCACTGAGGCTGCTCCCAGCTGCCGCAGCTCCTCAATCACCACCTGCACGCCGCTACCCACGCTGTCACACTCCTCTTCCACAGCAGACAGAGCCTTAAAGGCTTCCCCGGGACTTTCCTTGAGAGGCCCAGGCTCCTCAGGTGGGGAACTATGTGCCCGGCTTTCCCCGTCTTCATCAGGGGTGGACACTTTCCCTTGTCTCAGCTCACCCATTTCCTCCTGGAGACGTTTTAACAACTCATTGTTGGCTCTGGCAAGACCCAGAGCAGCTTCGGCCAAACCCACTGCCTTATCCACCCGTTGGTAGATAATATGCAGGAGCTGCTCTGAGCTCTGAACAGCCAGGCCATGTCCAGTCACTGTGATGGGGGTGCTAGGAGGAGGATTCCCACCCTGGGAGCCTGTGTTGCCTCCATTAGTCTCACTCTTACAGGCACAGCAGCAGCATCTGGCCTCACTGCCACTGGGAGGGGAGAAGAGAATGGTGGCACTGAAGGACATGGTGGATGGGGCAGTAACAACCACGCTTACACTGCTGGGCCACTCCAACAGGTAGGAATCATCGACTTCTCTTGACTCACTTTCCTTTCTCAATGAGGATGGTCAGAGGAGCCCAGGCCCCCAGCTGTAGGGTCTGTGAAAGAAGAGTAGATAAGCCATGAAGAAGCACACAGTCCACGGCGGCCTCTCCTCAGCCTGCAGAAGGGAGACAGGTGCCTTCTATTTGCAGATCCTGTGCTCTCCTAGAACATCACAAATCAAGGCCTTCCTGATGAATGGTTTTAGAGGGTAGAGAGCGTTCCTTCTGCCCCCCAGCATGGAACCCCCGACTAGTGCAACCTAAGGAACAGGGAAGGGATTCAGAAGGACCTTCCGGCATCTGGAAAGATTAGATGATTAAGGAAGAAAATGTAGATCTGTCTCCTCCTCCTCACCATCTTTACTGTAATAATGGTACTGCATTTCATTGCTTTGACATTGTTCCTTAAGGAGTTCAGAACGCTTCACGTAAGTTACCTCATCTACTCAACAGCGCTAGGAAACACATATTACTCCAGGTCCGGAGAAGAGACATACAGAGAAGTTATATGTCTTTTTCAAGGTCAGAGGAATAACAGCAGAATCCAGTTATTGGTACTTTCAATGTAGTGTTTTGTTTTGTTTTGTTTTTTTACCTGATACCACTTTTTGTTGACATTAAGAATCACGACAATCATGATTCTACCCTCTCTATAATTTTCATACAAATGCACATTTAGAGTAAAACTCCTAAATAAGGAATACATCCATCACTGCCCCCCTCAGCATGTCACCAGCTTCTCACTATTATATCATTAATGCTTTGGGGATGAGGGCAGGGAAATGAAATGAAAAGATCAGGGAATTGAACCCAGGGCTGCACAGCCTCCTTTCCCACATAGTCGTATACCTGGGCCATGAGTCTCTGTAATGGAAACTAGCTGTCCTGAGTCTTCCAGCCAGGAGCCCAGAGAAAGCACCTGTGGGGCCCCTTATCTTCATTTCTCATACTCCTTAAGGGTGGATCCAAAATTCAACAGGAATGTCTGAACAGCCATGCTGCCACTTTGCCTGCATGACCAGCCCCCATAAAAGGAGAAACCAGAATGTCAGTGATAAACCAAACTGCCTTTCTTTTAAATTACTGTAGTTAAGCAACTAAACTACTCCAGGAGAGAAAAAAAGGAGTAAAGAAGTTGATTCGTACCACTGAGAACACTCCAGGGAACTTAATAAATATTGTAATTTTCTAAATAATACTTGATAGTAGAAAAAAAATCCTTCTGATGCTCCGTGTCAAAACCTTAAGTATGTTTACAATTTCCCTGAGAGATGCATTTCTCTCTTACCCTGTAAATTAAAACATTACAATTAAAAGGAGAGGAGGGACCGGACATGGTGGCTCACGCTTGTAATCCCAGCACTGTGGGTGGCTGAGGCGGGGCAATCACCTGAGGTCAGGAGTTCGAGACCAGCCTGACTAACATGGTGAAATCCCATCTCTATTAAAAATACAAAAATTAACCGGGCGTTGTGGCGGGCGCCTGTAATCCCAGCTACTTGGGAGGCTGGGGCAGGAGAATCACTTGAACCCAGGAGGCAGATGTTGCAGTGAGCCGAGATCATGCCACTGCATTCCAGCCTGGCAACAGGGCGAGACTCCACCTCAAAAAAAAAAGAGTAGGAGGTTAGGAGAATTTTCTATATATTGAGGGTTTTCTTTTCTTTTCTTTTCTTTTTGAGTAGGCAATCTCATTTCAGAAACAGGCAATATCAATTCCTCTGAGGTACTAAAACATAAATCTGACAATGCATTTTAATTACATGTGGTTATCAAAGAATAGTCTTTAATTTGCTCTTTCCACCCTTTATGTTGAAGAAATGGCTTTTTCTGTGCCAGATACTTACTTCTCACAAAAACTTAACTCAAATACATTTACAGCTTCCTTGTCATTATAGTCACTGGAAGGCACAGTTAAACCTGAAACTAAAGGTTAAACCAAATTAAAACTAAAGGTTAAAGGAAAGCACTAAGCGATTCTATGTCAATTTATAGATGAATCACTTATGTATTCTTTTCCTTCCTAAATTAGGGCCTACACTGCTCCTGCAGAGCTTTTTCTTTTTAATTCTTTCTTTAACCTACATCATGCAGGGAGTTTGCTCTTAAACATGGATGCTGTGGGCAAAAGAATGTTTTGGTGATAATAAATAATAGTATTCAAATGCTTGCCAGCTGCGTTCAGTATTTGTAAAATCAGTAATTATTAAGATGCATCAGGTTGGGACACTGGGTGAGTTGTCTAACTCCCTTCTGGTACCAAACTCTCTTGCCTCACGCAGTTACTCTTTCTTGCAAGAGGCTTTTACCCCTACCAGTGTTGAGCCTGCCTCAAGCTCTTCCCCTCTCTTTTATTTTTATTTATCATTTTTTTGAGACGGAGTCTCGCTCTGTTGCCCAGGCCAGAGTACGATGGTAAGATCTGGGTTCACTGCAAGCTCCACCTCCCGGGTTCAAGTGATTCTCCTGCCTCAGGCTCCCAAGTGGCTGGCATTACAGACATGCGCCACCACATATGGCTAATTTTTATATTTTTAGTAGAGACAGGGTTTTGCCATGTTGGCCAGGCTGATCTCGAACTCCTGACCTCAAGTGATCCACCCACCTCAGCCTCCCAAAGTGTTGGGATTACAGGTGTGAGCCACTGCGCCCGGGCCCCTCTTCTTTAAATAGTCTTTCCTTGGTCGTCTTTCCTTGGTCATCTTTCCAAAACAGCACTGTATTGCAGGTTAAAAAAAAAAAAAAGGCCGGGCGCGGTGGCTCAAGCCTGTAATCCCAGCACTTTGGGAGGCCGAGACGGGCGGATCACAAGGTCAGAAGATCGCGACCATCCTGGCTAACACGGTGAAACCCCGTCTCTACTAAAAAAATACAAGAAACTAGCCGGGCGAGGTGGCGGGCGCCTGTAGTCCCAGCTACTCGGGAGGCTGAGGCAGGAGAATGGCATAAACCCTGGAGGCGGAGCTTGCAGTGAGCTGAGATGGCGCCACTGCACTCCAGCCTGGGGGACAGAGCGAGACTCCGTCTCAAAAAAGAAAAAAAAAAAAAAAAAAAAAAAAAGGCCAGGCGGTGGCTCATGCCTGTAATCCCAGCACTTTGGGAGGCCAAGGCGGACGAATCACGAGGTCAGGAGATCGAGACCATCCTGACTAACAGAATGAAACCCCGTCTCTACTAAAAATACAAAAAATTACCCGGGCATGGCGGCGTGCGCCTGTAGTCCCAGCTACTTGGGAGGCTGAGGCAGGAGAATGGTGTGAACCTGGGAGGCGGAGCTTGTGGTGAGCCGAAATCGCACCACTGCACTCCAGCCTGGGCAACAGAGCAAGACTCCATCTCAAAAAAAAAAAAAAAAGGGTGGCCGGACGCGACAGCTCACGCCTGTAATCCCAACACTTTGGGAGGCTGAGGTGGGTGGATAACTTGAGGTTAGGAGTTCGGGACCAGTCTGGCCAACATGGTGAAACCCTATCTCTACTAAAAATATAAAAATTTGCCAGCCATGGTGATACATGTCTGTAATCCCAGCTACTCAGGAGGCTGAGGGAGGAGAATTGCTTGAACCCAGCAGTCAGAAGTTGCAGTGAGCCAAGATCATGCCACTGCACTCTAGCCTGGGTGACAGAACGAAACTGCATCTCAAAAAAAATTTTTTTTTAAATGAGGTTCTCCCCTGGCTGCACCATGTATAAGCTGCATGAACATGAGTAAATTATTTCTTTTCTGAGTACAAGTTTTCTCATCACTATCTACTTTGAGTGTTTTCTATGAAGATTATACATAATATATGTAAGGCACCTATAGAGTGCTGGCACATGGTCAGTGCTCCACTAGCAATGGCTGCATGATATTATGATTATTCCTGTAACCTTTTGTGTTCCCACCCTGGACACCCATCCTGATTCCTTAATCTTTTTTTTTTAAGAGGCAGGGTCTTGCTATGTTGCCTAGGTTGGTCTTCAACTCCTGGCCTCAAGCCATCCTCCCGCCTCAGACTCCTGGGTAGCTGGGATCACAGGTGTAAGCCACCACCTTGACTCCTGATTCCATAATTTTGAATAAAATGCAATGGCTTGAAACAGAATTTGGGGAAATTTGCCCCCAAATTTAATAATGAATTTCTAAGAAACAATACATTATTCCTCAAGTCTATGAGGATGCATTTATAGGTACAAAACCTTCTATGATGCAAATTAGAAAGGTAATTGAGTATTTGGAATTTACTTGCTATCATGACTTGGTCTCAGACTAAGGATAATATTTTATGTTAGTTTTTAATGCTAAATGTATTTTCCTATTGTGAGTTCAATTTGTTCCTCAATTTCTCTTCTGTTTTTCTACTTTGTATATTACCATACTATGTCCATCTTAAAACATCACATTCAGGGCAACAAATAAGTGTTTTCTTGAATTAACCTGCCTATAAAAACCTGGTACAGTGTGGTCTAGCACAATGGGCATTCAAATAATTCTTTTTTGGTTTCCATGGACACTAGTGCTGACTTAATTTCCCAGCCTCTTGCTATAGTCTGTCACCTAAACTTTATATTATAGAAAGAAATTGGGATCACCAGGTAATAAACGAATATTTCATGTTATATTTACTAACCAGGTAACTATTTAAGTGCTGGATACATGACTGAAAACAAAACATTAATTTCATTAGCTGCATATATCCCCATTAAAGAAGGTGAGCTGGGCCCGGCACCGTGGCTTATGCCTATAATCCCAGCACTTTGGGAGGCTGAGGCGGGCAGGTCACCTGAGGTGAGTTCGAGACCAGCCTGGCCAACATGGTGAAACCCTGTCTCTACTAAAGATACAAAAAAAAAAAAAAATTAGCAGCACATGGTGGCGTGATGCCTGTAATCCCAGCTACTAACTCGGGAGTCTGAGGCAGGAGAATGGCTTGAATTCAGGAGGCAGAGGTTGCAATGAGCTGAGATCACGCCATTGCACTCCAGCCTGGGAGACAGGGCGAGACTCCGGCTCAAAAAAAAAAAAGAAGGTGAGCTGGTGAGTGCGGGGAGGTGTTTTTAGGTTCATATATATATTTAAAAAATTTATTTATTTATTTGAGACAGTCTTGCTCTGTCGCCCAGGCTAGAGTGCAGAGGCATGATCTTGGCTCACTGCAACCTCTGCCTCCCAGGTTCAAGCGATTCTCCTGCCTCAGCCTCCAGAGTAGCTGGGACTACAGGCGTGTGCCACCACTCCCGGGTAATTTTTGTATTTTTAGGAGAGATGGGGTTTCACCCTATTGGCCAAGCTGCTCTTGAACTCCTGACCTTGTGGTCTGCCCTTCTCAGCCTCCCAAAGTGCTGAGATTACAGGCATGAGCCACACCCGGCCTATATATATATATATATATATATATATATATATATTTTTTTTTTTTTTTTTTTGGATACAGAGTCTCGCTCTGTCACCCAGGCTGGAGTGCAGTGGCATTATTTTGGCTCACTGCAACTTCCGCCTCCCAGGTTCAAGCAATTCTTCTGCCTCAGCCTCCCGAATAGCTGGGATTACAGACGTGTGCCACCACAACTGACTAATGAATCCTGACCTCAAGTGATCTGCCCGCCTTGGCCTCCCAAAGTGCTGGGATTACAGGTGTGAGCCACTGTGCCCAGGCTCAAAAGTTTTTACATGTAAGGCCGTGTTAAAGGATGATTCACCAAAATGGATTGCACCTACTAAGTACTCAAATGAAGGGAAGACAAAGTCTCTACCTACAAGGTACTTAAAGTGTATTTCAGATGGGAATGTCTTAAGAACATGGAATGTTCTAAACATGGACTATCTAAAAAACAAAGTGAGGCTGGGCGTGGTGGCTCACGCCTGTAATCTCACCACTTTGAGGGGCCGAGGCGGGCAGATCACCTGAGGTCGGGAGTTCGAGACCAGCCTGACCAACATGGAGAAACTCTGTCTCTACTAAAAATACAAAATTAGCCAGGTGTGGTGGCACATGCCTGTAATCCCAGCTACTCAGGAGGCTGAAGAAGGAGAATCACTTGAACCCAGGAGGTGGAGGTTGCAATGAGCCGAGATTGCACCATTGCACTCCAGCCTGGGCAACAAGAATGAAACTGTCTCAAAAATAAATAAATAAACAAATACATAACAAAGTGAAATACATGCAAGTCCTAATAATATGGTATAGATTGAAAAATTTCTGAGTAGTTCAAAATAATGGAAAGATTAACAAAATGAAATCATATTGAGAAAGAGTTCTTACAGAATAAAAGCTTCCAGTTGAGCCTTGAGCAATGTATCAGATGAACTGATAGGGTAGTAAGACATTCTAGGGAAAAAAATAATTACAGGACTTAACAGGGTACATGTCAGAGGTCAGAGCAAAGGGGCTTATATAGTAAGGTAAGGAGAATTGACAGAGGTATAGAGATGGGGTATAGAGATAACTGGTTAAAGACAACTGCAAGATTATAAGCCTAAGAGTAACAGGATGGTACCACCACCACCACCAGAATGACAGAAATGAGGCAGTTGACAGGAAATACCATGGCCGGGCATGGTGGGTCATGCCTGTAATCCCAGCACTTTGGGAGGAGAGGAGGATCGCTTGAGCCCAGGAGTTTGAGACCAACCTGGGCAGCATAGCGAGACCCAGTCTTTAAAAAATAAATAAATAAAGAGGAGACACCAGTATATTAGGGAAGTGTATTTATTTAACATTTTAAATTTCAACTGATGGCAACATGTTATGTAGAAAGTCCTGAAAACAACTGACTAGGTCTAAAAAACAGAAAAAGATCTTCAATCTTGGGATAAGTTGCCAACACAGCATGACAGTAGATGTCACACTTAGGTTTGCAAAAAATATATGCATTTGGGGTTCATTTCAGTATTGGTCTAATTTAAATACATGTGAAATGAGCCTTAAAAATGTACTTTCCAATACTTTTGGTATTTTTCATAAATATTCAGATAAGAAAGAAAGAAAATTCATCTCCTTTAGACAGACAGTTCAGGGTGAGACTGGCCATAATTTTAACTATCCCTTTCCTCCCAAGTCACATTTTTGTTAGGACTAAATATATCATACTCTTGGCAGTTCCCTTGCTTGCTTTCTCCCCATTCTGAGTTTGAATTTTCTGCATGACTGAGTTCACCTCCAAACTATGAAAAATAAAAGTTTTCTCACTATTTAATAGATGTGTATGATACGGTATCATTCAGATGATATATGTTTTATAATGGGCGCTTGACTCATTCAGGGTCATGCTAGCAATAGACTTCCTTAAATGTGATTACTGAAAGCATGGCAATTCATATCATAATCTTCATTTTAAGAAATAAATAAGGTAAATGGCCACTTAAAACTCCTGCTGTGTTGGTCAGTCCTACTCCTCCACTTCAAGGTGCAAAATGGCTCACCTGTCAAAAGGTTCTCTCAAAACCTATTTTTATCAGAAATGAGCTCCTTATCACACAAGAGCAGCTAAGTAAATACCACAAAATACTATTTTCCCACATTTTAAAAGAGTGACTCGTCTAATGATCTGCAAAAAATCCAAGACCTTATTTTTAGGGGTAAAAAACAGAACTGTAGACCCAGAAGGCAGAATGCGGTCTTAAAAGGATTCCATGTAATCTGAAAATTCCAGGTATATTTCTATAACAGGATGAGAATTTTTAACCCAGCATAGCACAGTCCTTTTTATTTACACTCGCTAAGATTACATTGGTAAGATTAATATTTCCGATTTCAGGTTTGCCTAATGTAAGGGACTCACTACATTTACGGAGAAACTGAAAAATTAAAAAGTAGCTCCTAGAAGTCTCTCTTGTGCCAGCGAGAACTTGGTAAATGTTAGTTGATTAAATATTAGTCAAGGATGACAAGGTGGACCCCAGGGACGGCAGAACCATTTCCGATGGGTAAGTGTGATTCAGCTACCGGCAGGGCGATCGCAGCGACGCTGGCGGCAAAGATCGGCGACTGCTCAAGAGGCCGCAGGCGACAGGGTGACTCGCCACTGTGCCCAACCATACAGTGCGCTCTGGGAGTCCCGGGTAAAGGGGGTCATTCCCGGGAGGGCTGCGGAGAGCAGGGCGGCCGGAGGAGCGGCTGGGGATCTCGCCGGGTCACCGGGGAGGGTAGACTACGTAGCACCGAGAGCTTTGAGAACCTGGGCTGAAGGCGGCGCTCGCCGTGAGAACTGACGCGGAGGTGCAGCTTAGCAGCCCTACGGTTGTTCTACCGCGTGTGCCCGGCGCTACCGCACGGGCTGACTCAGCTAGGCTGGGCCTGAGGCGGGCGCGCGGCAGAGGAATCCGCTGCGCCTCCCCGTGTACCCGGCCGGCTCGCGCACGCGGGGAGACACCGCCCCGCTTGCCTTCTGGCTCCCGGTGATTGGCGGTTATACGACGGTTGGGGAGCAGGGTCACGGACACTATTGGCTGCAAACAACAGTCACTCAAAAAGTCAGGTAGGGGAGGGGCCTCCTCAGGGAGGGACAAGACTGGGAGGCTATTTCAAGGCCGTCAGACGCCATCTTTAGCTTGTTTTTGTTTACTTGCTTTTGTTCCCTGTTGCTCACAAGCCTGTGTGTACACGATTATAAGCACAGTGGCCACAAATCGGCGTCACACGTTGGGTGGTGGCCGACTTTTAGTTACTGCTGGCCTCGGTTACATTTCTTTCACATGTCACCTGCAAATTAGTAGCTCATAGTTTTTAAGTTTCCGATACTAGGGGCCCCGAGGATTCCCAGGCAAAATCAACAAAGTTTAGTTTTGCTTTGCTTTGGAAGGCCAAGCCAATGATATATATGTCCGAGGAATTGTCTCCTTTCTTACAAAAGAAAGAAAAAGCAGTAACTGGATATGACCCTACGTTCCTGGATGTAGAAATCAAATGGCCTAGGAAATCAGGAACACGGGCTCTGCACTGTTCTGGGGAGAGCTTCCTTATTTTTTGAGAAGCTAAAAAGTAAAGTAAAAAGTATATGTGATGACCTGTATTGATGTGGAAAAGAGCTAAAAAGGGTAAAACTCCATTAAAAATTGCCGTCACTGGCCGGGCGCGGTGGCTAACGCCTGTAATCCCAGCACTTTGAGAGGCAGAGGCGGGCGGATCACCTAAGGTCAGGAGTTGGAGACCAGCCTGACCAACATGGTGAAACCCTGTCTCTACTAAAAATACAAAAATCAGCTGGGCATGGTGGCACATGCCTGTAATCCCAGCTACTCGGGAGGCCGAGGCAGGAGAATTCCTTGAACCCAGGAGGCGAAGGTTGCAGTGAGCCAAGATCGCGCCATTGCACTCCAGCCTGGGCAACAAGAGCGAAACTCCGTTTAAAAAAAAACAAAAACAAAAAACTACTGCCGTGATCACAAAGGTCACTAGAATCTGACTAGATTTCAAAGAAATGCAGGCCTGAACTTGTGGAATAATCCACAGTCGAGCCAGTATTTATTAAGCACTGGTCTGACTTGAATTGTTAGAGAATAAAAATACACTCAGCACAAGTAAGAAACCCAGAAAGCCCAAACAGGGCCACTTTTGTTACAAATTTGTACAAGTAATTTTATTGCAGTCGGTATTTAGGAGTCAAATACTGCTTGAAATAGAATAGGATGCTAGCTGTGTAATAGAAATGCATTATTATACAGAGGTTTTGTTGTAATGAAATTTAAATTCTACAGTAGATCCTTTCTTTTTAATCTCCTGGTTGTCACTGCATCTGTGACATTCCAGTTTCTCCCTCAGCACCCCATATACCTCCTATGCTTTCACTCCAATCTGCGAATACAAATTTGGATACAGATATTTTCCATACGACTTCTAATGAGGAGACAGTGATTCTGTGACAGAATGAAGTGAAAATAGGGCTCCTGTAACAGGAGGTTCTGCTCTGCGAGACTGTTTTTCTCTAACTCACATACTTTTTTTCTGTGACTCTTAGAAATGAGGAGAAGGCTTTCCATTCTAAAAATGCAACATGATAACCAAAAGGCATTTCTTATCCCTTCTATTATTTGCCTTTGCATCCTCTTGGCTCCCTATCACCATCACCATGAACAGTTTTTGAGAATCAGACTTGACTGGATTTTTTTTCCTGATACTTTGCCAGCTGTGGAGCTTTTCGAATAGATTCCAACCAATAAACGACCATTTTGTCAAAAAGCCAAGAAAGAACTTCCCTTCTGAACACACCAACCAAACCACACATAAAGGCCAAAATATACACAGCTGTACATTTAAGAACGTGAGACAATAAAAAGCAAAACCACTTAGGCAAAACAGTCACTGAAGGCTTTGAACCACAGATTCAATAAATTGCCTACTCTCATTTGCCACATGGACTATATACTCCTTGGCAATTATTTAATTATTCATTATTCTGATCCTTTAGGAGCAGAAAAATATAGTAAATGCACATAGAAAGTGCCTAAGTATGCTAAGCATAGGATTTCTTCTAAGCTCTGCTTTGCACACAAAATGTTTCGATCACATTTGGGAAGACAACAGAAAAAAAATTCACATCCTAGGGGATACTTTGCACACATAAAACCAGATATATTTATCACTTTTGAAAATAAAATCTGATATGGCACATATACACACATATTGTACATATACACAAATAACCCCAAATTATAACTTTACAAATTTGTTTCAAGAAACACACACACACACATACACACAAATGTTCTAATGAAAATGTGTGTGAAAGACACACTGTAAGGTCTGTCCCCTTTCCCTAGGGAAATGAATGTCTCCATTATAATATCCCAATATTAACCTATTGGCCTTGGACAAGTGCCACATCCCAGCCAGTTGGTTTTGGTTCTGGGGAGTGGGTGTGTAAAAAGCAATCACACGGCTTTCTGAGGGAGCCTCAAATCTCTCTCTGCTTCCTTCGATGTTGCCTGTGGCAGAAATTTACATTATCCCTTCAGCCCGCTTAAAAAAATCTGTACTTCCCAAGCGGCTAAATTTTTAAAGTCCCTCAACCACAAAAATCTACCAGTTCTTAAAATGTGATTTGAAAAAAAAACTATAAATTTGGCTGGAAACGGTTGTACACGGCCATCCTGCTTCTCAACTTCTTGGTATATTTAAAACCTTGACCAGGAAAAAGAAAGAGGAAGAGAGACAGAAAAAGAAATGGGGGAAAGAGCAAATTCCCCTTAGCAACAGTTTCCTCACCCCAGCACTGCTACAGATCGCTATTTTTAAAAATTTGAAAACACACACAAGATTAAGGAGGGAAAAAAAATGGAAAAAGGATACCCGAAGGTCGTATGGCTCTTTGTATTCGTGTGTGTGCAAAAAGGAGGACTCGCGGAGCCCGAGCCGGCAAGCCCCGCCCCTCCCCGGACGCCCTCCCGGATTGGCCGCCCGCGGCCGCGGGGCGCCCCGCCCGCAAGCACACGCGCCGCGCCCGAGGCGCCAACCCCGGGCGGGGGGGCCCCTGAGGGCCACCGGACCGCCGACCCCCAACCTCGCCTGGATCTTGGCAGACATCTTCCCCACCCCTCTCCCTTTCACTTTCTCACCGTCCTCTCACTCTTTCCCATCTTTTTTTCTCGGTGAAACAAGGCCCAGTCACCAGCATAACCATCCAGTGAACGACCTCCGGACACTTTGTTAAATTGGGTGAACTAGTCAGTAACATTCTAGACTGCGATTAAACATCAGGGACTTGGTGCGTGGGCCCTACTCCGGGTTTCCAGGTGGAATGTCTCTGGGTCACGTGTGTTACTTAACACCCCCACGTTTAAATGAACGTTCAAGTATGGAACATTTTTCTGAAGAAAGGCAAAGTAGTCTTACACTTCAGCCACAGCTCCCAGTTTCTCTACCTGGCTCAGACCACATTCTCAAAACTAAAATGGTTCCTCCTTATTTCCTGGAAGACCGCTGGTATACCTGGATTTTAAGCCAGCCATAATCTGGTCCCACCCACCTATCTGTTATTTATTTATTTATTTATTTATTTATTTAGACAGAGTCTTGCTCTGTCACCCGGGCTGGAGTGCAGTGGTATGATCTCCGGTCACTGTAAACTCCGCCCCTCCGCCCCCACTACCACCCCGCCCAACCGATTCTCCTGCCTCAGCCTCCCAAGAAGCTCTCGGCCTCCCAAGAGGCTGGGACTACAGGCACGCGCCACCGCACCCAGGTAATTTTTTGTGTTTTTAGTAGACACAGGGTTTCGCCATGTTGGCCAGGCTGGTCTCCATCTCCTGACTTCAGGTGATGCACCCACCCTGCCTTTTTTTTTTTTTTTTTTTTTCAGTGATGCAATCTCGGCTCACTGCAACCTCCACCTCCCAGGCTCAAGCGATTCTCCTGCCTCAGCCTCCTGAGTAGGTGGGATTACAGACACGTGCCACCATGCCCGGCTAATTTTTTTTTTTTTTTTTTAAGTAGTGATGGGGTTTCACCATGTTGGCCAGGCTGGTCTTGAACTCTTGATCTCAAGTTATCCGCGTGCCTCGGCCTCCCAAAGTGCTGGGATTGTGCCTTGGGCACATACTTGTTCTTAGTTCCCCCTACGCTCATCTTATCAATCTTGTATTATTCCTTTACTCAAGTGCCTTTTATTTTTTAAGCCTGAATGATGCGTCTCCCCTTCCCTGACTGGTCAATTTTTATCCATTCTTTCAGCACAGACCGCTTACTTCCTTCTCTCTGCTCCCATCAGCATGAACTTCATGCATACTCCAATTAGCAGCACGTAACTCTACCTTGATTCACATATTTTAGTAATTTCACTCCAGTAAACTGTTTGAGGTCAACGATCATATCTTAAAATTGTTTTTCCATCCAGGAACTGTTTGATTCTTATTACAATAGCTGCCATAATTGCAGATATTTAGTAAACACTGACAAAAAATTATTTATTTATTTATTTATTTATTATTATTTTTTTGTTTTTGTTTTTGTTTTTTGTCGGAGTCTCGCTCTGTCGCTCAGGCTGGAGTGCAGTGGGGTGATCTCGGCTCACTGCAAGCTCCGCCTCCCGGGTTCACACCATTTTCCTGCCCCAGCCTCCTGAGTAGCTGGGACTACAGGCGCTGGCTACCACGCCCGGCTAATTTTTTGTAGTTTTAGTAGAGATGGGGTTTCAACGTGTTAGCCAGGATGGTCTCGATCTCCTGACCTCGTGATCCACCCGCCTCGGCCTCCCAAAGTGCTGGGATTACAGGCGTGAACCACCGTGCCCGGCCAAAAATCATTTATGATTAAATAAGTGAATTTGTTTTCTAGCGAAAACAGATTTTGAAACTCACATCCCACAAGAATTTGCCTTCTATAGTTAAGTAGTAATTTGTGAGCACTTAGTGTGCAGGAACTGTTCTGAACACTTTATGTGTATTAATTTAGGTATTATTATTATTATTATTATTATTTTTTTTTTTCTTTTTGAGACGGAGTCTCGCTCTGTCTCCCAGTCTGGAGTGCAGTGGCACAATCTTGGCTCACTACAAGCTCCACCTTCCGGGTTCACGCCATTCTCCTGCCTCAGCCTCCCGAATAGATGGGACTACAGGCGCACGCTGCCACGCCTGGCTAATTTTTTGTATTTTTAGTAGAGACGGGGTTTCACCATGTTAGCCAGGATGGTCTCGAACTCCTGACCTCGTGATCCGCCCGCCTCGGCCTCCCAAAGTGCTGGGATTACAGTCGTGAGCCACCGCGCCCAACCGGTTTTATTTATTTTTTTATTTATTTATTTATTTATTCTTTCCTTCCGAGACAGAGTCTTTCTCTGTCGTCCAGACTGGAGTGCAGTGGCCTGATCTCGGCTCACTGCAACGTTCGCCTCCCAGGTTCAAGCGATTCTCCTGCCTCAGCCACCCCAATAGCTGGGATTACAGGCACGCACCACCACCCCCGCTGATTTTTGTATTCTTAGTAGAGATGGGGTTTCACCATGTTGGCCACGCTGGTCTCAAACTCTTGGCCTCATGATCTGCCTGCCTCGGCCTCCCAAAGTGCTGGGATTACAGGCGTGAGCCACTGCACCAGTTTAGGTACTATTATTATGACCATTTTAGAGATGGGATCAAGGCACAGAGTGGTGTAACAATTTGACTAGGGTTGTATAGTTAGTAGAGGCGGACCTAGGATTTGGACCCACAAAATCAAGCTCCCTAACCCAAGTTCATAACCATTATACTATACCTCGCTGGCTTTAAAAAATAATTTAAGGCGGGGCAACATGGCTCATGCCGGTAATCCTAGCATTTGGATCACGAGGTCAGGAGTTTGAGACCAGCCTGACCAGTATGGTGAAACCCCATCTCTACTAAAAATACAAAAAGTTAGCCAGGCGTCCGTCGTGGTGCGCACTTGTAGTCCCAGCTACTCGGGAGGCTGAAGTAGGAGAACTGCTTGAACTCAGGAGGCAGAGGTTGCAGTGAGCTGAGATCGTTCCACTGCACTCCAGGCTGGGGGACAGAGTGAGACTTCATCTCAAAAAATAATAATAATAAAATAAAAAGGCCGGGCGTGGTGGCTCACACCTGTAATCCCAGCACTTTGGGAGGCCGAGGCGGGTGGATCACCTGAGGTAAGGAGTTCGAGACCAACCTGGTCAACATGGTGAAACCCCATCTCTACTAAAAATACAAAAATTGGCTGGACTTGGTGGCACACGCCTGTAATCCCAGCTACTCCAGAGGTTGAGGCAGGATAATCCCTTTAACCTGGGAGGCAGAAGTTGCAGTGAGCCAAGATCACACCACTTAAAAATAATTTTTTTTTGGCCGAGTGCAGTGGCTCACATCTGTAATCCCAGTACTTTGGGAGACCGAAGTGGCGCGACTGATCCCTTGAGCTCAGGAGTTGGAAACCAGCCTGGGCAACATAGCGTAACCCCTGTCTCTCCTAAAAATCCAAAAACTAGCTGGGTATAGTGCCGCATGCCTATAGTCCCAGCTACTTGGGAGGCTGAGGCATGTTTATCGCTTGAACCTGGAAGGCGGAGATTGCAGTGAGCCGAGATGGTGCCACTGCACTCCAGCCTAGGTAACAGAGCGACACTTAGTCTCAAATAATAATATAGGGACATGACAACTACATGCAAAGTATGATCTGGGTCAGAAGAAAAAATGCTATCCTGGACGCTACTAGGATACTTGGGAAAAATTAAATATGGCCTGGATATTAGATAATTTGATTGCAGCAAAGTTAGACGGATTAGTGGCATCACCATTTTACAAGAAAATGAGGTTCAGAGAGTACTTACTACAAATTTACATAGCTAATAGGTGACAGACCTGAACCCCCAAGCCAGCTGTCTTATCAAGCTGTTCAACATACACACACTCACACACACATTTTGACACTGGCCATCAGTCAGGCCTCGTCCATAAAATTGTTGGTTCTCAATGTACAGGGCATTGTTGGTAGGATCTAGTTCTCAGCAGAAAGGCCCATTGCCTTCAGTGTTGTTTTCACCCTTGAAGCACCTTAGCTTAGGCAATAGCTTTGCCTTTTACCTGAAAATGAGGTGCTATTGTTTACTTTCTCAAGGGTTATAGACTGTCTGTGTTTCTTTTTGTCTCTTTTTAGAGACAGGATCTCACTATGTTGCCTAGGCTGGTCTCAAACTCTTGGACTCAAGGGATCCTCTTGCCTCAGCCTCCCCAATAGCTGGTGCATGCTACTGTGCCCGACATGTGTTTCTTTTTAGATGTTTTCCATTTAAACTTTAAAAAAATAATACAAGCCTGGTTGGGCGCGGTGGCTCATGCCTGTAATCTGAGCACTTTGGAAGGCCGAGGCAGGTGGATCAGTTGAAGTCAGGAGTTCGAGACCAGCTTGATCAACATAGTGAAACCCATCTCTACTAAAATACAAAATTTAGCCGGGTGTGGTGGTGTGCACCTGTAATCCCAGCTACTCAGGAGGCTGAGGCAGGAGAATCACTTGAACCTGGGAGGCAGAGGTTGCAGTGAGCTGAGATCACACCATTGCCCTCCAGCCTGGGTGACAAAGTGAGATTCTGTCTCAATAAATAAATAAATAAATAAATAAATAAAGCCATGAGATCACTAGGAAAATATTAAATATTAACTCTTGATGAGAATGTACTAGGACAGCTCATATTCTCAAATGTACAGGTGATATATATATACATATATATATATATATATATATATTTTTTTTTTTTTTTTTTGAGGTGGAGTTTCTCTCTTATTGCCCAGGCTGGAGTGCAGTAGTGTGATCTCGGCTCACTGAAACCCCCGCCTCCTGGGTTCAAGCAATTCTCCTGCCTCAGCCTCCAGAGTAGCTGGGACTACAGGCACCTGCCACCACACCTGGTTAAATTTTTGTATTTTTAGTAGAAACAGGGTTTCACCATGTTGGCCACAGGGTTTCACTATGTTGGCCAGGCTGGTCTTGAACTCCTGACCTCAGATGATCTACCTGCCTTGGCCTCCCAAAGTGCTGGGATTACAGGCACAGGCCACTGTGCGCAGCCACAGGTGATGTATTTTCAAAAATGTTAGGATAAAGGGAAAACAGAAATGTTAATAATTATTAAAATCAACAGTTACTGAGAGTTTACTTGGTGCCAGGCACTCTGTATCTCATTTAATCAATTCTGTGAGATAAGTACTATTATTCTCCCTCTTTTACTGAGGAGAAAACTGAGACTTAGAGGGGGACTGCTAAGTTACCTAGAGGTCGTTGAGCTAATTAACTCCATGGTGGTCACTAATGGAATCATAGCTTGAACCCAGGTGTGCTCACTACAGAACCTGTGCTCTTGACTATTCATTAGTCTCTGTCTAAATTGAAACCCACTCTGCCTTGCTGTTACCCTCTTTTGTTCTCTTGTTCTGTCCATGAAAGACAAGCTGTCTTCACTTTGATGATCAATGGAATGTTCATAACTGCCATACGGTCTCCTGGGATATATTTTTAATTATGAGTCCATTACTACAAGGGTCAAAGTTAAGTTGGAAAAGCTGTATCTTTTTTTTTTTTTTGAGACAGAGTTTTGCTCTTGTTGCCTAGGCCGCAGTGCAATGGTGCGATCTCGGCTCACCGCAACCTCCGCTTCCTGGGTTCAAGTGATTCTCCTGCCTCAGCCTCTCAAGTAGCTGGGATTACAGGCATGCACCACCACACCTGGCTAATTTTGTATTTTTGGTAGAGACAGAGTTTCTCCATGTTGGTCAGGCTGGTCTCGACCCCTGACCTCAGGTGATCCGCCTGCCTCAGCTTCCCAAAGTCCTGGGATTACAGGCATGAGCCACTGCACCTGGCCTTTTTTTTTTTTTTCTTTTTGAGACAGGATCACTTGCTTTGTCACCAAGGCTGGAGTGCAGTGGTGCAATCATGGCTCACTGCAACCTCTACCTCCCGAGTAGCTCAGACTACAAGTGTGTGCCAACATGCCCAGCTAATTTTTAAAATATTTTGTAGAGACAAGAGTCTAACTATGTTGCCCAGGCTGTTCTCAAACTCCCGGGCTCAAGTGATTCTCCCACCTTGGCCTCCCAAACAATTACAGGCATGAGCCACAGTGCCTGGCCTAAATTTCTATTTTCCCCATGGTCATAGGATAATCTTTGAGTAGAAGTTTTGAGTAATGAACTTGTATGCTGTTAGGTAATGATAATAGGGAGAAAATGTACCATTTTCACCTAAAAATTACAATTTTCAACTCTAAAACATCTGAAATTTCAAATGTTAGAGTTTACAGATGACTTGTCGATTGAGGAAAATTGCTAATTTGGCTTCGAATCAAGCAGATCTTTTTTTTTTTTTTTTTTTTTTTTTTTTTTTTTGAGACAGAGTCTCGCTCTGTTGCCCAGGCTGGAGTGCAGTGGCCGGATCTCAGCTCACTGCAAGCTCCACCTCCCAGGTTTTCACCATTCTCCTGCCTCAGCCTTCCGAGTAGCTGGGACTACAGGCGCCCGCCACCTCACCCGGCTATTTTTTTGTATTTTTTAGTAGAGACGGGGTTTCACCGTGTTAGCCAGGATGGTCTCGATCTCCTGACCTCGTGATCCGCCCGTCTCGGCCTCCCAAAGTGCTGGGATTACAGGCTTGAGCCACCGCGCCCGGCCTAGATCTTTTATTTTAAGCTGTTTCTGTTCAATGAGATCCCAAAGTGGCCTCCCCTACAGTGAAATGTAACTTCCCCTAGAGTGAGGCCAGGAAGCTGTTTCTGATAGTCATTCGTTAACACATGGGAGAGCATTTTAGAACAGGAGCGGAAGGAAATCCTACAGCCAGCTGAGAATATGTCCTAAGAGACACTGGAGAGCAAAGTATGAGAGAGCTGAGATTCAGAGTTGAGAGAGGGTACAGAAAGGTGGAAGGGCCGGGCGCGGTGGCTCACGCCTGTAATCCCAGCACTTTGGGAGGCCGAGACGGGCGGATCACGAGGTCAGGAGATCGAGACCATCCTGGCTAACACGGTGAAACCCCGTCTCTACTAAAAAATACAAAAAACTAGCCGGGCGCGGTGGTGGGCGCCTGTAGTCCCAGCTACTCGGGAGGCTGAGGCAGGAGAATGGCGTGAACCCGGGAGGCGGAGCTTGCAGTGAGCTGAGATCTGGCCACTGCACTCCAGCCTGGGCGACAGAGCGAGTCTCCGTCTCAAAAAAAAAAAAAAAAAGAGAAAGGTGGAAGGTAATGCAAAGGAAATGACAGAAAAGGAAGATGGCAGGCAGCAGAGAACAGCCCTCAAGGAAGAGAGAAGAAGGGGTTTGTGTTGTAGCAGGAGTGAGAGTAGATTTGATTTTAAAGAAAAAAGTTCTGAATTTGATTGTTAGATGCAAAAATTTGATAAAAATTTTAGAAGCAACTGGAACATCTTAAGATCAGTAAAAAAAAAAAAAAAAAAAAAGTGTCAAAAACCAAAACAAAATAAATTTAAAATACCATAACAGGCCAGGCATGGTGGCTTACTCACGTCTGTAATCCCAGCAGTTTGGAAGGCTGAAGTGGGCGAATCACCTGAGGTCAGGAGTTGGAGACCAGCCTGGCCAACATGGTGAAACCCCATCTCTACTAAAAATACAAAAATTAGCCAGGTGTGGTGGTGGGCACCTGTAATCCCAGCTACTAGGGAGGCTGAGGCAGGATAATTGCTTGAACCCGGGAGGCAGAGGTTGCAATGAGCTGAGATGGCACTCTAGCCTGGGTGACAGAGCAACACTCCATGTCAAAAAAAAAAAAAAAAAAAGAAATAACATAAATGTAAAGAAGAGAATGAAGAAGGGAAAGAAGAAAAAAATGAGCAGATAGATGCCAGCTATTATATGTAGAAGAAATGAAAAAATTTGAAAAACAAACAAACCAAAAACCCATTTGGCAAACCCCAATGCAAAAATTAATAGGCAGGTGCAAGGTTGTGGGAGAACAGGATTTTCACATTATCTCAGATAATCACTGTATTAGTTTGCTAAGGCTGTTACAACAAAACACCATAGTCTGGGTGGCTTAAACAACAGAAATTAATTTTCTCCCAGTTCTGGAGGCTGCAGGTCCAAGATCAAAGTATCAGCAGCGCTGGTTTCTTCTGAAGCCTCAGTCCTTGGCTTGTAGAGAGTTACCTTCTCACTGTATCCTCACATGGTCTTTCCTCTGCACTACAGGTATCTCTTTGTATCCAAATTCCCTCTTATAAGGACACCAGTCAGACTGGCTCTACCCTAAGTGCCTCATTTAACTTAATCACTTCTTTAAAGACTCAATCTCCAAATACAGTTGAATCCTGAGATACTGGAGGTTAGGGCTTCAGTATATGAATTTTAGGGGAACACATTTCAGCCCATAACAATCACTCTATTTATTATTAGTTTACTAATTAATTACAAACGGCAAATATACTTCTACAATAGAGACGTCTAGCAGACATGAATAAACTTGCAGTCACCAATAATAGAACAAACTGACATTATATGCCTTTTGATGTGATACAATAAGAAGTATACAAAATTACCTAAGTAATATTCTTGCCAAAAATGTTTAACCTTGGTCTTGATGTGGTGGCTCATGCCTATAATTCCAGCATTTTGGGAGGCCAAGGCAGGAGGATCCCTTGAGCCCAGGAGTTTGAGACCAGCTGGGGCAACGTAGGGGGATCTTGTCTCTACCAAGTAATAATTTTTTTAAAATTAGCAGGGTGTGGTGGCATGCGCTTGTAGTCCCAAGCTACTCAGGAGGCTGAGGCAGGAGGATGGCGTGAGCTTTAGATGTCAAGGCTGCAGTGAACTGTGATTACATCACTGCACTCCAGGCTGGGTGACAAGAGCAAGACCCTGTCTAAAAAAGAAAAAAAAAAAAAAGCTTAACCTGAACCTAATCACAAGAAAACAGATAAATCAGATTGCAAATAATGTCCTGACTCTTCCAGTATAAACACGAAAGATTCACACACATGCACATGGCAAAGGAGCACAGCACTCAGGTGCAGTGCTGCAGAATCCTGTCCCACAACATTGCAAATGAGCTTGTCCTCAGTCTTGGGACACTTATGGATGTGCCCCGTATCGTCACAGTACTTGATTTTCACAGTAGTTGCCAAGGAGAAAAACCATAAAGGCACCTATAATCCCAGCACTTTGGGAGGCCGAGGTGGGCAGATCACTTGGGGTCAGGAGTTTGAGACCAGTCTGGCCAACATGGTGAAACCCTGTCTCTACTAAAAGTACAAAAATTGGCCAGGCACGGTGGCTCATGCCTATAATCCCAGGACTTTGGGAGGCCGAGGCGGGTGGATCATCTGAGACCAGGAGTTCGAGACCAGCCTGGCCAACATGGTGAGACCCCGTCTCTACCAAAAATGCAAAAATTAGCCAGGCCTGGTGGTGCGTGCCTGTAATACCAGCTACTTGGAAGGCTGAGGCAGGAGAATCGCTTGAACCCAGGAGACAGAGGTTGCAGTAAGCTGAGATAGCGCCACTGCACTCCACCCTGGATGACAGAGCGAAACTCCATCTAAAAAAAAAAAAATTAGTTGGGCATGGTGGCGGGTGCCTGTAATCCCAGCTACTCAGGAGGCTGAGGCAGGAGAATTGCTTGAACCTGGGAGGGAGAGGTGGAAGGGAGAGGTTGCAGTGAGCCAAGATCATGCCACTGCACTACAGGCTGGGTAAGAGACTCTGTCTCAAAACAAACAAAAAACATAAAGGGCACATTTCACAAAATCATTAGGTTTTAAGATGAGTGTGTGTATTTGAAAGTTTTGTGATGATTGTTTCTTTTCTTATAGGTTGAAACTTTTTCTCCTGTCTATAAGAACCTCAAAGGCAAGAATGTTAATTTTGAATTCCCAGGTTCCATTGTAAACAAAAATGACTAAATAAAGTATCATTCACAGTTTTATGTTTGTTTGTTTGTTTAGACAGAGTTTGGCTCTTGTCGCCCAGGCTGGAGTGCAATGGCACGATCTTGGCTCACTGCAACCTCTGCCTCCCAGGTTCAAGTGATTCTCCTGCCTCAGCCTCCCAAGTAGCTGAGATTACAAGCGTGCACCACCACACCTGGCTAATTTTTGTATTTTTAGTAGAGACGGGGTTTCACCATATTGGCCAGGCCAGCCTCCAACTCCTGGCCTCAGGTGATCCACCCATATGGACCTCCCAATGTACTGGGATTACAGGAGTGAGCCACAGTGCCCAGCTTCACAGATTAAATAATAATAATAATAATAATAATAATAATAATAATAATAAAGAGGC